>NW_010973368.1:16242907-16498240 GCF_000737465.1 Haliaeetus leucocephalus | reverse complement strand
GTCATTTTTCCCCCCCCCCCCCCCCCCCCGATGTCGGTCAGGCCAATGGCACTTGTGCCATTTTCATCAAAGGTTAGAAATCATACGATGCAATACACTCAATAGGTTATATAAGTAAATTCTAAGTTATTTCTGTAATTATATAGCTATCAATTATAAGATGCAGAAAGATGCTCTCCATGCCTCCTTCCTAACCCTACCTAATGTCTGTTTGATTTTGATTATACCTATCTTATTTCTCTGTCTCTCTTCTTTTTTTCCCTCTTGTTATCACACAACTGCTTTGTAGGTTGTAAACTTTCCTGGACAGAAATGATATTGTATTGCTTTGAGCAGTACCTATGCATCTTTCAGGTGAGTCTGTTCATGTTCTGCTGTAAATCTGCACTTCAATTTAACAAAGGTTATAATTAGACAAATAATAATAGAAAGACAGATTGCAGATCCCTTACTCACAGTGCTGAGCTATTACTCATGTGAGCTGCTCCGTGAAATCAGTCACCAACTGCATGACTCGTATGACAAAATGAGCAGTTAGGACTCCAATCTGGTCCATTACCATGATGTAATGTTGTACATTTGTGTAAATTGTTCTAATTCAGAGGTCTTTTCAGTGTAAATGTCTCCTTGGATACACTCTGTTGCAGTAATAGATTAACTTCCAAACTGCAACGCCCCAGCAGGAGGCAGGGCAGCAGCTAGTATGGCGGGATGTATACAGTAGCTAATTAATACTTAGGTTTTTCTAAGTTTAACGGATCCAGGTCATCAACATCCAAATATTTGAGTGTAAGCTACAGCCTTTCCAAGGGCTCTGCAAACGTGTGACAAATAGCAACATCACTATTCTAAGTCTTCCCAAATTACACATGGTATATCTTCAAGTTACACAGACATCCTTTTCCAAGCCGTGTTGCCACGTTCCTGGGAGAGAAGCTGGCATGCTGGAGGGAAACACGTAGGCTGGTTTAGGACATGAGTTGAACAACAATAGCTTAGACTATCCATATAAATATTGTCACTTAGTCATACAGACAGCTATGAACACTTTCTCTCTCCTATCCCGTTGCTGACTCTGGTACTTCCAGAGCCGCGGTGGCACCCCTCCCTGTCAGGCTCCAAGACACCTGTGGCCGGGCTGCCAGCCATGGCCATCATTCTCACAGCCCTTTTTGCTGTGGTTTTCCCTGGCTGTAAATACTCTTCTTCAAATGTTGCTGATGGATCAATATTTTTACAAGTTTGAAAACGGCAAGAACGTATTTGAAAAGCAATTTATTTTCAAACGGGAAATTAGCAGAGCTAATTAATCCAACAGGATGAATTAATCAATTGGCATTAAAAGGGATGCTTTTCAAGTTAGAAACTGGTCATCAGTCCTTTTATTTTACTTTATTTTTCATAATTGGTTGCTTGAAAATAAATGTTTTGTCTGTCACAGGCTTTTTTGGTAAGAAGCAGTGAGTCAGAGTATGGAGGGATTTTTCAAGAGGAGCTTAATCTACTGGATGGCTTTTTGGGCAATGATTCATCCTTGCCCACACAGTGCAGAACAAGAGCATCTCATCATTTTGGACTTTCATTTTGTACTACAGCTAACGGGTTTTCAAATCTGCTTTACGCTTTCTTATAAAGGTGACTATTCTCACAGAAATTGCACTGTTGTGCTATCAATACAGTGCAAATGCCCATGTGTGTCTGAAATAGTGAAGAACAGCCAGGGAGGAGGAATCAGTGTGTAAATGGTGACTTTTCTTTTCATTTTTAGGCACTGAAATATTTTTTTTTTCCTGAAGTCAGTCACTAAAATGGGATCATTTTTTGGTTCTTCTTTGGGATTTTCTCTGTTCCCCTCTCTTTTTCACCTACAGTAGAGAGTACAATCAGCTAAATGACTTTCAAAGTATTTTCCCTAAACCATCCCCTTTTTCCTCATTTTGATAGCTTTGAACTTTATACAACATTAATTTTTTTAAATGTACAGAGCACAGAATCAAATAAATTAAAGGTATCCCTCAATCTACTGAATATTTCAAGTGTTGCTGATGATTTGGGAAGTGAGAGTGCAGAAGAAAAAGCACACTCCCCAAATCCCAACTCTTAATATCAGATGTTTGAGAAAACCGAGGACCAAAGGGAGAATAAGAAAAATGGAAGGAAAAATACCCTAAAGCTGAAAAGGCATGAACTGGCAAATTTGATGATTTATGATTTCAAAATGAAAAAAAATATTGAAACAGATCTCTAAGTACTTGATTCCTGCTCACAGAGCTTGCTTCCAACACACCTCACAGATAATTAAATTGATTTTACAGTGAGCTAATAGTGATTTGACAGTGCCCTGACACGAAAAAAGGGCAGTACCTGTTATTCCTATTGCCTGCCTTGTGTCGGCTTGGAGTACTCTTGCAGCTGGGAGGACAATCGAATCACTTTGTTTATGCAGGTGACAACTGAGTCGCTATGACAAATTGTAGTTACACTGGCATAAGACAGCAATGAAATTTCTGGTGAGATTTGGAAATCAGATGGAAGACATGGTGACACAGAGAATAAAAGTGCACGCTAAATGGGGCAATGCAAAGGGATGCCACGGAAAAGACTCCATTGATTCCCAATGAAGTATCAGAGTGATGGAGAATGAGACAGCTCCAATTTAGAAACTCAGAAGATTGCCAAGTGTCTGGGAACACATCTAGAAGAAAGAACAGAGGATATTTATCTCATACAAGAAAATTAAATATAAGACAACATCAGCTACAATTTCAGAAGTAACATTGCCAGTAATTTATAAAATGGGCACCCTGGAAGACCAAAAAATGCAACTCAGCAGATTTTCAAAAGGCAATCAAATATCTGAACACACACGCACACACATACACACTTACATCTAACAGACTGGTGACGATTTAAAATCTCACTCTTTGCTGCCTGTTAGACAACCCAGAATTTGTTAACTAAACTTCTGTTGTTTGATTTCATTTCCCAAAGGACATAACTTTACAGAAATGCTATCCCATTTGTCAAAAGTTATAATTCTCTACATGCAGAAAGGCCCACGTAAACAAAGTAATCACCCCAGTCTGGCCAGCTTTAGACTGTGACAGGTTTTGCACTAACACTTGTTATCTTTCAGTTAAAGACAAATTTGGTCTCCCAAGCCACTTTTCAAAAGCAGAATAATTTCAGAAAAATACACATGTTGAATGCATTGTCCGAATGACCACTTGAGCTGCAGGAGGACCTCGATCAGGCTTTACAACCATGGATCAGAGAGAGAATCTAGTCCATGATCTCCATCTCCATTCAGATGTTAGTACAATATGCAGTTTAGGAAGCAAAATTAGATTATGCTCTGGAAATGGAGATGGAACCACTTCCCACCAGAGACCAGAATGGAAAGCACCCAGTGTACGTGGGGACATAGAACTGTGTGGCAAAAATGCCGGTTTCTTTACTTCTTTTTTTTCCAAGTCACCTACAACTTCCTTTTGTTGAATAAAAGACAAAGAAAAAAAACTATAGTGATTTATTTTAAAAGCCATTTTTGAGTACATTGAGAATTTTATTTAAAAAGCCTTGTGACACAATTTTCTAAGAGTGGCCAAATATATTCTATATTGATCTGTTCTTCATGGCTTATTTGAAAATTAATTAAATGTAAAATGAACTGTGATGGCAAGAAATGCACAAGCTGTTGGTTGGCTATCTTGGACAGAATAATTCATGCCCAGGACTTTGTTATTCTATGGAAGAATGTCCTTCCAAAATAACGTGGAGGCAAACCACCACTGTCACGTAGGAAAACCTTATTGTCTTTGCTCTATGTGCATCTGTGCCACCAGTTTCCAGCATTGTCAAATCTACCATTCATAAATGCTAATCTCATTTTCAATAACATAAAAGAGCGGAACATCAGCAGACAGTTTCCTCTGACCATGCAATTTCATTTTGCAAGTTTATGGAGGAACCTTTTAGTTTCCTGAAAAAAATAATGCCCTTTTCTTCCCAAGGATTGGGACAATCTCAAATATGACATGCCTATAGAAGTGATATAGTATTTTCTTGCTGTGCATGGTTAGCAGTGCAATTCTTTCCACTGAACACAATACTGGTATGCTGCACTTGGCAGTGTCAGTTTTATAAGGCTAAAATACACCTTACAGATTTCTAAAGCTTAGTTGCCAGTAGTTGCTGTTTCCATATTCCTTGTGGCCAACAACATTTAGTCAGAACATATATAGTTAAACTAATATGCTCTGTAGTGTGTATACATTATTAAACACTTCTTTTATATTTAACAAAAAATTTTTGTTGTATTTTTAAATACCCTGATCTTTCCTTTGATTTTTCTTTTCATATCAGATACGAGAACAAGCAGGGAGTACACAACAAATCCCTTTGCCCTCAGAACAATATAATAAAGAATTCTGTTGGCTAGTATAAAAAAGCTGGATAAATGAACAAAGTAGTTGGATTTGCTGAAAAACAGGAATGGGATATGTGACTGGAAATCTGTTTAATCGGCCAGAACACATACATGCAGGCTACATTGCACGTGCACAGTGAGTACACTATGGACAGGTAATTAATGATCTGCAGCACAGAGGCCTGCAATGCAGAATAAAAGCAGGCAGAGGCTACTGGTGCTCTGTTGCAGTGATTGGCAAAGAAACAAAGAGCTAAGATTCGGGGTGAAACATGTCCTGTTCTTGAGCTTTCTCAAGCAGGCATACAGAAGGTAGTGAAAGGAGGACAAAAACGCAATCCCCTTTCCTTTTCAGCTTTACATAAAAGATGGCAATCACATCAGCAGAGAACACTTGCTGCTGATTCAGCTCATTCATCAGCCGTTGTTTGGGCTTAGACCCAACTCTCATTGAAGTCAAGGGGAGTATTTCCTTTGCCTTCTGTGCTGAAAGGGATTGAGTCTTTCAAAGTCCTCTGGGAAAGCAAAGACCTCTCCTTTAGCAAAAGCTGAAAATGCTCTTTTCTCAAGCGGCAGAAATGCTAAAGCAATTGCATGTCAGACATCTCAGTGTGGTCTGGCAGAACTGCTATTACCTTCCCACAGCATGCTGCACCTGGAGAGAAGCCACAGTTAAATGGGAAATGCTTATCCTTCCCAAACATACGGCACCATCTATTATACTTTGTATAAAATGAAGCAATTCTCTGTTGTCTATCTGCACAAGAGCAGTGAGGCAGAACTCTCTGGTGGCTCCCATGAGCAGAAAATGAGGTGGTACTTTTTTTTTTTAAAAAAACCCACAGTACTCTTTATTTATGGCAATTATTTGCAAAGCTCTATTTCTTTGAATAAATCCAAAAGAAGCAGTTTCTCTTGCACAATATTCCTTCCACATGACTCAAAATAGTATTTGTTTTTCCTTTGGAGCATACTAAAAGTTCCTTGCTATCACGGAGTACTCGCAAGACCCCTTTCATTGCTCTGTTCAGCTGCTCTCTGACTCTACACAGGCAATAGCTTTTCCCAGCCACCTTACTTGCTACTGAAATGCATGAGGGGGGTCCTACTTTCCCCACCAACTCCAGCCCACACAGCAACAATAGAAAAAGCAGGTAAGACTTCCATAGGCGTGGAGATCTCTGATTTTTTTTTTTTTTCTGCAAAGTTAACAACCTGTATGTGGAATTAGTTCTTCTCACTGACAAAAAAAATTACTTTTTCTGAAACAAGGCTTCAATTTTTTAGCTCTCCATGCAGGAATACTAAAGCTGTTACAGGGCATTTGTGAACATATCTGTTCCTGTTCAAGGGCTTTCACGTGCACCAGTGTATCATCTAGGTATAATCAACATGCCAACAGAGACCTGCAGAAAGTACCCTTTCCATTAACCTTTTAAATGTGACAGTCATATTGTGCAAATTGATATCCATCATTTTAGATTGCTGCAGGATTATTTCTAACTGAGACAAAATTATCTTCTCTCTACTCTTTGGCTCTGCTTCCTTCTGACAACGTGCCCTTTAAGATCCCCTCTGGAAACCAGCTACATTTACAACTATCTTGACCTTATTCATTCCTCTCATTTTCTGTAGTTTACACTAAATCTGGTGCTGCTATTTTTCATAGCTCACACTTAGGTCATCTCCAGTCTCATCTATGATTTAAGGAGCTTTTCTCCATGGCCCTTCCCTCTCCACTCCTGCTAACAGGGGAGATGGCTTTGAAGGGGCGGGTTCCTCATGCTGTTAACTTTTGGCACACCAGCACAATGCAAACATCATTGCAGATAGGTTGACAAGATTTTTTTCTATCTTCTGTGCCATTTCTAATCTGAAGAGGTCCAGGGAAGAGAGAATGGTTTGTCTCAGACAATGTAGTATCTCTGAAAGAAAATATTTCATTGGGTTTACATGATTCGATTCAATAGCATGATTTTACTGACTGGCAGGGAAGACAAGCCCAAAGGTGAGTTTGTCACTGCTATCTCAGGTGGTCAAGACAATAATGCTGTAGAGTCTAACTCAGTAATTGAATTAGAAATGATACAGAACTGACTGATGTTTGATAAGAACCAAAACAGCATGGTTTGGAGCCTGCCATCATTGTGTTTTGGCTAGCTAAGAGCCAAAGGGAAAGGGGAAAAGTGGCTACGTAAGCTGGCAGAGGATGTCTGAAGATTGGTACATCACTGAGAACTTCAGGATGAAAGTGGCCAATGAGTTGTTTTATACATTCTTTGCTTGACCTGAGCGTGTAGATATGGATGTACTGATGGAAGTCAAAGACTTTCAAATGTCTGTGGAAGTGGCTGAAGAAACTGAGACTTGCAATTGCATGTCAATCCTGAAGAACACAAAGATGGAGGGCTTGGGGAAATGCATGACATTCCTGAGTGGCACTACTCAGGTCAGAACAGGGATTGTGAATGGCAGAAAGGATTGGCAAAATAAACACAAGTTCTCCAGAAACAGAAGATACCACAGAAATCCTGACCACATCAGAACTTGTAAGAACAGGCTATAACCTAGCCACTAAAATGAGTCGCAGCTCTACTTCCACACACAAGTAGCACCTTTGCTGCAGTGGGGTATGGAGTCTCTTTTCCCACACTGAATCTTCCTGATGAGCTCTGGCAGAACAGAATGACTCAGAGGACAAGGGAAAAGCTGCTCCCATAGCAGGAGAAGGCCTCTGGCAAGCTGAAGAACTGCTTTCCAGTTGATAGAATGCACTACCGAGTTTCTACAAAGGCTGGCTGGGTCTGGTGTGCCAGTCAGATGGCTGGTTGTCTCCAGAGGAGATCCAAATACATGGTGAAGCCTTTCAACAAGAATTCATTTTTATAAGCAGCCCTCATGATAAGTTCATGATCCTCACGCAAAGAAATGTGAACTTTTTTTTCAGAAGAAAGGCAATTTTACCTTGAGGACATGACCTGGGATGGGGAGAACAGCTAATGACCCCCATGCAACCTCCCTTTTCCCAAATGAAGTTGATCCAGAGGAACTGGCTACACCAAACCAGCGGTGAGGTCTTGCCTCTCTTGTGGAATAACTGCTGTTTCCAAACCACTGTCACCGGTCAGGTAAGCAGGGCAAAAGTCCTCACAGCCTTCCCGGAGTACACAGTAACTGAATCCTTTCAGGGCTGAAAAGAAGCCTGAAGTACTGCTTCTGAATTTCTTCCTGTTCACATTAAGAACCAGGGCTAATGCTTTATGGTTTGGAGGGGATGGAGGGTGGAGATAGCTTGTGACACCAACAGCTTAAGTTCTTCAGAAAAAAAAACCCAATAAAAATTCTCTGCCCCAAAGGAATTGTTACATTTTTATACTTTGAAATGGGCAGTGGTTAACTCTGAAACTTGTTTGATGTTACTTGAGTGAGAGCGGCGTTGTTTTGGGATGGTAATGTGTAAAAATCCTTTAACTCAAATGCTATCTGTATAGCTGCTTAGCTGAAATTCACCAGTTGTATTTGTTATGCTATTTTATTTGGGATGTGTTGTTCAGAGTGTCCTTATTTTAATCTCTATCAGGATATTAATCCGTACAGTGGTACAGCGAATGGAGTAATTCCTGTTGAAACTGGTGGGTGGGTACTACTACTTTTGAGGCTGGCAAAGATATGAAACAGTTAACAATTAACAGTGAATTATCCATAGAATCTGAATGCTGTTATGATAACACTGTTGTGCTGAACACTCATGTCACAAGCTGTTACCGTTAACACAGAAAATACACATTCAGAAGCAAGATGAAGGACTACACTGAATTTTGTTTTACTAAGGGTTATGTGCAAGAAATTAAATAAGAAACACCCAAAGAGAGATGAAAAGCAAGTTGTCAAGGGAACATCAAGGAACATGGTCCTTAGAAAAGCCTTGTGATAATGGTGGGGCAGGTGAGGGACACTTTCCAGTTTGAAACCGCCTCTGTTTAGGAAAAAGGTATACATAAACTAACTGAATTGAACTGAAGATGACCAGCAAACTACATATGGATTCACTATACTGCAAGCAAGTTAATTTCTCTAGGATGGATAAATAATCCCAGTTGCTAGTGACACAAAGCATAGATTCATGTGATACTAGTTGCATTACACAGTCCCTGTGTATAAATAACCAAAACCATCACAATCTTGGTGTGGACAATTCGATGTTACCCATTAGATTAACGGGTGAGGTCTCAAGAAACAAATATGGAGAGAGAAACTCAAGTTGTTTTCATATCCTTATTATTCACAAGAGTGCATGTCCTGCAATGACAGGCACTGCCTCCCAGCATCCAGGGTGTACACCTGAAAAGACTCAACTTAGCAAATAGTCTCAGCTGAATGAAATATTCAAGATCAACATTAAACATGTTCCCTAAACATTTTACTAAGTGCAGATAGGCTTAATGTGGTGCTAGGTATTTTTCTGAATCCAGCTAAGGTGGCCGACTCCTCTTTTGTGTCTATGAGTCAACTTGATCCCAGGGGCTCTGTGTATTTCAGCTTTCTCTGAATGCAATGGAGAAAGGGGCTCCTCATCTGTTAACAATTTCCAAGAGAGCAATTCAAAAATTGGATCTTACACTATAATACTTATTCTTTTTCATACTGCAGCAGAATTAATTTACTGGATGTGAAAAATTGAACTGCCACCCCAGGTAACGTTTTCAGTCTCTGATCCTGTTCCACATTCACGACTTCACCCTGTGCAGAGAGCAAAATTCTTGTTTCAAGGAGGGCCTGAAGATTTCTGAAATCTGTTTTGAGATAGAAATGAAAGTCCATCATCCCAAAATTCTCCACAAAAGATATGACTGAACGTATTTTGAGTTGATCAGAAATGTTTCAATGAAATTGCTTTTTTAATTTTACTTTTAACATTGTAAAATCACAACTTACAAAGCAACAATATTGAGCAAAGTAAAACAAAAAAGAAACATTTTAACAATTTTTTCTTACACTCTTCAAATACCTTTTCTGACTTATGTGAACTAAACCCTGAGATTATTTCTCTTTGAAAAATAATATCTCATCAAGTATGATAGACTAAGCAGATTTGGATAGAAACGCTTACTAGCTAGCTCTGTTTCTGTGGATAATCACAGAAACATATGACAGGATTAAAAATAAGGTTATTAAATGCCTTCAAATCCGTAACAATAGAATAAATGCCAGAACAGTCTTTCATTTAATCTAATAATATCAAACCTACCACATTTGTATTTTAAGTCAGACAGCAGGAGCTATTTTAAAGAACTTTTAGCAACTGTGCTCCTATGTAGTGGGTGACCCTTTGTTTTGCAGGCATCGCTCAGTTGTCATAAGTGACAGAGATGCTCACATGCAATGAGATCACTGGGATGGCAAGTTTCCAAGCGTTGTTCTCACCAGGTGAGGGCAGTCATATTCCTTAATGAAAAGCAAGCAGCTGTCACCTTGGGAGAAAACCAGATTGGCCGCCCACACATATAGCCAGAGGGATTCTGCTTGGCCTGAGCTTTGTGTATACCAGAGGAAAAGAAAAATCTGACACAAGGAAAGGGAAGAGAATATTTCACGAGTGTAATTTATTTGTGTTTTTTTTGTCTCGCATAGCCTGTCCTATTTGAACATCAATTGCTATCATTTTGGCGGAAGCGGGGGCACTGGGATAATATACATATTTATGTGCAAAAGAGACGTGGAAATGCAGTCATCTTTGTCCCGATGCACTGAAAGACTGTAACATCTGCATATCAATAGCCACAAATTTGATGCAGTTCTCAGTAGTGTCATTTCAGAGAAACTCAACCCGGGGGGGGGCGGGGCGAGTTTTCAAGTCTTTTTTCCTATGGCACTGGCTTGCTTTTCTCCTATTTGCAATCAAGGGGCCAAATTCAGCAGAACAGATGAGGATGGTGCAGGGCATACCCACCTGGGCCAGAAAACCTTGCTGTGCTCTGAATGAGGGATAAGAAACTCACCTTTGCCTCTGCTGAAGGAGAGAACAATTTCACTTGTCATGGTACCTCCGTGGGAATTTAAAGATCGCTGCTGCAGCTTCTCTGGAGACAGCAGTGAGCCCTTCTTGGTCCCTGGGGAAGGGGAGGAATGAGATCAATGAGCGCTATAGCTGCTTGCTGCAAAATGTGTGTGCTGATCCTTGAGATCTCCTCAGCTCTACGACCCCTGAAATTGCTTGGGCTCCTGAAGAAAATGGGTCCCTAATGAATATCCCTGTCCTCAACTTCATCAGAATGAATTTGGCATTAATTTTGAAAGAAACCCAGCATTTAAGAGTTATACACCCTGCATATTTCTAAAAATCAGCTATTGGTAACTGTTGGAGACATGGCCTGGAAGAGTGCCGGGCGGTCAATGGTAGCTCTTTCTTCCTTCAGGTTTCTTCAGCAAACCCGCAAGAGGAAAGTGTACCAGGAAACTGGCATCAGGCTGACGAAGTCATTGTGGGCTTGCACCATATAGTAAAACATCTGCTTCCACTGCTGCTAGTAAAATGCCTCCTATGAATGCACAGGAAAGAAAACAAGTACCACAGGTGCTGCAATGCTCAAAAGCATTAAAAATATTCTTATTGGGTGGGAAATAGCTCAACAGAACTGACAGTTTTTGTCATCACTCTTACACTTCCCTTGTAAGAATTCTTTTAAAAATCTACTGGGCCCAAAATTAAGCTTTTACAAAAGTATCAGGCCCATTTACTCAGTCAGATGTTCAAAGGATTTCCCCCCCGCTATTTCCTTCAGTCCTCAAATTACAGGAAATTATCTGATACAAGCCCAGTGTATGTATGAGAATGAGGGAAATTCATCCTGCAATAGAGAGGATGTTACTGTTAGTAATTTATTATAGAATTAATAACTATTTATCATTGCACGTAACTATGTTTCACCTATTAGGGTAAGTTTAGAATTCAATACACCTTCCACAGAATACTGATTACTCATGTTGATAAAACAAACAACAAAACAGTTGGAAAAGGGAGTTCCCGCCCAAGTCAACAACATAATCCTTTCACATCTTTGCGTTTCAGTCGAAAATAAAGAACTACATAAATCCCTTTTGAAAGCTGAACCAACCAAACGGCATATGAACTGCTTTTAAATGGGGAAAAAAAAAGTTAAGAGGAATTGCTTTGAGTCAGTTTGCTTCTCAGTGGGATAACTGAAAAGGCTACATGTGTACATGTCTGTATTCCTCAGGATATTTCATAGTACAGTCATATGTGATTCTTGTTTGTGTGGTTTTGTTTTTTCAAAGTCTTATAATAAGCAGATTTCTATGAAATAGCTTTTTCTTACTGACACTGTATTCATAAAGACATCCATGAGCCACAGGCATGATGCACCTATATCAAGGGTAAGCAAACATTATCCTCAGTGTATTTAATTTCCAGCTCCTTTAAATAGGGTTGTGTGATGACATTTTAACTGTTCAGATAAATCAGATACTTTTTTTTTTAACTTCCCTTTTATTTGACAACAAACATATCACAGACATATTGATTTTCAAAGTTCTGCATTGCATGGCAGCTGCACATTACAAATCTTATTGAGCAGTAACATCTAAAAATACTTACATTTAAGAGACAATTTTTCTTATAAAGAATGCATTCTCTTTTGCTTCATTTTAGTACTGAATAAGGGAATTCTGGTGAAACTTTTGCTATATTTGAGCTTTAAAAAAAGTGGGATCCACAGACCCAACTATTGTATTCCCATTTCCACATGCTCTAAATTGTTATGAAAGCTGTTACAGGTTTAAATTTTATCTAAACTGTTTGCCTCATCTCTAAGAGTGCAGAGGGAACTTACCCATTTGTATTCATTTCCAAGCAGATCATAGCAAAGACAGATAGACATACCTCGTTATCTTGCACAAAGACTCCTTGTTTTCTCTTGTTGATCTAGGGGTAAAATGTCTTTCACCAAAACACCCGTCTTCCCTTTCCATATGAGACAATACCGTATGGTCTGTGTTGTAACAGGTAGATGTGTTTACAAGAATAGGCAAGGGTCTTTTCTGGACAGCAGAACCTGAGCTCCAGCGGCCAGAAATGTTACATCTCGGGGAGGAATTTAAGGGAGATGTGACCTGCTATTGGTACTTACTCTCATCCTTGTGACATAGCACACCATCTACAGCCTTACAATCAATTTTGCAGCAACCAAATGTTACAGAAAGAGGACTCAGCTTAGGTGAGGAATAAGCAATGTGAACAAACCACTTCCGAGCAATAAAACTCTTGGTAACTTGCAAGTGTCCGTAGTGATAAAGAGTAAGGAAGCAACTTCAGTTTTTACAGTACAGTTTTTAACAGAAAGGCTTTGTAGACTTTTCCATAAGATGTTGGAAGGTCTCTAATATGCACTGTTGAACTTCTTTTTGAAATAATTTGTACACATTAGAAACAGTGCTATTGTAGCAGACATTTTGAAAGATCATCTTCTATAGAACAGTGGAGGGTATGAGTAACCTTATCCTTTCCTGCGGAGGCTGTCTCAATTGCTACAATTGCAATTGCTATAATTTCAATTGCAATTGCACATCAGGAGGTACTGTGACTCAGAGGCATTCCTTACTGCCCAACTCCTATTCTCCTTTCTTGCACCTGAAGTGTTAGCAGTAAGTCAGGACAGTTTGGCTGCTAGGTTCATTACATGGACTTGGAAGGAAGAGAGGGGAATGGATGTAAGAGCTAACTCGCTGCTATTAGAGGTCTGAAATGCATCAATGCTTTGCTTTTCTTCTCCAGGAAGGAAAAGGAGATGCACAGATCCTGCTGCAGACACAAGTATAGAGTGGGAAGACTGAAGAAGACGACTTCTTTGCTATTGCTACTTCGCTTTAGTACAAGCTCCATGATATAACCAAGCCTTTAGTTATGATCATGTCTTCTGAGTAGCAGACGTGAGCAGAACCTCAGTAACTCCAGTTAACGCAGTCCCCTTCCCTCAGGTTGAGAAAACTATTTTTCCATGTTACTCTGTGCTTCAGGGAGATTCTGCAATTTCACTGCCTGGAGCCAAAGTCCTACCACACGGCTGAGAAGCTTTCAGCACCTTGTTACTCATTCTGGAGAAACAGGCTGGATTTGCTGATGGTTTCATCATGTCATAGTAAATATTTCACTGCCACTTTTTCTGTCCCTTTCTGCCTGGTCACCTTCAGGCCTCATTTGACTAGACCAAGGTATTAGTTTTTGCAGTGCCAGCTGCAATATAACTTCACTGCTACATGTAATGTTGTAATGAAATGCAACTCTTTTTGCCCAACATAGCCTAATATGCCCATAGAAACCAAGATAGAACCCCACTTTCTGTGAGCTCCTGCAGCATTAATCTTCTCTCTCTCTCTCTGACTGGATTTTCTTCAGATGTCTTCAGGTATCTAAAATTCAATTAAATGGCCAGGGAAATGCAAAGACTTGGTGAAGAGGGGTGGGAGCTGTGGTTTCCAAGCAGGACTGGAAGGCATTTGGCAATCTTTACCAGAGCATAACTATACCTTTTTTACCGCAAGTTCGCACTTCAGTTGCCTCTACAGTTAGGTCACAAAAAGTCATTACATCCATCATCAGACTAGTTGCTGAGTACACACAGGTGTGATGCTTGTTACTTGTGGAGTTAAGCAGGTGTACAGGGGGGTCCTTTTCTCCGGCATTTTCTCTCAGTAAGATCTGAGCAACTCATGCACCTGTTGTTCATATAATCCCTGCCCTTTCTCACTTCATCTCCATACTTAGCCACAACACCTCCAAATTATGGCTTCACTGCAGTAATGCATTTCATGACAGAAGGAATTCCAGCCTTGATGCTAAAAAGCAGGAACTCTCTTTGACCACACCTGCAAACAGAGCAGAGGATTTCTAGAAATGGCATTTTCTGCATTCTGAGAGCTTTGTCATCAATCCAAAACCCAGGAAACGGGATATGCACTTTAGCAGAGACGTAAATGGTTTTCAGTCATTTCACTTTTCTTCTGCCATGTATAATATACTGATGGCATCTCACTCATCACTGGAGAGCAGCATGGGAGAATAGAGTACATAAGACACAGGTAAACTTCCTTCCTTTCTGTTTTGACCATAAAGGTTGAAATTCAAATGAGAACAGGAGAGCAGCTCCCAAAGAGCTGTTTCAACACAAAGCCACGGAGAAGTGACGTGCGCTTTGCATGTTCACGCCTGGGGACAGACACCAGGCTGGAAAGTAGAAACTGTGAACCCTCCCCAAGGACAGACTTTTCAGTGACCTTTCAAAAGCAACATGTTGTTTTTCAGAAGTGTTCTTATATCCACATTTTGTTCACTTCAGTACTTCCAGACTGAATTCAACACAGTGGCCAAGCAGAGTAAAGCTGCAGAAACAACAGAGACTGCTCTTTTAAATCCCCACAGGGCTGCTGTTTGCCTCCAAACCAGCCTGCAAGGAAGGTCTGTGTGCATTATTGAGTGCTTAGGGTTTTTTCTAAGAACACACCCATATTGGTAATAGCAAGATATATTCCCCCGTATAGTTTTCGATCAACAGTTTGATTCTGTCAGAAATCTTCCGGCTCGCAAAAGTCCTCAATAACAACTTTGACAAAAGCAGGCAGTTCTGACAGCCAGTCTGTCTCCCTCAGTTCTCCCACACACCTTTATACATCTATATATACACACGGAGCAGGAGGGAGAGAAAACATCTAGAATTGCTTGTCCACATCTCTTTGCCACTGGACAAATAGCTTTTTCCCCGCACAGTCTTTTACATATTACCTCCTTCTCGTCAAGCTTACAGAACAATTCTGGAGAAAAATGAAATATTGAAGGGCTAATCCTTTATTTAAAAAGCCACCAGATATGAATGGTTGGCTCTGACAATTTATTACTGATTCTGGGAAGACTGGGAAAAGAAATGTTTCATATCTCTGCAAGTGACAGATGAAAGGAGTAAAATACTCATCAGCTCTGGAGAGGTGCAACTTTTTACTTTCTGAAAGAAAATTCAAAAAGTATCAGAAATTCAGGTATTTCCTTGCTTAAAGATCACCACTGATACTTTTCCAGGAGAACTTTTATCTATTCTTTCTGTGTTACATCCACAACAAAGCATTAAGATCCTAGATTAGCTGTTAAACGAAAACGTCAGCATAATTACAGGTTTGTAGTCTCAGGTCTTCTAAAGACATACAACACCTCATTTTTTTTCTCTGCTTGCCCAAGTTCTCAAAAGTTTTTTAGGCCTTGAACTACTCCTTAGCCTGCTTTCCAGAACGGCTGGCTAAGTGATGGTAGCTTTTCTGTATATATATTTCTACCACTTTATCAGATATTTTCCCTCATTGCATCCACTCTTTCCCTCTCTTCCCTCTCCTTTTTTCAAAAAAACCTAGTAGTCATGCTTAGAGAAACAAATAATAAACCACTGTACTTTTCATTTGGAGGACAATGTTCTAGCTGAACCAGTGAAAAGGCATAAAAGACCCCCAAAGGAGTAAATTACACTCCTGAAAGACAGTATGAACTGCCTCTGCTGTATCTGAGGCCAGACGTGTAGCCATACTCTTCACATTAGAATCAGGCTAAGAGAAATAATTACCTGGTAGGGGGTATCTGGAGAAATTATTGCTGAGTGCCTGCTTTGTAAAGCTGTTCCACACTTCCTTGCTGCAGATGGGCATCTGAAGAATGGTTGAGAAAAGCCATAATTTCAGTGTCGATCAATTGCCCTGTGTCCTGGTTTTGGCTGGAATAAAGTTAATTTTCTTCTTAGTAGCTGGTATAGTGCTGTGTTTTGGATTTAGGATGAGAATAATGTTGATAACACACTGATGTTTTAGTTGTTGCTGAGCACTGTTTATACTAAGTCAAGGACTTTTCAGCTTTTCATACTGCCCTGCCAGCAGAGGCTGGGAGCACTCAAGAAACTGGGAGGGGACACAGCAAGGACGGCTGATCCAAACGAGCCAAAGGAGTCATGCCCAGTATATAAACTTGGGGGAGCTGGCCGGGGAACACTGTGGTTTGGGGATTGGCTGGGCATCGGGCAGCAGGTGTTGAGCAATTGTATTGTGCATCACTTGGTTTGTATATTCTATTATTATTAGCAGTATTGTTTTCCCTTCCTTTTCTGTCCTATTAAACTGTCTTTATCTCAACCCATGATTTCTACTTTTTTTCCCCCAATTTTCTCCCCCATCCCACTGGGTGGGGGAGGCAGTGAGTGAGCAGCTGCGTGGTGCTTAGTTGCTGGCAGGGTTAAACCACGACACCTTACTTGCATGGCTCTGAATGGCTCAGCATGCAACGGGCAAAGCAGAAGGTTCCCTCACAACAGCTACACAGCAGGTCTAAATACAAATAATACGTTGCTTCACATATGAACTACTTTGTTGTAATTTCTAAGGAATACCTGATATAGGACTCTGTATTTTGTCAGAGTCAAGTAATTATCTGTGACACCATGAATGGCATTTTGCAAAAATTATTTGGATATTATGCCCATGGTTAAGATTATGTGGCCACTTCCATTTTCTCTGCCTACCTGCCTAAATGCACGCATAAAAGACAATGGTTTCTTAAAATCTATTATCCCTCTAGCAATGGGTTTAAATTTTAAGACGACTGTTGGCTTTTATGCCATTGTTGGTATGTATCAGTTTGAACACAATCGTCATGATCCTGCCTTGTGGCTTATGGTGCCTCTTCACAGTAAAGAGAAATAACATCCTTGTTCTATTTTTATACAGCTTCCTTGTTCTGAGCCTCCTCCAGTGTTCAAATGCACATTCAAACCTGCTCAGATCTCAGTGTCTTTGGCAGTCATACTGATTTTCATAGACAGGCAAGCAGGTGTGTATGGGTCCATAGATACCACTGTTCTGCATCTGCTCTCCTTGTGTTATCCTAGAAAAAAGCGATCTGAATTTGAAAGGTGAGGAAAAAAACACAGTCCTGTTAAGGAGAGCCTATACACTGGGTCCTGCACCCTTGAGAAGGGGAACCCTGAGCAGATTGGCATAATGATGCCAGTGAAGTCCCACAGAAGACTGTTAAGCTCTTCCTCAAACCCCAGGGGCTTTACAAGAAATAGGGTGTGCTTTTGGACTTATATAGAAGTACTAAGCTAATTTCAAGGCTAGGAAGACTAGCCAGCCTTCACAGGTAGACTCTTCTTGGCAATGCTCTTTTCACCATCCTCTGAGCAGCCTGAAAACCTCATTTGTAGGTTGTATTTTAGGTAAAAATCAGTATGTGTTTGTGAAAGTAAATGAGCAGTTAGGTGCCCTGGTCCTCAGTAAAGATGATGCAAAACAGAACTAGACCTCCTGTTGCAAAGGTATGACCCCTTCACTCCCTGAAGCCAGAGAAGGTTTTCCCTCAGCAGCTCTGCTAGAGACATGTTTATGAAGCTTGAAGGTGGAAGCCGCTGTCCTTCACAGGGAGGTGGTTCCATTAGGCACTGACCTGTACTGGATGAGTTATACCTCAGATAGTCCCTAGATGTCCTACTAAACAAAGCTGTCATGTAATTAAATTACATCCCTGCGTCCAGGACAACACACAGTTGTTACGATGGCCCCTGCAGAGCTGGCAGGTGCTGCAGCATGGGGACTCGGCGGCTGCTCTCGTCTCCTCCTTTCCTCTCGCAGTTCTGAAAGCTGTGAGTGTCTGACATGGAGGTTTGCAGAAGACACCGACTTAATTAAATGGAAATTGTTCCTGTAGAGCAATGATAGCTTATTTAATTCTTTCTAGTTATAGCTGAAAGGAGGTACAACAACCAAGAGAAAATATAGGACGTCGAGCTCTTTTCAGCTGAAATTTTTAGATCATGAGTATTTGTGCACTCAGTATAGGAAACAGTAAAAACCCCCATGGTTCTAGTCAAGTTACACCTAAATTGAATTCTCAGTGCAACTGAACTAAGGTGAAGTGTGTTGGACTGATAATCCTGAAGAAAGAAGATGAAAGCTAGCAGCATCCTCTTTGTACACACCTATGCATTACAATTCCAGCATAGATTTCTTGCTGTTCTGATCAAGCCCAAAAAATTAGTTGCCTTAAAAAGATTTACGGTGTTGCTATGCTCTGAGTACATCACAAATCGCTTTGCCTAGTCTGCTAGATGCTTCTTGCAGTTCTCAGCATCAGTATCTGGAGTCAGGCTATTCTCCACTGAGTAATACTAGCAGGTTTTTAATTCCAAAATTAATTTCCAGTCAGCACTTGCTGGGATTTTTGTGTGGCTCACCAACAGTCAAACCCAGGGGCTCAAACTGTGAAAGAAAAATGAATGCAGAAAGTGTCATGAAAGCTGCCAAAAGAAAATTCAATCTCAAGTGAGTATTGGCAGAAATATAGCCTTTGTCATTATAAAGAGGTGCTGTGAAAGCTGTTTTTGCTATTAAATTTTCCTAATGTAACAAAAATAGAACTCAGAGCAAAGGCCCTTTAATTCATCCAGCCAATGATATATGACATGTTACACAGATACCAGCAAAAGGCAAAAACCAGAAAAAATTTCCAAATACATTTTAGAGTCCCTATTTTATTCAAAACCAACAGAAGAGTCAGATAATCCAGGTAGAAAGGCTATTCTGAACTACTGAAATTATGTGGAAGGAATTAATATTCTCTGGAGATAAGCAAAGGTATCATTAATTAATTTTTACAAATATTAATTTTATAGAGGCCTATTGGTTTCATTGCTGTTAAAATAAACAGCAATAGGCTTATTGGAAAGCACTTAAGAAAAATATGAAAAGGATGCAAAAAAGATCTTTGTTTCTCTTCACAAACCCAGGTGTATTATGTGTACTTTGTGCCATCAACCTGCTGAGAGTAGATAGCAGAGGTTAAATTTCTGGAATGTGTTGGCAGCCTCCCCTCACTGGCATTTCCAGTGGCAATGGAAAGACAACTGGAAAGGGAATTCAGGTGTACAGGAGACCTCATAGACCTGGGACATTCACTATGTTTTCTTCTTCAACACCATGTGCCATACCAAATCAAATGTTTATTTTGAGGAAATGAACTTTGGTTTGCATTGCTTCCTCTCTAGCTGTGTTTACAGATATGAACCTGTGGCTCTTCTGTTTTGAAGGGGGAATGCCAAAATTTAAATTTTTAGTTCATCCCCTTGAGCCATTTGTGGGTGAACTCAACTTCCTGTTTCTACCTTTTGGCTTTAGTTTCTTGAGAACAAGAATGTAATAAACTTCAGTGCCAGCACACCATGGATAAAATCTCAATATGAGCTTGCAACAGCAGTAGGAAGCTAGCATAAATATCTAAGCACTTTTCTGTTCAATCCTGTGCATTTATGGCTAAGGTATGAAGAAGAGAACAAATACAAAATAAAAGTGGGGAGGGAGGAAAAGGAGAGGATGATACCTGTATTCTCTATTAAAAATCCCATTAATTGTTTTGAGTTACTGATAACCCTGATCTATAGAAACTTGAGTATACATAAATGACTACTGAATCAAATCTGATAAGAGGGTAAACTAGTCCTTAAGCCCATGTTTATATATGTGGAAAGAAATGAAATTGTATTAGCAAGGACTTTGACTGTGGAAGCAGACACAGGAGGCACTCCGCTGCCAAACAGTAAAATATTATTCAAGTCTGTAGGGCAGTCTATCATTTCTTAACTCAAGAGTAATTTCGCTTCACAGGATAACTCCTGATGAATTAATCACTGGACTGATGTTGAAGGATGCATTGGAAGCAATGTTAATAACTCATTGGTGTTGATTGAAGTAAGTAAGATAATCTCAAAATAGTTTGTTGCACACACAAGCGCATTTCATCAAGGGTAGTTTTGCCAAAGCTCAAGACAGTTAATAAAAAGTAATGGGAGGAATATTAAAAGAAATTGGGATTTCTTAATGAACAAATTTTATTAGAGACTGTTAAAAAGCTACAACTCAGTGGATGAATGAAGACAGCAATTACCATTGATGGAAAATGACAGAAATGGAAACAGGAGAAATAGATGTCAGTGTAAATTAGAATTTATAAAATATAGGAAACTGATGAGAAATTCTAAGGACACAAGGGAAAAATCAACATCTGGCAAGAAAAATAATGTTATGAATATTTATGGAAACAAATTTTTATATACATGTAGAAGATACATGATTTGGTAGCAATAAAACACACCCATTACTTGATAGACATGATAAAATTTTAAGGGATACTGAAAAGGCAACACTATTTGAAAACATTTATAATCTATACTTGGGAAAAAGCAGATGATATACATATCCAGAGACAACACTTTGTAGTACACTAGTAGATAAAGGAGCTGTTAAATACCCTACATCAGTGCTTAACTTTTTTTTTAAAGCAAGCAGTTCTGGAGAATTTGCACCCCCAAATCCTACAAATTCTCCATGGTAAGCCCTGTGCACTAACTTCCCATTTTAGAAAAAAATAGTGGAATAAGTAGAAAATACAACAGACAAGAAGAATTTTAACACTTGTGAGTACTTCACAAGGATAAGCAAGATGATCTAGGCAACTATAGGCTAGTGAGTCTAATGTCAATCGTGGCCAAAATAATGGAACATTCATTTAGCTGATAAAGGTCAGGAATAGAATTAATGCCAATCAATATCTTTTAGCAGAAAATAGTATTTGTAGAACAAGTCTGATTTGATTTTTTAGGAGAAAAGTTTGATGTACATAAGCAACTGCAAAATACGCCTGACTTGTTAAGCTGCTTTTCTACATTACTGCATTCTCTTGTCAAAAAAAGCAGCTCTCCACAGTATTCCTAAAGTGAACAAAGACCATGGGAGTGGCAAACCTCGAACAGTAGCTCCCAAAGAAGAATGATATTGAAATATATTTGACATCCATCCCTATACAGGTTCCCCCATTAGTTTCTGAGCTTAGCAAACCCACATAAGAGAAACGTTTGCAAAATATAAATAATGGCAGGTAGAGAGCACTATGGGTGACTTTAACTACATTTAAGCTCTACCCATTAAAACAAAATTAAACAATGTTTCCTCCAAATGAAAACTTCTCTGCCAAAGAAGGGAAAGGCAGGTCCCATCCGCAGAAGGGGACCCCATGGCTGAATGCTGTGGCTGGAATGGGTAACAGGGTACACAACATGTGGATGACATGGCTGAATACTCTTTCTGGAGACATCAAAAAAACCAGCTTTGCTAGGATGGCGCATATAATTAATTTAGGGAAAAAAAAAAAGTTGTTTTTCATTTCAATTTATAAAAGCGGGGAAATGTGACTTCTTCGACTCCTTCGGTATCTTAGTGGACAATCACATAACTCATCGGAGCTCTGCAAAAGTTCTTCAGTACTAGAGGTCACACTGACCATATAACTCCCAAGCCATTCCGGGGTAAAACGTACTGGGTGTATTGAGGTGTTTCAGGAAAAAAGATGTGGCTTCTCCCTCCATGTAGAACTGGCAAGACTAATGATTCGCCCTGATATGGTGTTCATGCTTGTTTAAGAGACCCACAAAAAAAATATTTAAGCTAGGAAAAGACTGTATCATAGGAAGATACAGAAGATACAAAAAGAGAACTTGATTACAGAGTACGAAGTTCTCCATCAGGGAGAAAATGTCATGTATTAAAAGGCTTTTCCATCCCCCCCCCCCCCCCCCCCCCCAAAAAAAAAAAAGGAAGGTGGGAAGGAAAGCCAGACAAATTTTGGGTTTGGGATTTTTTTCAGTGAAACAAGCAGTTGTGCTTAGTACAGGGATAATTGAGTGAAAGGTATTTGCTTGTGCCATGGCAGGAAACCAGGTGATATGGTCTAATGATGTCTTAGGTCCCTAAACTTGAGGACTATGAGTCTGCTTGCTGTTTTCTATTCCTCCCAATTACAATCCATCCTAGAGACATAAATTTTCCTCTCACAATTGCTCTTCTTAGTGCTTCTTTGCAAAATCTTGAAGAATTTCCCAAGGAATATGTCCCTTGTTCTCAGTGAAAAATGGTTTATACTGTGAATGCCACTTCAAAATCAAAAGTAGTACTGAGTCAAGTTCATTAAGCTGTTTTGCCTTCTTGTCAGTACACTAAGAAACAGGCATACCTATAAACTAGAAATAAACATGAAGAGCAAGTATTAACAAGTGCCTAAGAGCTGCTGAACATAGAGCCATTAATACATACAAACATTTGGGAGGCACATTAGTTCTGAAGCTTGAATTCAGTTATGCACTACTATTTTGACACTGAGACGTCAGTACAAAATATCAATGCTATTATTTACACTGATGCCTTTGTTACAGAAATATTTCTGCCTAATGAATCCTCCTTTATTCAGGCCTTACCTCTCTTACTCCTAGATGGAAGTACAGTGCAGATCTAACTCCTCTCTACTTGATTGTTTACCCCCATTACTAGTCAAAGCACCCCATTATGTGCAGTATCAAACTATCATTAGTCATCTGCTTGAAATAAGAGAGTCTTGATAGGCCTAAGCGTGCCACAGAATGCTGTAATCGTATACTTTCTTTGCAAGATTTCTCAGGAGCACACAAATTGCCATCTTTATTAGAGACCAGCAAACATGTTTGGATAAAGAGTCAATGCACGGTATCACTTGAACCACAAACCATACTAAACACAAGCCTTTATACTGATTATAAAAAAATCAAGGCATTGTTCCTTCTAAACAAGAATATTTACATATCTGCAGTTCTTGTCTGGCAATAAACAGTATTTAAAAACTTGTCCCAAATCAGATAGCACTGGCAAGCTCATAAGCTAAGCTCGGATAATTTACAAGCATCTCAAATCCAGTGAGACTTCTGATGTCTAAACAAATGGAAACAAATCTCTATATGCTTTGCTGTGAATATGTCATCCAACAGGATCCCATGTGTTTGCAGCGCAAAGCTGTCTTCCTTGTTCCTTTTAACATTGTTTCTTGGATAAATAAGGATGTGGTGCCATGTTGAAGAAGAAAACAGAACCTGTGCACATATACTGCACATGTAAATGATGATCAAGAGCTCATGAGAACACACATACCTTGGAATTAATGAGAACTAAAATAGGGAGTATGAGATCAAGCATCTTGTCTAGATGCAGAGTGACAAAAAGAACTCCATCAATATGAATCCAAGCTAGACTCTCTTGAGGTCAAATATTAGGTGCCTAAAAATGCCAGCTGAGCTGGCAAGTCTGAACAGTTACCTTACTGATCCCAAACAGGAACAGTCATGGATCCACAGCACTGCCCCAGTTGCAGAGCCTATTTCACAACAGACACTTAATCATGTACAGTGCTGGAATTTCCACAGGCAAATGCCATTGCTCCTGATGCAAACTGAAACGTGATAGAAATGTGGCAGATATCTATCTGTCAGGCACCCAAGAAAAGCAATAGCAAGGCACAGGCAGGCTTTCTGTACAGTTATTGGATGAGCTGGAAAATGAACTGTGCATTAACTTCTTTTTTTCATAGCTCTAATAAGCATAGTTACACCAGGCCCTCTCTTTCTCACTCTACATTTCAACGTATCAGTGTTTTCCATTTGGCTTCACAACCTTTTTCACCCCTTTAGAAAATAATTCTTATTCTTTCATTACAGATGGAGACAGCTTCCCAGGCACCACTATGCTCTTTAATGTAAAAGTCACATCCTGGAAGCATCAGTCAATATCGGCCTTTTCAAGAGCACCCAAATCCGCTGCTGTCAAACATGTGGGATGCTCACAGTCAGCTCTTCTGTCCTTATCACCCACTCGTTCCAGCCCAGTGACCTTTCCAGCGCAATAAAAGCTGCCAACATACTGCAGACATGGTAAAAGTATGCAAATGCCAAGTGCTATTAAATGTGCCCATTGTCTGTTGAAAGACAAGTTATTGCTTTCTCTCCGTCACAAGAAATCTCTTAGATCCTTCTGCAAATAAAGGCAACTTGAGGTTATATTGATTTACATTCCTTAAATTCAAACAAGCCTTAGGAATATGTTTAAAGGTGGTATGACTTCTTTAGAAGCTTGCAGAAGATATTTGAAGTGAGTACATGCTTTGCAGATCACATGGATATCGTAGTCATTTCAAAGTGTTAAGGCAAGGGCTTCCTAAGGGAACTAGCTGTCCTACTCACTGCGACTTCTGATGACAGCTGGACACCTACTCCCCTTAAGGTCTCAGAAAATCATACAGTCCTAACAAAGAGGCAATCAAAGTCTTTTAATGAGAATTTATAGTTTATTGCCTCTTACCATGCAGCTGACATGAGAGAGTTTTAGAAAGAGAACAATGTCAACCTTTCAGGCAGCCGAAGCTTGATCTCAGTTGTATCAGAGTGCTGATAGCCTTTTAACAAGAGGCGAGGTGGAATTAAACAAGTGATTAATGCCCACTGGTTTCACAGACAGTCTGGTGTAATGTATTTTGCTAGCAGGTCACTCAAGAAGTAAGATTAGTTTTAGCTCAGAATTCTCTATCTCTCCTTTTATGATAAGATTTATGAATTAATTAGGGTAAATTAAAATGCAGTGAAATAGATATTTCTAGTGTAATTTTTTAATAAAGGTCTACAAATTTTGCCAACCGATTCTGAAGCTGACGTCAGAGTTTCCTCCTTAGCCACATACTACCAAAATCTGAAGAGAATTTTCCAGTTTGAATGACAAGCCACCAAGAACAAACACAATGATAAATTAGAAAAATAAAATAAATAAAAACCACTGTCTCCTACAGAAAACTGTAAGCCTATTGCGAAAAGCTGAGTCTTGAACCCAAAGATTAATGCATAAAATCTAACTTTTAGAGCTTCTAAACAGTGTATTCCTGTCAATGTCACACAGCAACGAAGATGAAACAAATCTTGACTAAACTGCAGTAACACAATAAGTGTAGAAATTGTACTTTCACTTACACATCAGGCTAACTAATTTACAACTACCACATTTGGCCTGGTAAATACGTAGTCACAACTCAGAGCTGAGACCTATACAGACTACAGTTTTTGTGACAAGTTAACTCCCCAGGTCTCCAACCAACCCCATTTCAAGTGAAGAGAACTGTGTGAAGGACCACAGACATAAATGAGAAAAGAGTTTTATTTTACACCTCCTTTACTTTAGGTAGCATTTATGGAGTCTAAAGGGGAATGTGACTTTTTCTGAGGGAGTGAAGTCTCCACAAGGAAACATTTAAAGAATGAAGGCTAGAACTGGTTAATTAATACCCTTAATGAGAGGACAGGAGATAGCCTTAGAGAGATATCTTCTTGTAAAAATCTATTTATTTACTTCATTTTACTACCTTCATTGTATCAACAGAAGAGAGTAGCAATGTTAAGTTATAAAACAAATCCACATTTTCTGCTTTTTGCAATCATAATTTCTATTGGTATTCATTACAGTTGGACTCAATGATCTTAAGGGTCTTTTCCAACCTAAATGATTCTATGATTCTGTAATTCTCCAAGCTGAATGCAATTCCCATTGCAGTTGCAATGGGCAACTAAACTTAACTTAGGACCCTAGGACACACACACACCAAAAAAAAAAAAAAAAAAGAAAGGCAAAAAATGCACAATATAGTACAAATTTGTATTCTGTGCTAGACAGAAGGTAGTTGGGCACTTAAACACACAGGTATGTCTTTAGCAGGATTTTCAAAAGTCACCTGAATTCAATGGGAAGCAGGACTGAAAATTTGGCTAGAAACCACTAAGAAGTAAAGCGCTCATTGAGTTTAGTGTAGTCTGGTTCATGTATTCTGAGAAGGGCAAATTCCTTTTCTGTGGCAGGGAAAAGAAGATACACCAAAGCCTGAACTCTCTAGTGAAACTACCTCTGGAATTACTATTGCATCAATTAAAAATCAAGCTTTAGATTTTTCCTTTTAACCAGTGCTGTATATTTAATTTTTGTTTAACTTTTGTTATATAAGAGCAGAAATATCTTCTCATCTTACTTTTTCAGCCACATCAAGTGATTTGTTTTCTAAGGAATCTCTTCTTCTTTGGTTTTCATAAGGTAACACAGCTGTACACACAATCTACAAATAATAATAATGACAACAAAAATAATAAATTCAAGCAGCCTTCTTTCCTGTTCATTACATTTCAGAATTAGGTCCCAAAAGTTGTATCTCATGCTAATGGGAATCATAATTGCTCACACTTTTCCTGATTGTAAAAATAAGGTCATACTTTAATTATGGCTGTATATTTTAATGAAATTGTAATTTTCTGATTTTGTCCAATAATAAAAGATAAGGTAACAATGCCTTGCTATACCTAACAGCATCTTTGCTCAGTTAAGCAAAATTGTAGCAAATTTAGACAAACGTTGTAATAAAATAGTCTATGGTGTGTTGGGTTTTGTCATTTAAAATACAAAGTACCTGCCTGTATTTGTTTCAGAATGTATTTCCTCCCATAAGCTTTATATATAATCAAATTATTAAGCTATATGAAACTGTTTGTCTGGTAAAAAGATTGTAGCTGTAAATCGTAATCATAACATTCATAGGAAATACAGAAGGCAATTAATATTAGAATGATACCAGTCTTTTGAAAAACCCTAGAGGACAAAAGGCAGCAGAAGAAACCTTTAATTTTATGCTGGTGCACACTGTGGGTTTTTCTTATTAAAATTTAAATTCATTCTCCTTTTTATAGTAAGCAAGACCGTTTAAACATTGTACTTGGAAAAAAAAAATGTTAGAAAAGCTTCATGGCAGTAGAAAGAAAAATCAAGGGTCTTCGGTATTGGTAGAGCTAATCTTGAACCCAAATATTTTCTCATATTAAGGATTTTTCTGAACTTTCCTTTGACAGTTTCTCATACTGCTACTACCTGCCATAGTCTGGTATTTAGCAGAAGGATTAACATCTGGCTCAGAAGTGTCTTTTCTTTGTCCCCTGAATTCTATGCAGATTTGGCAGACATATAAATTTAAAAATTGTTACTTCCTAAAGAGGAAAAGGCATAAAGACATAATGAAAATGGTTTGCAGATAAATTCTTTCCCAGAAATTTTTACTTGAAAGTACAAAACACTTGAAGTTCTGTGGCCAATTTCATAGCTGAGTATGCAACACATATACACTTCCATTCACATTTTAAAGTGAATTATCTTTGGCAGCATTCAATTTTCTTCTGAATTCACTTTCCTAAGTATTTTCAGTGATGGGAATATTTGGCAAAACAGTGAATGTTGCAGAATATTTAACTAATAGAAAACTTACTTGAAATACTGCAATGGAAAGTTAATTTTGAAAGTAATTGTCCTCTCTCCAGGGACAAAAAAAAAAAATCATCTTTTTTGTTCACTGAAAACCACGACAATGAAGATTTAAAAAAATTCTCCACTCTCATTGCCATCAAAGTGATGTTTCTGAACAGGAAGACAGTAACCATTGTCAAACTGTAAAACTGGGTAGCAGAGACAAAATGTCTTGAACAAGGTCACAGATTAGTATCTGAACTGGGAATAGAATTCAGATCAACTAGTCAGGTGTTCTCTCACATCTCTGCTCATGACTTCATAACACCTTCCTAACTAGTAAAATAGAAACTAAGAGCAGCATCTATATCAGTTCCTATGGTGAATACTGATTCCAGTGTTGCTCTTCAAGCACTATTGCAAAGAAGGTGCTATACTCATTGGCTAAATACTCTCTGAAATTGTCCAAACACTTCTACTTCCTGGCCCAATTCTTGTGACAGTTGAGCTCAATAAAGGATATGAAAAATCAGCCCACTTGGGAATTCTAAACTAGGCTTTAAATAGTGAATTAACAAAATGTTATTTAGTACAGATGTCCTAAACTGTGATGGAATCAATTAAGAAAGTCTACAAGTGTCCTTTATGTTCACAGACTGTTTTGGATACAACAAATATTCCTATTTATTTCTTTTTTGAACCAGAAAGACTTGGTCTGCAGAACAGCCAGATCCTAATCAGAGGGCTAGAGGAGAGGCTGCATACCCATATGTTTAAGTGATGTTTCCATGGATACAACTGACTTGATTTGCAGTTTGCAAATTTACCTTCAGTAAGTGGCAAAACACATTCCACCTTCCCAGAGATCTGAGTGTCAGGATATAGACATCGCCTGCCCATGCAATGAATGTGAAGCCAACGACTGGAGTGCAGAACCAGGGAGAAATGCGCTTAACTTGCACTGCTGATCTGACATACTGCTGCAGTGTGTGCTTGGGCAATCTTAATCAGGTTGGGACTTTTTTTGGTGTAAAAGACATTTAGGCAGGAATAGTCAACTGCACAAATAAAGACCAGGAAACATTTGGTTGCAAAGGACTCTCAGAAAAAAAGCATCACAAGGATGCTGTGGGTCATCAACCAAACATGAGTCAACAATGCCATGCTGTTTCAATGAAAAGCGAATGCTGCATTAGGCTCTATTAATAGGAATAGCTCACCAGACATGTGATGCAATCCTCCCGTCCAAGCCCTGGCTGGAATACCAACTTCTATTCAGACGCCCACACAGAGATGTCTAGAGCCATATCAGATGTCCATGGTGGGAAGAACAAGAAGCAATGGGCATGTATTGCTGCAAGAAATATGCAAGTATGCTATTAGAACTTTTTAGCAGTCAGTATAGTGCAGGCATGTAATATGCTGTCAGGGGAAACTCTGAAATCTCCACGACCATGAGTCATCAAAAGTAAGAGGGACAAGTCTATCAGGAATGACAGAAGCATAGATCATCACAACCCAGGGCTGGGACAAGGCCAAAATGGCCTCTTGAGATCCCCCAGCTTTTGAGTCTATGTTTCATTAAAATAAATTGCACTAAAACACTAGGAATCACTAAATACTATAGCCATCCGTGATTTTCATCAGACTAACAGACTATATCACCACATCAAGTCCCAGAGTAAATTAAAATTAATAGTCTAAACAAAGAGATATTCTAAAGGTGACCCTTTTTATAGATACTTTTTTAATGCATAGTAGAACAACAGTATTTTTGACACACAGTTGTCAATTTTGGCAAAGCCCTCAGAAATCCAGGAAACTGTTCTGGAAGCTACTTTGACATGAAGGTTATACAGAGATGTATACTAAATGCTTCATTCTGCCTTCACTTCATTCTACTCAGTCTATCCAATGTCAGCCAGGATGTTCATTTGGAGATGCAATGGTAAGGATGAGAAGCAAAGCCCAAGGAATCCCTGATGATGAAGGCTTTAACAATAGAGACAGATTTACCTGTGAACTTCCTGCAACCAGTCAGAGATAAAACCCCTTCACCCAATATTCAACATTTCCATTCATTACCCAGTTTTTTTGGAGGTGATGCAGGGATACGATGAGTTACATCACAAGATACAGCAAGGAGCATCAGGGGGAACAAGAACATACTATCTTGTGTTATAATTAGGAGAAGGACCTTAAGTAGAGCATTGATTGTCTGAAATTGTATCTACACTACAGGAAGCAAAGTGTAGACTTCACTTAAATTAAGCCTTATTACAAAACAGGGCCGTGTCACTGGGGTGATACCTAATGGGACTGGGCAACAATGGGGGGCAGAAGGCAGGGAGAAGCTTAGGATTCTACACAGTGCTGCAGGTTCTCTCCATCTTCCCCACTCTGTGAATGAAATCTGCAGTAGGCAGTGGAACCTTATGAGCTCCTAGTCCCATGGCAGAGGAGCAGAAGTCAGATACTAGTGGCAGGGTTTGTATTCTTTCCATTCTTCCCCAGTAAATCTGCATCTGAGTGGGTTTCATCTGATGTGCTCCCTGTAAATCTAGAAAACTTCCTTGCATCAACTAAGACGGCAAGTTAGCTCTTTCCACCAAAAAAAGATTTAAAATCAAAGTAGCGGTCTAGTGATAACAACAGCAAGTTTCTGACAGTGTTATAAAGAGCTAATTTGCTGAGACAATGTTTTATTAGTTGATGTGGTAGGTAGTATTTACTAGGTCACTTGAATAAAAGCAACGGTTTCTTGTTCTGCTGGCAGGAGCTACAGTACACGTTAGCCTGAATGATGAATTTCCTTCTGAAGATTTAGAGATAATTTCTTTACTGTAATTGTCATACTGCACTGACAATCTGAATGTCATTATCACAGTAATAACTGAAATTAAAAAGTGGAATAGTGTCATTTGCAGATGAATACAAAGAACGTAGAAAGACTTGCATGCTGACTCACTTGAGCCATTCTTCCCTCTACATGTTGTTCTGTGTATTCATAGTCTTTTAGTGGGATTTATTCCAATAAGAGCAGTATTTCTTCATTTAAACATTTCCTAATGGATTTCATATCTCTGAACCAAACTCATCCGTGATATAGCATTCAAGCAATTAATGGACTCTGTTACAACAGATCTGTGTCAGACAGGAAACCTGAACTATTTAAAAATTATCATTAACATAGGATGTAAAGACATCCTGAACTGAACCAACAATTGGAAGTGAGAACAGCTGGGAAACAGGCTTTAAAACCACAGAAGTGCTCCAAACCAAAATGTTACCATGGACTCTGAAATTATCAGAAATCATTATATTTCCCTCTACTCAGGGAGGGTGCTCAGGCCATTAGGAATGGGTACCAGAATTAGCAGACTATTGTCCCTCAACTGGAGCCTCTTAAAAGGAGTTCAGGTCACCTAAATATTTAAACATTTGAATATTTAAAGGTGTTTAATGGGAGTTGAGAGCTTTTTTTTTTTAAATTCCACTTTAGTGCTGAGAGTAGACCAAGCTAATTCAGGCCCTTGAATGTGCCGCTTGTGACTTAGCCAAACCAACTTAGTGTCTGGCTGCTGTGCACAGGGACAATCCCATCAGTCTCCTGCAGCTCCAGGCCTGGCCATGTGCTTCTGACTCCTCCCTGGGACTTGTCTAATTGCGTGCCAACTTGGTTTATGGTGTTTAACTAGCAGAGTACCAACCCTAAAGGAAAAAAAAATTAAAAAAGGAAAAAGTGATCACCTTTCTTCTCGTTTAGCTTTCTTAACATACTTCTTCAGGGATCAGATGATCACCGATGCCAGCAGAAAGCACAGTATTGATAATCCCATCGGAAAGAAGTGGGCAAAGGCAAGATCACACTTCTTGGTAGCAGCTAGCTATAAGATGGTTTTAGTTGTACTGTAAGGTCATGCACAAAGGTAGATGAGATGATGCAATTTCTTCCCACAGTGTGCAAAAAATGGAAGGGTAGGGGAGCTCAGAACCAGTCACAAGTGCCATCACCAGAGAAGGATGATTATGACAACTCTGGCCAGCTTTCTCCCAGCTTTCTCTCACTGAAAGGCAATTGTCCCCATAAAAGGTTTTTACTAATATGGATGGGAAGCAGGAGAGAGAAAAGAGGTGAAGTAAATTTGGCAAGGTTGCTGTCTGCATCTCTGGCCAGCCGTGTGGATCAGAAGTGATGGGTACAAGACGGTTACAACTGCACTCAAGATCAGAAATGACAAGAGGAAATAAAAAATTAATTTACAAATATATTTCACAGTTCACGCACAGTTAGGTGCAACTTATTTTTTAAAACTCCCTTCTCTATTCAGGATTCAGTTGATGTAATACATGTTGTTTTATACTTATGGGAGTTGACTTATGAATAATACAATTAGCAAGTTTGGGCTTTCAGGAAAGGTCTACACTTACTGGAATTTATTCAATTTAAGCAAGAGGTACTTTGCACTTTGCATACTCTGCAGGGTAACTATGATGTAGGCATAACTCTTCTGAAATAATTGTTTGCCTCTCCTTACACTAAGACTGAATTAGACTCACCTCATTTAAATTCATGTTAGTGTCTGAGTATAACAGAGCAATAGCATAAGAATCCTAGCCTAGGATTCCTATGGCTCAAGCAAATATAACATGTAGGCTGGCGTGATAAGCTGTTTCTTTCACACCACAGTTAGCATACACGTGGGGAGAACACCAGGTAGCCTCACTCTTTGTGCACTGCTCCTTGAAGACCATCAGGGTTTTGCTAAACATCTAGGCTGAAACACATAAATCCAGAAAAGGCAATTGCAAAAGTTGTTCTGCGAGACACAAAAGTTAATATTACATGTGATTGATATAATGTTCAGTTTTTAAACTTGTGTCAGATGCGTTGCTAGTGTAAATCAGCACATCTACCAAAATCATAGAATCATAGAATGATAGAATAGTTTGGGTTGGAAGGGACATCCAAAGATGATCTAGTTCAACCCCCCTGCAATGAGCAGGGACATCTCGAACTAGATCAAGTTGCTCTGAGTCCCATCCAGCCTGACCTTGAACGTTTCCAGGGATGAGGCATCTACCACCTCTCTGGGTAACCTGTGCCAGTGTTTCACCACCCTCATCATAAAAAATTTCTTCCTTATATCTAGTCTAAATCTACCCTCTTTTAGTTTAAAACCACTACCCCTTGTCCTATCGCAACAGACCCTGCTAAAAAGTCTGTCCCCATCTTTCTTATAAGCCCTCTTTAAGTACTGAAAGAGCACAATAAGGTCTCCCTGGAGCCTTTTCTTCTCCAGGCTGAACAACCCCAACTCTGTTGGCCTTTCTTCAAAGGAGAAGTGTTCCATCCCTCTGATCATGTTCGTGGCCCTCATCTGGACCTGCTCTAGCAGGCCCATGTCTTTCCTGTGCTGGGGACTTCAGAGCTGGATGCAGTACCCCAGGTGTGCTCTCACCAAAGCTGAGCAGAAAAATCAAAAGATAGTAGAAAATCACAGGATGAACACGCAAATGTATTTTGCAGATGCTATCACAAACCTATTGTCAGTCCATTGAAAGACTGAAATTATTAAGATCTTCCTTAATGTTATTTAGCTTTTTTTACCATCAGTGCAAATGTTAGCTCGCTTTTAACATTCTTCTCTTCACTGTAGTTTCCTTAGAGCAATACCAGTACCCACCAGTTAGTGATCTGTTACCCTTGATTATAGACTAAAAAGCACTGTTAGCCCCAAACCAAGATCTTGGAGCTGACCACATGTTTTTTCGGTTATGTGAAAAATTTTTAAATTTGCAATTGATCTGCAGTGAGCTCACTGTCTGATTTATATTATCAAAGAGGTTTTCTTTAGATCTGATCAGGAGACTCACAGACTGCAAGTTGTACAAGAAACAGAAGCAAAAGGGATTTTTTTCAGCAAATTTTTTTACAACACTCTTTGAGTGAAAATAAGGCACAAGTGAATATCTGTCTTTTCTGAGTCAGATTAGAAGTGGCAAGAGGCAAGGACTCTTGGTCATCCCTAGATTTTTTTGAAAATTAGTCTTGGCAGAGGTTGAGGCCGTGTTTATGAAAGGACAGTAATCTTATAGCCCACTTTCTCTTTCAGCTGTCTTCCCAGCCCATTAGAGGCTGTAGCTTCCTAACAGTTAAAAACTTGTGTGCCTAATACACACATTCTGGCATGGCAAAACATAAGGGAAAGATTGCCGCCATTGCACATGTAAGTGAAGGACAGAGTTCTGCTGTACCAATCAGGTATATGAAAGAGTTTGTTTTACTGTAGAGTTAAAGGACTCCTGAGTCATTATGACAAATTATCACCCACATAATGCAGCCAATGCAGAAGCCTAAATCTCTCCTTGCAAAGAGACGGCCACAGCAAACATAATCAGTTTGCTAATACATATGATTGTATGCTACCAGCTGCAACAATCCCAAAGAGAAGGGAGCTTCAAATAAAGGCTAAGAATACTATGCATGTGAGTTGGGTGGTTTGCTTTTGAGGCTCTGGAACTGAAGGTCAGAATAGTTTCAAAGAAATGCTGAAGATCTGCTCACAAAAAGTCAGTTATGTTAGAGCCATCAATCTCAAGCTGGTCATCAAGGCTAGAGGTCTTCGATGATGTTAGTCATTTCAGGCAATTTAGGAAGAAGAGCATACATTTTTGTTTAAAGTATTTTGTTTGAGGTTTTTTTTCAGATATTACCATAGGCAACCAAATATATTAGTTATTGTTTCTGTAGATCTACTAGTCTTTTGAGTTAGAGAGAAAATAATACAAGAAACTTTTTAGGAGGAGCAGCTTTTGGCTTCAGGAGCAGAATCAGAGTCTGAACATCACATAAGGAAAGAGCTAAAAATAGATGGTGTCCATTCTTTGACCTGCTCCTGCACGTTGTGCGCACTTGAGCAGATGTGTTCATTTGTCAAATGGTGGTTGTTGACAATGCTGTTGCACTGGCACAGAGCGATAACTTGCCCTAGAAAAGATGTCAGTTCAAAGTAGAGTTCATGGGTTAGCCTCGGTGAGTAGTTAGAAACATCTCCCCATACGTCAGCAGGCATTATAAGCCTCTGGCCTGAGAGCGAATAGGGCAGAAGAGCTGGTCCACAAATCAGCTCAGCAAAGCCACCTGCCCTTGGCATTGCTCCCAGCTCTGCTCTCAGGGCTTCCTTAGCAGCGAGCTACAGACTGACCTTTGGAAACAAATAAAAAGCACAAGCTCCTGGGTCCCGTCAGACTCCTCCCCATAATTTTCCCTGGTAAAGAGGAAAAAACTGAATAACATTGCAGAAAATGGCAATGAAAGGGATGGTTGAAAGTCGTTACCTGTCAGATCCGCTGCCTGAGCAAATCCATTGAACCTAAACATCCTTTTAGTTTTAACAGAGCAAGAGAAGGAGATATTGTAACAGAGGAAAGCCTGCAGTGCTATCTAGGCCATGTATGCCTTTAAACTTCCTAACTTAAAAATGATACAAAACTGAATTAGTTAATCATTTTACTCACATATCAGTAAAACCCCTTGATCATGCAAAATCTCATATACCTGTCTGAATTCAGAGGGTTTCAAGAACTCACTAAAAAAAACAAAATAAAACCAAATAGCCTGCCAAATCCCACCCCCCCCACCCCCCCACCCCCTTGGTTTTGGCTTCCTAAAGTATTTGCATTGCTTTAAACTGGTTTTCAACACTTCGAACAAGTCATCCGTCTAGTACGACTGTGTTGCATGCATGACCTCTCTTAATGCAGCCATAGTCTTGCTTGGTTTTCACTATATTTATTGTAGTACTGGCTAATCAGATCAAAACCTGGACACATTCTGCACTAGTGCATCTCTTGTTTCTATGATCCTAGTCCTAATAATTCAAAGCAATTCTTTTTCTGTCATATAGCCATTAGGGATAGAGCAGGTCAGTAATTTGATTTTATGCTAGAGTCTATGGGACTCAGACGCCCAGAACCTAAAGAAATTTAAGGAACCATATGGCAAACCTTTGTCATATTTGAAATGCCACCCAACAAATAATTTAATTAGAAGGCACCTTAGCTGAAAAGTCATTCCTTCAACTTTAGTGCCAGAATACATATTTTCAGGCAATTCTACAAAGAAATTGGTTATTAAATGATCTGTACATATTCTGTGCTAATAAATTTTCCTCTCATTTTCTCCATGAAGACTTTAAGGGCTATAGAAGGTAGAAGGCTTAAAATATGGATTTCCATTTTCAATTAAAATAAAAAGAGAGAGAGCAAAAGATTGTGAAACTTTCCAGTTGCTTCATGGGAAACACATGAGCATCCTGATACAGAACTGTCTGAAGCCAATGCTGTTTATCTCATGCCTGAAGGGCAGACAGCAGAGAATTCACAGCAGGCACAGAGAATGTAAATCTTTGGCGAAATGCACCTTATAGGTCCCTTGATGCATCATTAAGATGATGGGTCAAATCTAGACACACTGACAGATTACATCTTCTCCCTCAGGACAAAAAAAAAAACAAAAAAAAAAAAACAGCCTTTGCAAAAATCCAAAATTCATATTTTTGGTTTTAAATAACCCATTTCTGATCATAGAAACAATTTAAACTTCAAAATCACTTCATAATCTCTAAACTTCAAGCGGAAAAGGGGGAGACTCTTATCTCTGACTAATTTTGCTGGTTTGTGGAACCAGTATGGATAAGGTTTAAGCTGCTGTGTAAAATTATTTTTAAAAACTTATATGATCTCCCTGTGTCCCAAGCAAGTGTTCTTATTCTCTTCATAGTCAAAAAGTAGAACAACATCTTGCTTCTCCATTACTGTCAAATACCCTTTCTGTCTCTTTTCTCTCCAACATTTTTATAGCAGTGAACTAAGTACTGTTTGGAAAAAGGCACCAGGAAGGGACAAATGAGGATCCAGACTTATATTAAATATAATGGCGGGTATTAGTGAATGCCCCTGCAAACTGTAAAGGATCAGGCCTCCGAATCTATTCCTTAGCTGCAATCCAACCTTTTTTTTTTTTTTTTATTAGCATATCATTAAGTAAAGATTGGATCTGCCAAGCTTTCTTCATTGATCTGTGCCCCTGCTGTCCTAGAGCTTCAGTTTTTTCTTTTTGAAAACTTGAATATCTTAACTTCTATTAAAAAAACAAATATCACACCCTTGGTTCTCATGGTTGCAAAGAGAAAAAACCGAAGCAAGGCTTGAACTGAAAAGAGGAAACAGCGTGTCCCCCCATCCAGAGAATGGGGAAAGAAAAACCAGACAGCTGACCTTCTTTTTCCGCTGGCCGCTGGATCCTTATAGCTGAAAGCCACTTCCAAAAGAGAGCAGGGGGGCAACAGCCCAGCACATACATGTTATGTGGCAGGGAACGCCTTGCTATTGCTACCTCAGCACGAATCTGAGCTAGCTGTAGAGGCAACATGCAAAGCCTTCTGCCCAAATAGCTGGGGTTCCCCCCCCAAAAAAACCCCACCACAGCAGGTGGTCAGTGCTAGAGAACAGAGGGCTGCCGAATATAGAAGGAGAACAAGGAGAACAGCAGCACTGAACCCTAAATCAACCATTGCAAAGGGCTGCCCATGGTGAGTGGGGAGAGAGATGGACTCCTCCGAAGCCTGTTACTCTCCCTGCTGCAGGTGCAGTGGTCAAGAAGCAGTTCTGGCTTTGAACCCTCCTCAGAGCAGCAGTACATCTGTCTCAGGTATGTGAGGAACCAGTGGATGCTCAGACCATTCTTGTCAGTAGCAACGGCACTGCTCATTATCCAATACATATAGCAGAGATCTTATAGCTTGCGCCATAAAAAAAGGAAAGCTTTAACTTCTCCATGGAGGGAACGTACTCTAGAAAGACCTATGTTAATGAAGTAGCATGGGTGCATGTGGTTAGGCTAATATTGGCTGTCATTCCCACACAGTCAGCCTTTGCATCGCAAAGGTAGTCATGGATTGCCACTAGTATTTCTTTCTGTTCTTGCCCTTGTATTGATATAATTAATCTGAAATTTTAAAAAATGGTTCTTTTAATAATGCAACTGCAAATCGGCACCTCTGAATGATGACAGGTACAATTCAACCAGCAGCCAGTACTGGCTCCATGTCTGTAAATACTCAGAAAAGTGTACTTTACTGTGCTGAGGCTGATCTCTGTCCTCTGGTCAAGGGAAACAGAAAAATGTGCTTGATTCACCCTCTTCAGGCTCGTAGATGAAGCTCCTGCTCTGAATTAGTCCCTCAAATATCATCTCTCTCCTGTGTCTACAGAAATAACCTAGGAAGCTTTCTGAATTGCCATAAAACAGAAACCTGTTTTCTTATTTACAAAAAAAACCCCAAACCCCAAACCCCAACCAAAAAACCCCCCAGCCCTTTCCACAAAATTAGGACAAAGAAAAAACTAAGGCAGGACTCTGCCCCCTGCCCACAAGATGTTTGCCTATGTCTAAAACATTTATTATGAGGAAACAAATAAAATAAAGGCTGAAAAAATACACAGGAAAAAAAGGCTGAGAAATTCAACAAAGCCTGTGTTCTTGCTTCTATGCACCCTTTCTCCATGCTACTTCTACTCATAAATAAGAAAGAATTTCCCCAGGACCAATTATGGCTTTTATTTGCAGAACTACAGAGCAGTACCCTTGGTAGAGCTTTCCATTTAAAATCTCTAATCTGCATGTTATCTGATTCTAAGCAACCTTCTTCTAAGTAGAATTTATGCACTCACTCTCCCTTTGAATGCCCCTTGGGACCAGAGACTATGTATAGCACTAATTCACTTATATTTCTCATTTATTTAAAAAAAAAAGCTCACAAGTTCTTCCAAGTTGGTTTCTTTGTAATAATTTTAATTGACTGCTTCAGAGCAGCATAGGAATACAGTGATCAAGAGTGGGAAGAACAGCATGCTCATACATGACATATTAGAAAAAAAAAATTACATTTGCGTGTTTGAATAAGCAATAAAATTGCCAGAGTGGGAAAAAGCCCCCAAGAAATCACAATTGTACAATGTTCAAAATGGAAATCAATCAACCAATCAATCAACTGGAAAAGACTCACTTTGCCTGCATAACAGAAGCTTCTTGCCACTTTTTTTTGCAGTTTAGAAAACCAGTATTTGCCTGCTTGGGTCATTTTCAGATCATCTGGCTGGCAAACACATTTTTAGGTCTCTTTGTAAAAAAGCCTGGGATTTAAGGATATAGTTACTATTTTAAGGAAAGAAAGAAATGAATAAATAAAAAAGCTTTTGGGAAATGCAGCCATGAATGGAAGCCAGGGGGTGCTGAGTGTATTACATCTGGCCACAGCTTTGAGTGCTGAGCACTAGAAATCTGAACCTGTGCCATTTTGGAGCTCTGGCTTTACTGGAATGGAGCCTAGAACCTTGTCTGGGAATAGTCTACATTGGATGACCTTCATAGCTCATCTTTCCTCCCCTTTTATCCACATTGGAAGCACCCGGTAGAAAGAGGAAATATGGGAAAAACTGTTTTGAGTAAGTAGGGAATTTGTGACCGGTCAGCTTTGACAGCTGTATACAGATTTTATCATGTTAAAGGAACCTAAAGTTATTGGAGAAAAACCATTTACATGCTATACATCCAGTCTTCTCTTTGGCTTTCTATCACCTTTTCAAAAAATCCAGATGCAACCCATAATTTGTGCTGACTACTGAAACCAACTTACTGCACGTGGTGCCTCCACCCCATAGTTTTCAGCACTGAGCACTATGAAAAAGATAACTGAATGTTTGATCAGATCCCTGGTACTTTTTGAAAAAAGCAAGAAACTCCACTCTGCTTTTGAGAAACAAAGTTGACATACAGTGATATATTTACATAAGGTTCTAGAAGTTGTCAAAACCCTGAATTTCTCAAATTCTGTTGTGGAACAGTTCTCATACAAAGCATTTACTTAGAAAACAACAATTCAGTGATTAAAAATAAGGTCTCTTTAAATTTAGTAAGTGCCATCGCAAAGACAGACTATGGGGAAGGAATTTGTCAGCTGCAGCTTCAATCTGGCAGACTGAGTTTAGGTCTTCTGAAGTTGGCTTGCATTCAGATCTCATGTAAGGCTGAATTTCTGCATGTGCACCTTCCACTGGAGTTGGAAATCACACCATTTACCAATGCCAGTGCCAAACTACCATTAGCCAGAGAGATCCAGCACTATTTGACCATTCTATCAATTTCTTTCAGAATAAGACTTAAAGTGAGAAGTTTTGAATGTCTGTTGAAAGGATCCTTTACCCTGGAAAACAGGGGTGTATATGTAAACATGAGTAGAAAAACCTGAAGATTGTGACTGAAAACATGGACTGAAAAGTTTAAAATTCTTTAAAACACATCTATAAATGTTTCTCTGTGTTTGATCTAGCAAGGAACATGTCTTTCATGCTGATGCTAGAGCATGTGTTTCCAAACACAACATGACCAAATTGTTTTGGCACTGCTCAGGCATCCAGCATGGCCATTGCTCCCTAGTTAGGATCAAGCCCAAAACAGTTCCCTTAATAAGATGTCGTGTGGGATAAGGTATCACCTTTCTACACCTGAGAGAAAAGGGGTTAAAGGAAGGCTCACGTAGAAAAAGAAATCCTGACTAGTTATGACCACATTTAGGTTAGTGATAACTTGAGCAACTGCAACATCCAGCAGGATCTACAAGCACCACAAGAGACTCATTGTCCCTCTGAATAATGTACTTCTTTGTCAGTGATTTGACTCCATCATACTGGCTATGACAGTCCTAAGTTAGGACTCAGGTAACGAGACCTTCAGCTGACCACTGTCACTTCATCTTCATGTTGCCTCATTCCCTCCTTTCACATTGCACAGAACCTGCCAGTACTGCTGAGAAGCTGCAGAGCAATTGTCCAGATCTCCTTACAGATAGGCCACAAGGGATGCTTATTTAGCATGTTCACATAACTGCTTTTGACCTCATGCCATACGAACTGTCCTTTCATGGGTTCTGATTCTATACATCCCTGATTATCTTCAGGGGGGAAAAGAATTTAAATGCCTTCCTTTGGTTCACAGCCAAATGCTTTTCATACAATCTAAAAAACATCTTGCAGCTTCCTTCACAGCCCTGCCCCTTCCTCCTCCCCTCTTACATCTGCTGCTATAAAAACCAGCCTGTTCCATATTTCTAAAAATTGAAAACTAGATTTCTGAATCACTTCACCTTTGGTTGCCACTCAGATTATTAATCTTTATATCATAAATAGAGGCTCAGTTGGCTCTAAGCAACTGTTATTTTAGTGTCTGACAGGCACAGGCTTCCTTCTCAGTCTGGGGACTTATTTACATTCCTGTATCCTGGCCCACTATTGAAGCTTTCCCCAGCTCTCATTCAGACAAAATTCCCACTGAGATTTTAAAGGCCTCCCTCCAATGAATCCTTAGCATCTCTCTCATGTGTGGTACTCTGGATAAATGGAACCTGAATCCAAACTGTTTATGTTGGTCCCTTGCTCATGGCATTCTGTTACAGCTCCAATCAAGTGAAAATTTACCCTGATTGCTGTAAGAAGGAAAGGATGCTGCCAAAGTGTTCTCAACACACTGCCTTTTTTTGCAATGCTCTGCATTTCCTTGGTCCAAAATAACCCAGATTTGCCTCCTGCTGTACTACAAACCAGAGGCTTTCCAGGTGTCACTGCAACAAGAATTCAATTTGACGTGAGGGGTTGGACTCTCCTGCCCCTAATCAATGTCCTTCTTTGTCTAACGATGAAAATGAGAGCAACAGCCAGCAAATGAGTCACAGAGGGTGCCTAGCTCCTCAGCGCCCAAGGCTAGCGCCTCTCCAACGGCACCAGGAGAAGGTGGCAGAACTGGTCTCAGAGAACTGCGATCTGCGATGCCCAGCACCCCACACCGCTCAGCTTGGCGAAGCTGCTCTGGCACACGGCGCAGCCACAGCCAGAGTCTGGCAGCCACAAGAGCTCCTCTGACAGCAATTGGTCTTCTGGGCAGGTGCCACCAGAGTAGTCAGCAATGAAACATGCGACAAGGGGACAGATTGCCCCTGTCAAGCAGGACCTGAGGAAAAGGCTGTGCACAGACACCATCACACAAAGGCACTTCAGTTCTTCTGAAGCACGGCTCCCTGCACCTTGTGGCACTGGGTAACAGGTCAACCCGATGGTAGGAACAAGCTTTCTTCGTCTCTCTGAGAGACACAAGCCATCCTTTCCCACCACCAAGGCACTTGCTCTGGGAGCACCTTACTAGGGTGATTTTGCTGACTTGATTTCCACACAGAGGGCCAACACATCTAACAGAAAATTTCCACATGCAGTTTCAGGGAAGACAGCAATGAAGATAGATACCTTTTATTCCTCCACAACCAAACCCAAGTCAGAGCCCCTCACATCTTGCCTTGGAGCACTAGCTTGAAAGTCCTTAACTATCCCACAGATATAAACATTTGAATGTCATTTTGTGCTAGGCACTGGAGCTAATTTTCCTATTCAGTGATTCTGTCATTTTGTAAAATGTGTACAATATGCAGCATCATTTATTATAAAAAACAGAGAGTGCAAGAAGATTAAAATTCTGACAGAGGCGTATTAGCTTTGCTTGGCAAAAGAAAAAACTTCATATGTTTGTGAATCACTCCTGAGATAATCATACTCCTTTAAATACCATAAAGAAAACAATTTTCATGTCTGTTCTGGAAAGCATCATGAATATTAATACAAGACAAATACAGTTTGTCCATTTTGGGGAGTAATGAGCTTTTTTCCTTCAAAAGATTTTGTAATGACAGCATATAGATTTTGAAAGGCTAAAGACACTACTAATCTGAGACAGATTTGTGTGTGAACATTTGTACCATAAATCTGGTAGATATCACACTCAGTTTTAAAAATAAAGCCCAACTGGTAGCTGTTTGAGTCAGTTTGTACTCACCCCTCCTATGTGAGAAAGGTGTGCAAATTTGGAGACATTTAAGCTCATAGCAGCATACTGCCAATGAATACTTCGAGGAACTGTAAAGGTTTAGAAACTTATTTTGAGGGAGGGAGGAAGAGTAGAAGGAGCATCTTAATTTGTATTTAAAGTGTCTTTTTTAACAGTAAGTAGGAGTCTGAGTCACATATATGCAATGGATACTGTTTGAATAAAGACAGAGCCTTTCAGCTTATGGCATTCTCCATCAGCTACCCACGGCACAGACGAAGCTTAATGTAAACCCCCAGTACCTTTCCCACTTCACCTTTCATCATCCTGCTTACTTGTAGCTAATGCACAGGACTGTGGAAACCAATGTTCAATTCTCAGTTCCTCAGCAAAGCTTTATAGAACTAGAGAATGTGTCATTTAATTTGTGTTGTAATTTTCTGACATCAACAGCAAGTATAACAATATATTTACCAGCTTCACAAACGTACTGAGAGATAAAGTATTTTTTAAGAATGGACAGAAAGTGTTTCTCTATATTTATAGCCACCTTTAACAGTATAGTTGCTGAAGAGACCTACATAACAGGACAAAAGAACGCAAAGGTAATTCCAGAGATCAGGAATTATTTCTATCACTCACCAGAGCAGATTTTTCAGAAAAACTGCAGGGAAGGGTTGCAGGGAAATGGTCAGACAGAGGTAGTAAAGGTCCTAGTCAGGATGCAAGAGCATCACAGTTATATATGACAAAAAAAGATTGATGCTTAAGACATGGTCTATACCCTTAACACCTCTAAAAATGTCAAACTTGATCTGGGAAGAGTGGGAAACAAAGTTATGGATGCTTCCCTAGTGACAGCAGAATATAGGTTTCTTCCCGTGTCAGCCAGCTTTGAAACAAAAATAAGTGATGGATCTTGCTGGTGGGAATCACTGCTCCTGTTGTTAGTGTAGAAAAAGCAAAACGAAAGTCACAAGTACTACAGTTTAATGACACAGTTGGCAAAGAACCCCACCCAAAACAAAACAAAAGAACAAAAATCCAAACCCTTGTTGCTTTCTTATCTTATATCATGCATAATCATTTCTGAGAAAAAAACATATGTAAGGGAAAAATATCATTTTTGGATATGGAAAGATTTCTGAACCATTCTACTTCAGTGACTACACAGAAAAGGAGGAAAGAGGGGACATGGCTGATTTTTTAAGGAGTGGAATCGAACACCATAACAAAGAGCCAGGGTGTTTGTTGATAAACTCTGATAAAGCAAAATCAAAATCATGGACTTGAATTAATTATACAGCCCAAAATGCAAAGGAAGAGATTGAAATAAAAACTGCTCTCTCTCTCTCTCTCTCTCTTTTTAATACAATCTAACACTTTGCCAAAAACACATTGAGCAAGCCTGAACCATTTTGAACCCGTTCAGCATGGGGTATATTGATCAGCAGAGCCCAGAATAGAGAAATAAAGCTCAGCCACAAAGAAGTGCATTTAATCAACTGAAGTTGCCCAACAGCTAGCAAACAAGAATGCAGATAATTTGGACCATAATATAGTTTTATGAAAGTCACGTGGGTTGCTTCTGGGGGCAGCATAAGGAAGAAGAACTGACATAAAATCAGCCATTTTTTCTGCTGCGCTAATTGTAATGTTTAACTTGTTCACTGGGATTTTACAAATCCAGATGATAAAACTGGAGAAAATATTGGGCAAAGAATCAGGATTTCCTTTAATTATAGGAGTTGCAAAAATTATAAGAGAAAGCTTGGAAAAAAGCTGCAGGTTAAAAAAATCAGTTTAACGTGACCCAAAAGTGTCAATGAGAAATCTGAGATACTCAGAAAGAAGTAACTAGTGTTCCAAAGGATAAATGTGGTTAAAGCCTTTAGTGATTATTAGCTTCTGGAACTACGATGTTGTACTGTTCTCAGGGAAAAATAAAAATCTTATCTGTAAGAGTCTAGATAAAAAAAAGTTATTGCAAACCAAGTGGTTCAAGTGCCCTTTGGAAATGTTAAAGATTGAAGTTACAGACACAGAGAACTGCTACACAGGAGTAATAAGCTGATGTCTTTATCTTGGATCAAGTAATGAAAAACTATTCAAGGAGTTATGCAGCTAGAACAGGAGGTTGTGACAATATAATCCATTTAGCTTCACAGGGCCCCAGCTTTGTTTTGATTTAAGCTCAAAGACTGGAGTAAGCCTGTTTCAAAAATAGAAGCACTAGCATCAAGGCTTGATTAGAGAAAGTCTCTTATCTCCTCCTCCGTGCCTATGAGAGGCTGTCAGGTATGCCTCACCTTTGCTTAGGCAGAGGGAAAATAAGCCCCTTCTTGCTGGGGAGCTGAGCTCTCTTGCCCTGTGACTCCTGCTCATGCCAGGAGGCAATTGTGTATTTAAAGGGACTGACCCCTTCTGTGGATATTCCTGTAGAGGAGAAGCAGGCTTCTCCAAGAGGCAGCTTGTGACATGAGACCCAGAATTTACCTCTTCGGCTGTGTATTGTGGATATAGTCCTTTCCTACACATTTAGGAGGAAGCACAGTGGAGCTCATGCTTAGTGGAGATCATGCTTAGTGGAGATCATAGGGTAGCCAGGTAAACATGTGAGGTTAATTCAAGCACAGCTCAGGAGCAATCACCATTATAATAATTTATATTCACAGTGCAGCTATATTAAAAGGCAGATTAACTTAACCACACTGGTTGTTAAAAGGTTCTGATGCAAGAAATAAACATATTTTTACATGCTTACATGAATACCAAAACCATCAGGTCCAGCAGAAAGTACCAGAAATTGCCTGTACTGCCAGAACGATGTTCCCTGTTATAAATATATGTGATCATGTCATTAAAGCCTGTGTTATAAAGCAGTTGTTTCATAGGACTTCTGCTACGCTACATGCCTCATTTTCTGAGTATCCAGCTGGGCACCATAGGGTTGGATTTACAGGTGTATTTGAGTGCTTGCAGATGTGGCTGAAATCAACAAAAGCTAAACATAGAGGGCTATCTAATTCTAAGCATTCTTCAAGTTCTGATATGTCAGATGGGACATGGTAGAATAAACAGGCACATTTTACTTTAATCTACTTTTGTCTTCTATTTTGCCTTGTGAAATACTCAATATTCTTTCTTCAAGATTCTCTTCCCTACATCAGCCTTCTTTTGAAAGCAGTTATACCACCCCCAGCTGCATGTGTAAACTACACTTCTTTAGCTATCCTTAGCTATGTCCATGTCCTTAATTCTTTGTCTCTATGCAATAGCTCCCTATCTGCTTCTTCATTTTCAGCTAATTTCTTTCCTATTTCAATTAACTTCCATTTCACTTAATTTCTTCATCATCCCACTTTCATCAGACTCCTTGTCTCTATCTTTCCATTTTGCAGTGCAGCTTTTGTTCTCTCTGCTCTTGCATCAGGTATTCTTCCTCCTCCTCTTTCATCAGATGTGGGCACAGATGTCACAGAAGATGAGAAAAAGACAGACAGCTTCCCTGCTCCACATTTTAATGTCCGTGTTTATCCTGGTCCAGAACAGCTATTACAGATCAACTTCACATTATTTCTGTAGCCTGAGCCTGGCTATGTTCAATCATTATGGAATATTTGGACATATTAGACAATAAAACTGAAGTCTCTCTTGAGCTTGTGCAAACTTTACTGTAAGACTTGTACCTTGGCTAAATTTCTGCAGTATTTCAGGTACTGAAAAACACATTCTGACACAAAAGGCACTGCTACCAAATTTAAAATCACAGTTCAAGATCTTAGAAGCACCACTGATATTTTGCAAGTTTACCAGAATTATTTTTTTAATTTAAGTTTGTTCTTAGGAATGTTTTCTTTCCCAAGGTTGACTCTAATAACTAGCATTTAACATTTAGCCAAAATTTAATCTTATCTTCTCATTACAAACAGCTGAAAGCTTGATTAACTTTCAGAAGAGCCAGTGAACCAGCTCTGCTCATGAAGATTTCCAGCCAAAGAATTCTAGTTTTTAAGCAGATAGTGTTTAGGCTTCAGTACATCAGATTAAAAGCTATATTGGGCCACCACCATTTTTCTACCTTAAAATTACATATAAATAACCAGAATGTTTCTTCAAAATAAATGCCTATATAAAACATCTTCTGTTTTTCATAATGCCTCTGCCACAGCACTGCAATTACAGTCAAGTTAATTCAGCCCAAAGATTCCAGACTATTAGGACTGAGGAAAGTACACAGTGCAATTTATTCTCTAATGATATTGTGTAAAGGCAAACCTATCACTTGCCGCTAGCGTTGAAATACATGGCCTTAAATGAATGAGGAAACATAAGTTAATTAAACACTAGAGTGTCAAGGTTTTAATGACCCCCTCTACTGGGGAGCAATGAATAATTGAAACCTTTAAATAGCTGATTAGAACAACACTCATATACCAGTGATATTGTTTTAATTTAGTAGTTGAAGAAATGCTATGTTGGAAACATAAGAATTCAGAGCAATGGCTCTTTACTTTGCTAGCCAGCAAATAATACATTGCACATACAGGTTTTATAATTGATTGTGTATAAATTCATATTTGCAGAAATGTCCACAGATCCAGTCAGGTTACGACACCAGCTGCCTCCTCCCAGTTCTGAGCCAAGGGAAAGTAGCAGTGGGTTAGCCAGCATGGAGCACTCCAGCTGCTAACAGCGAAATGCAGACTCCCCATCCAGTCTGTAAGGAAGGCTGGCAGCTCTTCTCAGCCAGCTAAAATGGCTGCACATCCAAGAATCCCTGCCTGGAATAGTTAGCTCATCCTGATTACCTGCAAGACAGCTTCTTCTTGCAGCCTGACCCACACGCTGCATCTCATCTTCCATTCTGTCAGCCCTCTTACCTCTTTACTGAGGATGGGATATAGAGCAGGCATTTTTCTCCTTCCGGCTTCCAATTCACTGGTACAGCTCCCTTGTTGCCTAGATGAACAAACAAGACTCTTCATGTCAAACATATACTCTTGAGGGCAAGCTGATAGCACTAGGGATAGCATTTTTCAGTCTGAGGCACTTAATGTATTTGTTTATGGGAAACAGCATACTCAACTAACAATGCAGTTACCCTGGAAATACTCCAATTCAGTTTAAATTAGACACATCAGTTCTACCAGGAGGGCCAGCATTCCTAGAGGAAGTAAGAACAACTGTTCCCTTCCTTTGCAGCTCAGGTGGGACATGGGACACTCAGTTCCCTTTGGTGATACAGGGAGATAAGCCCACATCTCCTAACTACCAGCTCTCTCTAAGTAAGGTGAAAATCAGTAGCTATTTGGGGGTATGCCTGCAATCCTTCTTTCTGGTCTTCCACTTCTGAAAAATGTTTACTTGCTTTTGTAATCAGCAACAGAAACCAAAATCTTTTGTTCCCCTGGTGAAAGTCCAAATCACTAGGCTAGAGACTAACTGTTATTTTCTTAAGAAAGCCTCAGCACTACACTTTGCAACCGTAGAGCTGTAGATCCACCTCAGAACTGTGATACTGCTAACCACCAACCTACATACCCCAAAAGGTGGGATTCATCCTCAACCTGGGGGACATGAGGAGAACAGCATTAACAGGAAAGATCAAGGGTAACCACATTCTAAAACTCTGGTAGTATGGCTGTTAGGGCACTTCTCTGAGAGAAGCCTGGACACCTCAGGTGAGAAGAAAGCTCCTTCAAGTCTTAAAACCTAATTGCTAGGGCAGCTAATAGGGAAAAGGATTGATAGAGCACTTCCTCTTTTAGCATTCCTATAAATCCATTCCTCCCTTTCCATTCCTATGTGCCTGGAAACAAAACATTTCAATAAAACACGTTAAATAAAACAAAACTATTTTACTTGTCATTTTGTAAGTCTTTTGAACCAGCCTAAGAGGCCTTAGTGTTTTGAATTGGTAGTTATACTAACCTACCAGCAAGCTGCAGAGCCATTAGTGTCTGATTGGGATAAACATGGGCAGCTTTAACTCTTCTGAAAAGTCTTAACTAGCAGCAACAAGGGCCAGGCTCAGATTTAAAGGGCTGCAATAAACCTTCATCCCGAGCCTCTCAATCCATTTAAGAAAGTTCCACCTGGTGTTTAATGAGCTCTTTTTCATCATTTGCAAACATGAATCAATTCATCGAACACCTTTTTAAAGGAAGAGAAGAAAGCCCTAACACAGTAGATAACTAGGGGAGCACTGCCTAGTTCTACAGTGTAACTAATGCTATTTTACAGTCTTTACCTCTGCCAAGGCCAGCCGGTTGCTTTTAATCTTGGGCAACATCTACCTCACAGTTGAGGGCTGTCAGGTCTTGCCTGTCAACAAAGCTTAACTGAGGCTGCCCCTGATCTTGTGGCGAGTTGGCTTCATGCTGCTGGCTGCCTAGTCCCTTCTCAAGCGCCTCTCCCTTCCGCACTACCCGCACACAGGAGATGATCCTCCTCACTTTAGCTAATAGCTGTCTCTCACTGCTTTAGCTCTGAGCCATGCACAGAAAATGGAAGACTAACACAGTCCCCCAGCAGAGATCTGAATAGATGTCTCTTTGCAAGTCTTCTGTGGTCTGGAAATGTCTCCTACCCTTCTCTTTCCTTATTGCAGGACAAAATGTTATAGGTCCTAATCTTTTGCTTAACTTTAAGTTGACCATTCAGCCCAGGCACAATAAGGCATAAATGAGTTATCCTAGACTTTCAATGTTATCAGAATTACAATTTTTTGCCCACTTGAAATGCTTTCTTTCCACTTTAAACAGGATGGCCTCCCAAACCTAATAAAACAACAAAAGTGGAATTCAGGCCTATGCATTGATCGTTTTCATTTGTATCTCCTTCCCCCCCTGTAATTTTTGAAGGAAGAGATTTGGGGAGGTTGGAGGGGGGAGAGGAGGAATCTGCTTTTGCTGTAGGCTATAGTTATTGGCTTTAGCCTTTCCCGTGAAAGTTAGAGCTTGAAGCTGCCTGTAGCCTCAGATATATCACTGCATAAAACATTCCCAGACAGTATTTTTGAGATTTTATTAGTAAGAATGAGGGATCAAAACTTACCCCTACAATGTAATTTTAGCCTCTTTGATGACTGCATACCAAAGAACTGGAGACCAATGTCAGAAACCTACACTACCTTTGTCCAGTACAACTAAGGCCCAGTTAAGTCAAAGAAATGTCTTAAGGAGAACATTAAATATAAGCCAGTCACAGTAGTAACACAAAGCCCAACACAGAGAGAGTCTGTATCTTCAGCACATCGTTGTTATTTCTGTAAGGGTGCTTTTCCAGTGCCGGGATAGGTTCTAATGGAAAAATTCACTCCTAAACCTTTCAGCTTCTAGTAGTCATGGCAAAGAGGTACTACAAATGTCATTCTGCCATCCATGCAAATGCCATCCATGCAAAGTACAAATAGTTCCACCCTCTTGTGTACAGACTCGGGTTTTATGCTCAGGACAGAACACAGCTTCCTTTCTGTCTCTGAGTCAACAATGTGTTGCCCACAAGACAGAACCACAAATATCTTCGTTTCAACATTGAATTACTTGTCTGAGCAGCCAGATCCACCCTTATTCTGTGTAAGATACTACTTGTATCTTGTGATCTTAGGGGTTATGTCAAAGCTCAGATTCCCATTCACCCATTTATTTTGTAAAAGTAAAGCATGACAATTTCTAGATGCAAATGGAGAGCATGTTGGGCTGCTTTTGGCAAAATCTTGTAAAAAACTAGCAAACCAGTCTAAATAACCTATTAAATTTGTTCTTCCCTTGTTATTGTTTAATATATACAATCCAAATATAACATTTCAGTTTCAGTTACTCTGATGTTTAAATTAAGACCATAGCAAACAAGACCTTACTCTCAAATGCCTTCTGTATGAGTAAACAAGAAAACTGCATGAAGTGTACAGACAGAAGATACAGAAAATTATCTTTTCCTTCCATCTCCATAGTTATTTCCTATACTTTACTCCTGCTAGTCATCTTAAGAAGGAAGACATCCAGTAAAAAGACAAGCAGTCTTGTCACACATGCATATAGCATGTATGCAGAACTGTTTTCTCTACTTTTTGATTGGTCAAGCTCCAATCCAGGCAGGTAAGATTTTTAAATGTTGCCCTAATTCTGATGAATTCCAGTTCAGAAGTCAACTTCACTATACTGCAGTCTCTTATATCCTGCTGTCGCTGAGTAGACATCAGCACCATGTCAGATTCCCTATCAGCATTTGTACAAGCAGCTCAGTGGGTGTAAGAGTTATCCATGTTTGAAGCCAGGTGTCAGTCATCAGTTTTTTGGTATATACCTAGTCTTGCTCATCAGTGAATAATTATATTTGCAAACACACTGAAAATGTCTGCTGAATAAATACTGTGAGAAAGACAAGTTGTGTATTTGACAGTGATTTTAATCATGGTAGGTTCCTTTTTTTCCTTCCAAAGCCACAAAACAAAGAAGTTCTACTATACTGCTAGTATTTCATTGTCATACAAGATGTGGGCCTTTAATTCTGCACCTTTATTCTGTGTTGTGTTTCAGCAAAAAAGACAGGATCATGCAGTTCATAGGATACTCAAACTGTCTTACAGCAGCTTGCTTGGAGATCTGAGTTTGATAATCATGTTTATTGCTGAATAGTATTTTGGAGCAATATTACAAGGCACTCTGTAAAGATGAGCCGTGGATTTTGTGTCACCTGTAAAACAGAATTAGTAATGATCACATGGACAGAAAGCTGACAGGCAAGGCTTTTTGTCTTAGCTTAATATGAATGAACAATCAAAATATCTCACATTTTAGAAGGAAAAAACTCTTTGAGATTGAAGTAATAGACTTCAGCCAAAGCCTGTATCTTGCACTATGAATAATAACATTCAATAAAATGCATGAGTGTATAATAATGCATTAGTGACTGAGTGTACCTCTTCAAACAGTGATTAAACTATTCATTATATTCAGTCAACATGTTTGAGAGTCACTGGAAGACACCAGCTGATTGACAGAGGTGCTTTGGGGAATGAAGCCTGAGTGTGTTTTAGTAACTAGGTAGTGAAGTTTTTTCTGCTGCAGTTTGTTCTGAGAATGCATTTGTACTCTTTCTACAGAATATATTATTGTCAGATACCATACTGCCCAGGTACAAGGCTGAATAAACAGCCAACTGTTCAAAACAGTGCATTTTCTTCAAATTCTCTGGAGTGTTTCTTTCCAATCTGCCCTCTTTAAAAACAAAATTAAAAAATAGACAACTTGGAAAATTGGCCACTTCAGATGATGGATCAGCATTTTTAGCCCCTGAGATTCCTGTTTTCTAATTTGTAAAAGAGAATCTGTTTGGGTGCATCATACCAACCAATCTGTGCAATGCAGTGGTGTATAAACCACAGCAGAGTATATACATGTGTTTGGGTTTCATTCCTCATACTGAACAACATCTCTCAGCATCTTCCTGCTTGTCTGCTCTCAGTGTGTCATAACTCTTTCACCTCATGCCCCATGGAGTCTTACAACTCCTCTGTAGTTGCTGGGCATTCCACTATTTGTCATGGCTTTGTCGTTGTGAGTTAATTACACGTTTGGAAATGGATAACCGAGGTACCAAAAACTGACTGGCTGTCCCAAGCTCACACAGTAAGTAGTGGAAGGTGCATGCCCATTCTAAAGGCCACCTTATCTACCAAGCCACCTTTAATTTGCACAGTTGCATCCTTTATTTCCAGCTCACCCTATCTTATCTCTTCCTTCTCCATTCTGCCTTCTAATCCTTGGAAGGGCTACTCACTTGACCACATGGGAAACGCCTTTTCCCTCTTCCAAATCCCTTTAGTGCTTATCTCATTGCCAGAAGCATCTGCACAACTGTGAGCTTGTATTAGGCCAATAATGAGCCTTAATTTTTCCCAGAATCAGGACAGACTTTATGCAAGAACAACACTGAAAATAAAGTAAATAACCACAAAGAGAAACACTATTTTGAGATGTGTCTTTGGTGGCAACAACAAAATGGGAGCTTTTGATCAGCTGCAATGCTTTTATTCACAGATCACTTTGGTTTCATGTCAGCAGTAATGGAAGTGATGTTATTTTCTGTTTTCCAATAACACCTTTATGGCATTATGTTATTTTTCATTTTCAGATGGTGCTTGCAATGATAAGACATAAATCAAGCCAAAGCGGGGGGAGGACTTGATTGAAAGACAATTTCCCCTGCAGTGTGTGAGTGACCTTTCTTAAAAGTTCAGAGGCTGTGCTGGAAAACCATTAGTTTGTTTTATCAAATGACAAATAAGTACCTTCAACTTTGACCTGTTGCCAGCATCTCTGTTGCTCTCATTCAATTTCAGTATAATGCATGAACTAACTATATTAATTGATTAGAACTGTTCTCTAAAAGTGGTCCAAAATCAAACCCCTTACTTTGATGACATCAGGTTCTGGATATGAAAAAAATCACTTCGAGGTACTTAATTCTTTATCTGAATCTTGTCAACTTTCCTCTGCAAGCTGGTTTGTTGGTCACTAGCAGTAAAAGAGATTGAAACAATTAGGAGTTTCCACAGTAAGTGAAACTGCTCTTCCACATGTCAATATAGTAGATATATGTAAACTCCACAGTTTCCCCTTCTCCATCAACTTCTTGAAACCCATATGGATATACCCCTTGAAGGATTTTGATCTTTAAGGAAGACAAAACAGGAAATACCAACGTATCTGAGTTAAGCAAGGGCAGCCTTAGAAGCACAATAGGCAAAATTCCATTGTTCCCCTTTCTTTACCCTTTCTACTTATTTTATCATGCACAAGTACATTGGTCCTCTCCTTCTTTAATAAAAATCACTAGTGGTATACCTTAGGGATGGATGGCATGGGTAATATTGTTCAACACCTTCATTAATGACCTGAATGATTGTACCAAGTGCACTCTCAGCAGGTCTGTAGATGACACAAAACTAGGAGGGGTGTTTGATACACCAAATGGTTGTGCTGCCATTTAGGGAGACCTTGACAGGCTGGAAAAATGGGCAGAGAGAAATGAAGTTCAAAAAAAGGAAATGCAAAGAAATCCTGCACCTGTGGAGGAATAACCCATGCTCTGGTACAGACTGGGTGCCAACAAGCTGGAAAGCAGATTTTCAGAGAAGGACCTGTGGTTCCTGATAGACAGGAGGTTGAACATGAGCCAGCAATGTGCCTCTGTGATGAGGAAGGCCAACAGCATCTTCAGCTGCTTTAGGATAAGCATTGCCAACAGGTCCAGGGAAGTGATTCTTCCCCACTACTCAGCCCTGGTGAGACACACCTGGGGTGCTGGGTCCAGTTCTGGACTCCCCACTACAAGAAAAACTTACAGGAGTGAGTTCAGTGAAGGGCAATGAGGATGATGAAAGGTTGAAGCATCTGTCATATGAAGAGAGTCTGGGTCTGCTGGGGTTGTTTAGCCTGGAGAACAGGCTAAAAATCTGATGGAGGGGAGTAAAGAAGATGGAACCAGACTCTTCTCAGTACTACAGTGACAGCATGAGAGGCAATGGGCACAGACTGAAATAAAGGAAATTCCTTTTAAACATAAGGAAAAATCTTCTTATTCTGGGAGTGGCTAAACACTAGAACAACTTGTCCCTGACAAGATGTCAGGACATGGCCTGAGGTCCACACAGGCTTTGTACCATTTTAAGTATTTCAGGATTTTTAAAGAAATGTGAGGCCTCCCCTTAGAATAATTAATTGATGTCAATGTTTCATCCTGCTGTGTCTAATGCACCCAGCTGAATTAGAGTATTTTCTACTAACTTGACTGTCTTTTAGCTTATACTCATTGGTGCAATTAAATTATTATTTTTTTTTCAGTTTGCAAGCTTTAAGCAGATTATGTCTTTTCTGACAATATCATCCCAAGACCCACAAAATTTTGCTTTTCCTGTGATGAATGAGTTCATTTTCCACTTTAAAAAAATCTGTGAAAATAAACCCAAATGGTTGAATAGAGAAAACTTAGAGCAATGACCACTGCATTCTAAAAAATAAAAAAAATCCAACTCTTTTCAGGTTACTCATGTGAAATTACTCTAGGCATGGCGATACTGGAAGTTTTCAAGATGTGATTGGATGGGGTGCTAGGTAATCTCATCTAGGCTGCCTTTCCCATGAAAGATTGACCAGATGATCTTTAGAGATCGATTCTATGATACCACTTCCCCCTTCACCTTTCAAAAGCAGAAGCTGCTCCAACAGACATTCTTTCCATTTCAATCCCCAAAACAATATTTTTGAAGTGAAAATGAGAAACTGAGAAGAATGTGAAATACGATGTTCATTGCTGCCAAAAGATTGTAATGAAGGCAGATTTCCAGCTGAAATCAGTTTTAATTAGTATAGTTGATGTCATGTTTTTGAGATATCCAAAATTCTTGAATGACAAATGCAATTACTGTAAATACACACAGAGCACCAAACTTGGTCCCTAGTCTTCATAAGTCTCTGTGCAATGAAAGGTATTATTTATGGGCTATTCACTTGGTTATGTAAGGATTTGCAAGGTTACTATCACAGAGTACAGGGTAGCTCACAGCGTACATTCTAGAGCACCTTAACTCTTAAACTACATTGTGTATAAAATAATACGTTTTCCCAGTCAAGAAGTCAAGAAAGCATTCCTGAAAGTTTCATAAAATATAGCTTGATAAACATTATGGCAAAATTTCCTTGGAAAAGTAATTATTCAGACTGAGTTTTGGGGGGATTTACTTATCACTAGCAATGACAAACTTATGAATCCTAGCGCTAGCCTACTCCTAGGCATGGATTATATTTATATGTGGTGACACAATATTCAAGTTTAGGTATCTAAAGTTAGAATTCCTAATCCATGCACTAAGGAATAAAAGAAGAGCATGCTGATTTTAGACTGTACTTGTTCTAAGCAATGAACAGAACAGATGAGTGTAAAAATACAGGTGGGGAGGTGGGGAAAAGAGGAATAGAAATCATGAAAAATGAAATTAGTGCTATTTCTGGGAAACCAGCATCATAGAATAGATGAATGCTCGTTAGGTAAAAGAAGCAGCTACCCAGGAGGACTTTCTGCATGGAACTTAGGAAAACACTAGGTTGAACCATTATATTGCATTGAAGTTAATTGAAACCAGGTAGGTAAAAATAAAGTAAAACCAGCCCCAAACCACAATTTGATTGTGACTCTTGAGTAGATGAGCTCACTGGATTATTCAAGACCCCAGACTTAATGAAAATAGGTGCAACAGCATAGCTCTATGAAATAAACAGCAGAAATACCAAGGCTGTTATCTTAGCTGAGTTTAGAAAGCTGAAAATTGGAGAAGAAATAGAAATGTGACAGAATGGAGCTCCTGTGGCTTTTTGATAAACAGTTACAAGAAATGACTTCCTGGTAGACCAGACCTATGTCAGTGAACAGTATAAAGAAACATTCCTAGACAATGAAACACAATTGTCTATGCCGTTATAATGACATTATAACCTGGCACAACTTTGACTCAAGATAAGTAGCCTTTTCCTAAATAATTCCTGGGCACAGTTTAAGAATTAATATGGACAAAGGAACATTCCAAGTAGGAAATTTGCAAGACACTTTCCTATTTTGGAGGGTAAGAGAGATCAGCAGTATGGACAAAGTTATTTTATGCCAGTTAGCCCCAACGCTAGAGATGTTAATTTACTAGTGTATAGACACTAGTATATAAGCTGGTCAGACTTGGAAAAAATAGAGTCTGCAGACACAGTCCCAGGAGCAGTTTTGTGCATCACTTTAGTAGGACTTGGACCCCAAAATTGTTGAGCTGCAGTGGTCCAGAAAAAATTTCAAAAGAACAATTTTCTTTGATTATGTATAAGGGATGTAAGTTATCTTATGCTAAACTAATATATAGTGCACGTTTACTATGTGCTGGAAAAAAAGACTCTATGATTAGTTCAGTGAATTACGTATTTCAAAATAGAGGTATTAATAGCAAAAATGTGGTGATTAAACCATGTTTAACATGGGAGAGAAAAAGTTTGGCCTCAAATTGCTCCCCAAGGAACAGAACACTTTGCCTCATAAAGAGGTGTGATGAGCACAGAAGTGGAGGGAGGCTACACTGCACTGTAACTGTCAGCCAAATGTTTTGTCTGAGAAGCTACTGGGTAACCCATCTTTAGCAGAGCAGTGGAACAGGCATAAATGGCAAAAGGCATGACGCATGGCCAGCTGCTAACTCAAGTAAGCATTTCACAGTTAAAGTTGTAGCTCTCCTTTCTTTGAAACAAGGTGCATATTTGCACCATGCTGAGCACAGTGATGCCATTCAAGTAATTAATAAGAATCCATGCCATTTTATAAACTGAAATACACCTCTTCTTCTACACAGAGATCATTTTCATCCATCACTGACTGTAGGCACGTCAGGAAAGTCCATGGGAACTGCTACATAGCACAGTACTACATAAGCAGTTCTAGCTAAGTAGCAGACAAGAGGAACCTCCCTCTTAAGTTGAAATTAAAGGGAAAGCCTTATGAACAGAAAATGAAATTTCCCCAGTTGCAATTTGACAGTAGGTCTAGTCTAAACAATTCTTGGTCAGAGTAAAACAAGAACCTGTCTTCCTGACATCATTTATTTCATGTATTAAACATAGTACATTGCTCTGATAAATAGTACTTTATCCTTTATAATTAGTGTATTTCTGTCAAAATCTAATGAAGGCTTTTCACCTACATAGAAATGCATTAACTAGATATTCTGTACTCTTGACAAATTCTGACTCTGCTGGTTCTGCATTTACTTATCCTGCATTAGACAGGTAACTGTAAATACATTATTACCACAATCTAATCATAGCAAAATATTATGCAGCATTTGGAAAAATATTTTATTTCCTCGTTTGCAGCAACTGACTTGATAAAGTATCTCATATGTAGCCCTTATACTTTATTGTAAAGTTATTAGCACTATTGCTTAGTAGGATATAGGATCTGAGTATCTTCAACTAGAAAAAATATGCTACAGGAAGGAAAGTACTTCGTCTTCCTCTAAAGCAGCCTAATTTGATCTGGCACAAGTTTTCATGTGAGGTATATAATTCCATTCATGAGGGATATATAATTTTCCCAAAAGTTTCCTGTGGGGGCTGCATCTTTGAATATCTCTTTGCGGACCCACTAGAGCTCACTCTGTCATGCAGAGGCTCATGGAGCATAACTCAGATCTGCCAGACTTCAGGCATTCAGGACATTTTCTCTTGTTTCTTCTCTCTGAACATGTATCAAAACAGCAGTATTGTTCACATCTGGAAAAGATGGTAATAGATTTTACCAGAAAACTACTGGCCAAATTGGATATGCAAGCGAAGGAGTGAGGTGAAGGGATTTGGGATGGTCACTGTGGCCCAGGAGCTGTCTAATAATCAACCCCTCCTTGAAGGCTGAGGCGGCCAAGCCCAAAGACATTGCTAAAGCAAGGAGATCTACTGTCCCTTGAGAAAACTGTTGATGCCTCAGGGCAGCAAATACAACCAGGAGACAACAGTCATCTTGTTCTGTATATTAGTGGGTCTCGAAAAAAATCCAGTGCTGGATGCTTGGGTTCTAACACATTTAAATATCAGGGATTTGATTGAATTTTCAATGGCAGTGGCATTGCGCGCTTCTGAAAATTATCATCCTCTAATGTCATATGACTGACTGAAATACTTAAAATTGCATTTGGATCAGCAAAGCAACCTCATCCAAATTGCCCCCAAAACATCAGGATTTCTATATGGTAAGTATGCTATATAGGATGAGAATTTATCATTCTCTTAACTCATTAGCTTCATGAATCCACCCTTCCTGCTTTCCTTCTTCTTTAATACAAAATTATATTCCACATACGTTAATGTCTCTAAGCAATCCTTCTGCCTGCTAGATTGGCTCTCTTAGCCTGTGGTCTACTATCTTACTTAAGGCAGGTTTTACAATTTTGAAGATAGTTCATTTACAACAGATGACAGCCGTTTCTGTTCATTCTAGGATTTGATACAGTGCTAGTCCACATAGCTACTGTGTGCTACAAGGACTGCTATATCTCAAATAACATGCTTAGCCATTCCTGGGAGCCCTGAAATGGCTGCTTTGAACTTTGTAGACATGCTTCTATTCCTCAGCTTCCTCCCTATCTCTCTTTTTCAAACTCAAGAATCACAAAATATTCTGCAGGAATAAAAGGCCCAAAGGTGCACATCCGACAAATTCCATATAAAATATTATTTTATCCAACCTAGTAACAGTAACGATAGAAGATACATTTTACTTTTGCTAGTGGAATGCAGTTAGAAGTTATTAGCCCTCAAAATTCTGGAGCAACATACTGTATCAAAGTGCAGATCCAGCCTCCCCCATAAACAAAATTTCTCCTCTCAGAAACACTTTAATTCACAATTCTATTGGGCAACATAAACATGAATACTCAAATACAAGCCTTACGATTCACAAGAGGGAAGGTAAGAGAAAGCATCCCATACAGCAAAAAAATACAGATAATGCAATAATGACAGTTGCTGTTTTGTTGGTCCACTATCTATCACTACAGTCTCTCATCAGTATCTGAATACTTTTGCTAGACTGATTATGAATTTCTATTCTCCATCTTTTAATGCAGCCTACCTCATTATAATCCCCTTGACAGCACAGAAGTAAGAGATGGTCTTATTAGCTGCCAGAAATAAAAGATGTTTTAGCAGAAGAAAGCCTCTTTAAACAATATATTTCTTCAGGGAAATTCATCGAGGATGAAAGCAGTAACAGAGTAATTCTTCAGGAGTTAAGACATGAAATATAGAGTATTGTGTAAAGCACAGCTTTGCTAAAATCCATGTGGAAGACTGAAAACCACACTATGTGGCAGACTTCTCATAAGTTCTCAGGGCTATCCAGCAATGTTCTTATGTAACAACCCTAAACGGGATATCTGTCAGTCCAATCACAAGTTCAGGCTAAATTTCTGAAGCTCTTTGAATTTTTGGGAAGATCAAGAATTCAAAACTAATCCTAACATTACCATTTGGATGATGAAATTTTAAGCCTCCTTGTTGCCACAAACTTATTAAAAGCTTATTAAAAGTATCTCTAGTATATATGCACCTACAAGGGATCACCTAGAACTTGCATTTTGGAGTTTAATTGTTATTGCAGCAGATACTGCTATTTTTCCTCAGTAGAATCAAATATGTTCAGGAGTGATTTGGTTTAGTCTAGATCAGCACTTTCCAACACATTAAGCTTATTTGGAGCTGGATCATGTTTTTTGAGGGGTCATGCTGTTTACACGGTGCCCTGAAACATCTTTAAACTGCAAATTGCAATGTGAACAGACCATCATTTCTGGCTAATGAAAACTGCAGTTTTATGAGTCAGATATGGTACAAATTAATTGCAGTTTAAAATAAATGTCGGATCTTTGTTTTGGGTTTTCTCACTTCTGTATCTAAAGCTAAAGCACAGCTTCCTCTTTTTATAAATGAAATCCAAGTATCACATGATTCCATGATCTGAAATTTAAATAAATTGTGGGGTATTTAAACTATAGTACCTTTTATAAGACTGAGAAATAAAGAAGATGGGCTAGTTTACATGATAGGTGGTATAAACAGGTGAAAAATTCCTTTTTCCCATAAGAATTGCCTTAAGAATACTGATCCTATGCTGTTGCCATTTAGCCGGTGAGTAAGTATGGTGTTGTTTGTTGACAGAAACCATCCATCAGTTCCCGAAAGAGAGACACTACATTTCAGCAAAGAAAATAGCCCAGATTATCATCACCCTGCAACTGTCATACTACCTGGTAGAATGGGATGTCATGTCCCATTAGCACTGTATTAATGACACCTGCTCTGAAACATAATTTTCAATTTTCAGAGCTGATGGATATCCTTGCATTCTGGACAAGGTTGGGGTTACATGGGGATCATGGTGAGCTACATCCCCTACAAATATGTTTGTTTTTCATATTCCCTTCTAAGGGAAAAGCAGGTTGTTCAAAGTAAGGATCTAAAGCAATAGACATATTATGTCCTGGGCTGAAACATGCATGCTAAAGCAATCAATATTTCCTCAGTCATTCAAGCAAGCAAACATTATTTTGGAACTTGTAGCTGATCAACTTCTGCATACCAGGAAGTGAGAATATTATGTCTAACTCACAGCTAATCTTCCCTGCCTGTAAAGCATTATAATACTCTATACTATTTCATTTCTATTCCTACTTTTGCTAAAGATTAGGAAAGACCAGATAGAAAATGGTAAAAAGGCAGTTCTAAGAAGTAGCTTACATTCTCTGCCTTTAGAAACAAGACAGTTGTTTATGGTTTGGAAGGCCTATTTTCTCACATTAGCTAGCATGATATAAGGCTGTAAATGTCCCTTTTGTACCTTGAAGGGTCTGAAAAAGAGACTCATTTTCAAGTGAGTCAAATTTAACAATGCACAACAAATATACTTAGCAAAAAGCTGGCTAAATAGAGCTTAACAGGCATATGCATTCCTGCAAATCAATTTGGCATCTGGAGTCTGATTTTTCTATTTTGTCTTCCCTACATCTTCTTGAAGCAATTTTAGGAGAAATAACCAGAGAAACAGCATTGGCAACATATTGGAAAAATGCTGGTTACAGATGGTATAAAGAACATTATCTTGTTAAAAATCCATAAAGATTCAAAGCAAAAGAAAAAAAGAATGGGATACAAAATAAGTTCATAAATTCTAAAAGCATTCCAGCTTAGTAGCTTTATTTCCAGAGTTAACTAAATACACTTGGATTTCAAAAGTAGAGATTGCTAACAGGTCATGTTCTTAGCAGTGCTGACCCAAGGTTAAGTATTTTTTGCTCCAAGCTATATTAGAGTCAATAGCTTCAACAGGGTGGTATTATATCCTCTAATTTTAATAATGTTCTCAGCTTGACACCATCAAATTCCTATGTGTTTCTTTTGACAAAAGTAAAGTTTATGTTCCTCAAAAGTCACTGCATATGACATTTGCATTTTTTTTTTTAAATAAAATATGCAAGGTTTACCGGAACACAAAATCTAACCTACAAGTGTCCAGAATGACCATCTCCCAGAAAAAAAGAGGTCTCCTCACAAACACACTCATTAACAACATTCATTTTCTGTGTACGCTATGGTTTCTGTAGAGGTGTTTAGATGCTGATACAAATGTGAAATGAATGAAGACTGTGGGAATCTGTGCGTAGGTGTGCAATAGCCAGGCTGCTGAAAGTTGAGCGTGACTGATGTGCAGATAGCAGGCTATGCGTGGAGAATGATAAACATGGTGGGAGAAAAGATTAGAGCACACGTGAAAGGGAACTTGCTATATATTGCCTGAATTTGCAGCACACCCCCTCTCTCAAGGTTATCTCCCCTCCCCATATTTGATTACACTTGACAGAGTGATGAGTACTGCAGCCAGATGAGACACATTTATTTTGCTGAACAATCCCAGAGGACTTAGAAAGACAGAATAATCCCCTAGCCAAGGTACAACTTAGGTCTTCAGGATACAAGTTGGGCATTTTTATTTTTTGTTTAGAAACGCAGGTTCAGAGCAGCTGAGGTTATTTCTAGACTGAGGTCAAATTCAGCAAATAGCTTTAGCCAGATCTCCAATTTTTAAGAGATGACTTTATGTTTGTCCAAAAGTCCTGCTGCACCAATGTAAACCTTTTGCAGGGATAATCCTTCCTAAGACTCCTGCTCCTAACGAGCCACTCCAGTCACCACGAGCTATGACTTTCCCCAAGGCCGTCCAAGAGATATACACAGGCACTACAGGGCAAACACGAGGCCCTGGCTGGTGAGGCCCTTGCCCTTGGGAGCCCCCGGCCCTGCCTACAGTGTTCCTCTCTAGGTTTTGAGTTAGTAAAGGAACGCCGATGCCCCCTTTCTTTCTCTCTCCCTGACTGGGGTTGTGAAGTTTTGCACAACTGCCATTGGACTGTCAGGGAAGGATTTTGAAGGCCATTGTCAAGCCCCACCCGTTATGTTGTGACTTAGCGATAGAAATTACTCCCTATACACAAGGGCTTGAGTAAGCTTCCTTCTCCAAAATCCCTACTTCCATCACTCCATGAAGGGAGGGTGAGTGAGACCAATTAAAGACATTAATTTCACTATAATGGTTGGTCATTTCAATGAAAAAATCTATATTCAAACACAAGTGGCCATTCCATTTTACTGCTTTAATGACATTTTTCCCATGGCATAGCAAAGAAAGATTTTAAAAAGACACATTTCCAAGCTCTGAATGTGATAATGGGAAGTAAATAAAATGCCTGAACACCACAAAGTAGGCTCCTTTTAAAACTGTAAGATACCATTCAGACACACTATCAGTACTCTTACTGCAGCCTTGCTCTTAGAAATAACTTGGTTTGAAGAAAGTAAATGAAAAAAGGAAGTTTTTCATTTTTTCCCATGGAAGCAAAATTACTTTGCAAATCAAAATATGTGCATATGTATGTACATTTATATATATGTGTGTGTGTGTATACACTTACAAATTTAGTAAAAATTCCAAATGCCTAAGAATTTATCACAATCCATAGCAGTTTGTTTGAGAGAAAACTACTGTCTTTGTTTAAGAATAATGATTTATTTTGCATTGGATAGTTTTCTAGCTTCTAACCTTTGGTTATTTTATATATAGATTTGGGGTGATGAGACTATTTATGACAACAGTGATTTAAAACATGACGATGAAAGAAGGTGATGCTGAAAGAAGGTGACACTAATAGGCACTAAACTTTCCAAAACCTCTATTATCTTTCAGGTATTGTGATTGCTTTCAATGTGTTACCCAGGATCACCTGGAGATGCACTCTTTCTTCATAGACACTTAGATAATACTTGTAGTTACCCAATAGTATTTCTGCGGCAATCGCTGTTATACTTTCAAGCTGAGCTGGAATGTGATGGAGGAGTTAATCCTTATCCTCTTTGGTGCAATAAAAATTGGATGCTGTCCTCATAAAGTTACCAACAAATTAAGTTATACAACCAATGATCACCTGAACAATGGTATCAGTCGTGCCCTAGACTTTTGCTTTTACCTTTTGGAGCACCAACTTTTAGAAATAACTGCTTCATTGCATTCATTCCCTCACCCTTCTAAGACCTGCTCCTCTCACATTGAATGAGTTTTAAAATATCCAGTTCAAATCCCATAAAAGGGCAAGACCAAAGATTCCAGTCACATTACTGCTGAAATTCAAAGTGGAGCCTTGACTGTACTTTCTTTTCCTACTGCTGCTGAGGTTATTGTTAGCAATTATTTTACTGAGAGAAGAGGGAGGTGGAGAAAAAAAATGAGAAAGAATGAGTGGTTAGATAGCAGCGTTCTGCAAGATATACTTAGAATCAATCTTATTACTGTTTTCTCAGCCAGGCTAGTGATCATAAATTCTGTATCTTTTCCCAAGCTCAGTGTCTGTGCCAGCCATTCATTCTGAAATGCTTCATGTTTCCTGTACAGGAATTCACAATAGGATTATGGATTCAGGAGAAAGCTCTGCTCAAGGAGGGGCAGCGAGTGAAAGGAGACTTGTTTGGTACAGCACTGCATAGTGTGCAAAAGGAAAAGCAAGCCAAGAAGATGGAGAAATGGAAAAAGAGGTAGGAAAAAAGAGTTTATTCGTAGTTCACCACAGAAGTTTTGTTCAATGAGGAGTTTTCTCTGCTTTGCCTTACTTTCATTTGGAAACTGGAACTGGCATTTTGTTGGGCCAATTTGGAACTGACCACTAACACCTGGAAAAACATTTTTACACCTGGAAGAGCCAAAGTAAAAAGGGGTATACATGCATGGCTGGGCAACATTTTGTCTCTCTAACCTCTCAGCTGGAAGTGTGGCAGTGGCTAAAGCAAAATCTGCAAATGAAGTCATGTTTCCTCTCCTCTCATGTCAGCTCACTGGAAAAAAATTATGTTTCTCATAAGAAATGCACTGTTCTTCCTCCCTTCCCTATACATGTCTTGGAGGTCCTGGCATATAACGGTTGCCCATTTGCTTTTGGCTTGAACTCACCAGTCTGCTCCTAAAATATAATGGAGCCTGAGAGGAAGAATTTGTTAGTCAAAAGAGCTTATTATGGCAAAAGTAGTTACAGAGCTATGTAGTCGCCCTCCTGGTCTGAAAAAAACCCACAATAAAGAGCAGTCAAATATTTACCATGCCACCAATGGTTAAAGAAAATTGGAACACAAGCAAGGATGTGGTTACAAGGTCCTATGGCTACAGGAGCCATTCTACTACTGAAGCCACCAGGAGTCATGAGCTAAGAAACCTCTGCTCTACAGCTGTATCTTGCAGCTGTTAAAAGCAACAAGTGCTGGATTTCAGCAGCTTCTGATGAGTTTTGATTTCACTGTCAGTCCAGAGGCATTAACCATGGCTTTTTAAGAGGCAAGGTGGTTTTTCTGGTGAAAGGAAGATGCTGTTGTTAGGAGTTTGCCTCTAGGATGCTGGGAAGATCTGCTTCCTTGAACACCAAGGTCTTGCACGTTGTTCAATGTTCAAAACTCAGTGGGAGCAACAAACCCAAATCTCCTGACAGCTGATGAACAGCAACTGTTATGTGAAGCTCCTGAGCATGCCCACACTGTCTGGGATGCATGTAGGATCTCAACAGCAGCAGTGCAATAACTTAATGTAACCAGTTATCCTTCCCTTTCCCCTGACAACTTTTTTTTCAAGTCAAGGTATGGAGGTGTGGCTAACGATTGGCCATCTCCCCACCTCAGGCTGGCAAGCTAATGATGCAGAGCATGGATGATAACACAGTTCACCTCTGTCTTCACATTAGAGATGAAAGGTCCAGTCTTTTGGACCAGCCAAATCAGGATAAGCCAAAACCTGACTACTCAGAGTAATTTCCAATTCATAAATACATTAGAGATCTCTCCCTATCCAAAAGCATCCTTGGGCAAAAGACAATTTAAAGTAGAATGTTTCAAAATGCAGGGCTAAATTTAAAGAATCGTTTCTTCTCTGCAGTGCAGTACTGCAGACATGATTGACTACTAGACCATGATGTACATATTTGTGTTGGGCTTTACACAGGCAGAATTCTAACAAAAACATTTAAATACTTTAAATGGTGACATCACTAAAACTTCAAAAGTGTGTATGGTTTTATATATTAAATATATAGATACATGTGGATGATTTTATAACCACAGTTACGTGTCTTTATAATTGCAATGGTTTGTGTACACTCAAAAATGTAATGCTTAAAAATTTTTCTCCCAAAATATCAAAGGCAAAACAAAATACTTAGTTTTTCACATTTGTGTGATCCCTCTGGGGCAGTTCCTACATTCCTTTCTCAGGGCTGGAGCTCTAGAAGTAGCATACAGCCACCAGAGTGAAGGAGAGTAACAGGCACTGCACTTTGATTGTAATCAGAGCCTTGTCCCCTCTTAAGGGAATTCAGTGGGTGTTTCAATTGAAAGATTTTGGCTCTACCCAGTTTTCTACTTATATTCACAAACAATACTGACTCAGTCCCTTTCAATCTCAAATATACATGACTAACTAGTAATTTCTTGCATCTGTGACATACCATAACCCTCCCTGATGCTGTTAAAGTTTGTGACTACACAGAAAGGCACTGGGAAGTTGATAGTGAATGAACCTTGGTAAGTTGGTCTGCAATTGCTTGACTTTGCTCTGCAAGTTTATGCTCTCATAGCAACATGGACAGCATATCATTCTATGCTGGCTTCATTAAAAGAAAACGATCCTGTCTTTCAGTTAAAAAAAAAGAAAAGCTGTAACTGTTGAAGCAGTATGCACCTAATAAGCTACTTCTAAATCTGGCTCCATCATTTCAGTCTGTGGAGTAGCAGAACAGAGCTTGCAGAATCCTTCTTAAGTAAGTATTGCTTTCTCTTAACAGCATGTTGGTTTTTTTCATTTAAAATGTATAACAGGTAGTAAAGAAGTCTTCAGCATTGACTTAGTGGTGCTGCAATATGACAACTGAATGCCTGCTTTAAACATGAATTAACATGCTCTGTTGTTTCTTTTGGCAGACATTACTGTCTTAAAAAGGAAATATTTAATACATTAAGGTACAAGAGAGCAAATTATATGGATGAAGCTTCCCAAAGCTACAGTGCTAGAAAGCTAATGGAATGACTTATAATTGACTGTCATGATAGTGTTTTTTAAAATTATTTACGTATCTTTTATTTGCATAATACACATCATGGAACATGTCTATTTGATCTCATCAGAGATGGAATATGTATTCTGAATATGCTACTGGCCATTAAGTATGAAATTAACAAAATCATTTCTATCTTCAGGAAAGGAAAAAGTCAGATAGTGGCATTAATATTATTAATAAAGCTAATATGTACACATTAAACCTACTACAGGTTTGTATTAAATGCTGAAGGAAAATATTTGTAATGGATGACTTTGTATAATTATACAAAGCATTAGTCATTCATTGTTAAACCCAACAGAGTATAGATGAAATAACTGTTTGTATGAGAAACAACATAAATACTTGCCATTTGCCAAAACAAACAGCACATACTGTAGCATGCTTTCTGCAAGAGTATTTAAACATCTCTGATGAACATGTCTCTTTAATATAATGAAATGGGGTGGGACTATGGGAGTTGAAGGAAAAAAAATAGCAATATTTTGCTTCATGTTTAAATTGCAACTGTTGTAGCAGAAAGGAGTTAGGAACAGGCAACCCACAGGGCTACCTTTACATTTGGTGTCAAACACACACATATCCACATCCAAACAAACATTGTTCTTCTCATTTAGTCCTAGCTGCTTAGCACCAATTCGCATGACATGCAACTCTGATTGCAAACATGCAGGTTTACAGCACTCAGCAAAACTAAATTGTGGCTGCATCTGAGACATTACAGCTCTGGTACTAATAACCTGGAAGCTTTTAACACAGACATGTCTTATACCTCCAAATAATATTATTTATCATAATTTTTTATGTAGGGAAAAATGTGCTGCAAAAAATCAAACTGTTCAGTTAACTTTCACAGAAAACTACATAAATACTTTCCTCCTTCTCAAGTTACCCATCCCCCAACACCCCATGACAACAGAAGTCAAGAAATTACCACTTATTTCTCCCAGTTATTTTCAAAGTATTCATAACAACAAATTTAAAGGCATACTGCCAAGCCAACTCATTTATATGCAGGCAACCTTTTTTAAGCAAACTTTTCCAGGACATATTGAAGCATGGAACTAGAACAACCACTTCCTTATTTACTCTGTAATAGGAATAGAAAGTCCTTGACAGATTATGGATATGGAGACATAAAGAATGAAAGCAGAGATAACAGAATTATTGTACTGCAGTTATAGGGAACAATAATATATACTTCCTTTTGCAAGCAACACTAAGCTTCCTAGGGCCAGCTCTGAACAGCCTGAGAAATTAGAAGCCAGTAAAGGAGAGGTTTAGCCTGACATCCCACAGCCCTTCCCAAAATCTCAGGAAAACACAGGATAGTTATAACAAGACCAGTAAGTAGTAAAACTTATGGTACCATCCCCACAAAGAAGATCAGTGACTAGTAACACCACTAACAAGGTTTGATAATTTCCACAGCTATTACTACTATTCAGCAACAAGACGAAGCAATTGTTGGTAACTATTTCTGAGACAGATTAGGAGGGTGAGGAGGAGGAAGAGGGCTGCATTTGTGAGGCCTCCAAGGGAAATGGTGACTTCATGATCAAGGAGGCGGCATTGCCTAGATGAAAAGGCTCATCCCTTCCTTATCTGTTGTGATTTCCTAATCCTCCAAAAGAATGATCCTAATGAAATACTGCAAACCTAGTATAGGTCAATTGTTTTTATCAAAGTCAAAGCCTCCAGGGATTTGACCCACTACAAAGGACTGTGAATTTTTGTAATATGCTCTTGAACAACTCTGTCTAGCACAGAATTTACTGATTTGAATAAGCTCACTGGACGGGGGGCGGAAAGAAGAGAATATCATAGCAACATCTTACTCCTTTGTGGTTTATAGATTTGACAGAGACTTTCCTCCCAGTCTTACAATTTCCTGTTTAACGTTTAGTTAGTAGAATTACATATTCCTGCAAATGTAAAAAAGATGACAAGAAAAATGCTGCTGTACTGAAAGATCTCTTCAATACTCCTGGAAGGATCACTGGGATGGACTTTGGGTAGCTTTAATTCACCAGTAAGGTGGTATCACATCAAAAAGGGACATTATATGGCTTCAGAGACAGCAAAGCCTTGCAGACTGTGGCACTCAGCATCAAACTAGGAATGGATTTAAGTAAAAGAAATTAAATTGGTATAGAAAATAAAATGAATTTTAAAATAAAGCAGAATTCAGTGGGTGGGAAATATTTTCATTCCACCTGAAGAAAAAGGAAGTGTATTTTTATTCCATGTCTGATTTTGCATGAGAAATTAGTTCCATTCTTCCACTCACTTTTCCTCTCTACTGTCTTAAATTTTCTTACACCTTTTCCTTCTCTTTTGCCAAATAACAATAATAATAATAATAGGATGTAGGGGCTGGGAAATAGGAAGAGAAAAAAGGGAGAGTAAAATGAGGGAAATGGTATACCTAATTTGGAAAGCCACATGACACTGCCATCCTACCTTAACGAAGGACACATTTAAGAATAGGCTCAAAGGATTTGACACTTTCCTAAAAACACACATGTTCAAGGAGCAGTGGAAGAAACTAAGACTCATTACCTGTGTATTCTCAGAAGGATCAATTATTTTGCTCTCTTTTCACCAAGCGACTACAAAGTGAACTGGAGACACAGAATCAAATGCTAGTGTAATGCAGATGACCTACAACTCTACCCATCCTACAGCACGGCTACAAAGAAGGTACAACGTGTGAAAAAGAGCTCATGGAGCAGCTGGCTAAAGCAGAAGCTGAGCAAGAAAAAGATGATGTTGGCAGAGGACGGAAAGCATTTTGAGGACTCATTCACAGTCAAGGTACGCAGCTGCAGTTGGTAACTAAACACTAATCTGATAAAGTAACTGTTATTCACAGATGCTATTATCTTCCATTAGCTAGGAAACTCAATCTCTCTTGGATGAGGGCAACAATCTCTCAGGCAGGTGATATCACAAGCTTTTAGTGCTAAAGAAGTTCCAACATGGAGAAAATGCTATAGTGTATATGCTCTGAAGCTCGGCCTAACTAGACCTCAAATCTGTTCCCTATGTTGTAGATCAGCCTCCATATCATTTTGTATTCCTCTCTTCAAAGCAGTCCATTGTCTGAACTGTGGATTAAAAAAAAGATCACTTAAAACCCTTGAAAAAAGATCACAGTCTGCAGCTTCATTTCTCTGGCTTTTCTCAGCAAGAATAAAATTTCTCTTCATGAGACAATGAAAGGGAAAAATTCCTTTGGGAATTAAGGGTAACCAAATATAATTGTCTAATGCCACAAGTGCCTGGTACATTTCTCTGAGCAGCTTTAAAAATATACACAGCAACATGTGTCCACTATGCAATTTTCTATTGCTAGGGAGCAGATGACACAACAGACAACGGCTCAAAACCAATAACTAATTTGGCTGCTTGCACAGTAATGGAAGGTGCTCTGACAGTATGATACCAAATGCAGTAAGGACCTGTGTCAAATGGAAGGACTCTTCTTTTGTTGTACTGTGATAAAAATAATTTTTAAATTGGTATATTAAAACATTTTGTTCTTACATTCTTCTCTTCCTTAATTTTTAATTCATTTTTTAAAGCTATAAATATAGCTTGCATGTTAAATGGGTGGCTGGCTCTAGTTTTACTGCAGCTGCATCATTTGTCAGATAATAGTGACTCTGTTTTCAGGGTGGTGCAGGATTTATGCTAAAAAACATCTCTCCTCCAATGTTCAACACTTCTTACAGGCTTACCACAGCTCTGTCTAGTACACAGCTATAAATTAAATGAATCTGACTTGTGACTGTTGGCAAGAAAGATGGCACTGCAATTTTTTGCATTGTGCTTGGTCACTCTGTAGTTGTAAGACAGATAAATGTTCTCCTCATCATGATGGAGAGGTAGACTAATGAGAATTAAGAGGAATTTAGATCATTTAGATCTTCAGGTTTAGATTCAAGGTTGGATGCACGTACTGTCCACCATACAGATTCCTGCACAGAAGCATGAGTTTCTTAAATGTCTCTAGTCTGTAAGACACCACAGTACCTTTTCATATCCCTGTCATGCCATAAAATCTATCATTTGTTAAGAACCCAGACTGATTTAATGGTGGCATCACAGGTCCAATTTTCTGTTTGTCATTACATGACACAAAGCTACCAACAATTGATAGAGAAAGGAAAAACTCATTTTAATATTTTTAACTCGTTCCCATTATCAGTCACTCATTAAAATAACAGAACTGAACCTTCATTCTACTGGTCCTGAACACAGCTGGATCTTACAGAGTTAAAGTAAATATCTGCTGGAATTTTCCTTAGAACTGCAAGACTTTCAGTCAGAACCTAGTGAGGCAAAATGACTACAGGCAATGCTGGCTGCGTCTATTGTCCATTAGAAATAATTTGTTCTAAAAAGAAAAAAAAAAGATGGGGAAGGTAATATTTAGTGAAATGGAATTTTTGCTGTGTGACACCTAGCATCCTAGAAATAGACATTATTCCCATTAATTTGGAAATGTGACACACTTTCTGGAGAATAACTTAATAAAAGAATGCTGAGAAGACTTTAAGCCAACACTGTCTTGCTGAAGAAACTGGGCGAGACAACCTTGTATTAAAAGCAAATTAACATTCAGCAACCATTACAGGGAAAAAAAAAAAAAAAAGTAACTACCTGCTAAAAGAAACCCAGAGAGGAACATCTGTATTATTTAAAGCAATAAACTTAATTGTAAAACAGAGAGGTCCCATAAAACACTCCAAAATGAACTGCATTAAGTGCAAAGAGAAGTGGATAAGATGCGATAATATTTTCGTTAAAGGCAGGAGGGAAAAGTATATCTGAACAAGAATGGGTACTGGAAGAGTTGGGATATAGCTATTTTGTGAGTGGACTATGTGCTGAAAGACTTGCACATCTGTAGGGCAAACTGAGAACTTTGAAATGAATTGCAATTCCTACCAGCTGTGGTGGGTTTGGCTCTGGTGCTCAGGCAGTATTTCTGAAAGGCTGACTGAGAACTAGAAACAAAATTACTCATAGGAATTAAACTCCATTATAATGGAAAAACTGACCCTTTGCTGCAACAAGAACAGCACAGAGAACAGTGTAATTATTGATCCAAAATCTTGGAGTCTACTCACTGACTACAAAAGGTTCTGGAACCAACCTTAACTGGAATTAAAATAAACTCCAATATTGTTTAAAATCAGATTTACACTCTTTTTCACTAATAACCTAAAATTTTCTTATGAATTTCAAAACATGGAAAACCTTTAGACTTATTTTTTAATATGTAGGTAATCTGCTGAATGTATTATTGTTAATGTATCAAAATGCATAATTTTAGATATACAAAAACTTTGCACACTTCTTTAGTTCTAAAACTGTTGAATGTTGTCTGCTTTGACCCAAAAATGAGTCCAGAGTTCTACACCAAGAAACTTCCGGTTGTCATAACAACCTATTGCAGCAAATATAAGATAGCTTGTATTTGCTTTTGATACTATTAGCAAAAATTAAAATCTCCTGAAGTTAAAAAAAAAGGGATATTATTTAAAAGGATGGGGGAATTAATATAATTTTTTTTTTATTTCCACAGAACTAAGTTTTTAATGTTAAATCTTTAAACAGTGGTCTGTAGTCATTTCATTTCATCAAGTCATGTTTGCAGGTAACTCTGTTATGCTCCATTTTTATACAAAATATGCAGGTTTCTAATAATGTCTGTGTAAAATGACACTCAGAATATAAATAAGCCTAAATTAACCTTTAGAAAAATCTTCACGTGTTTTCCTAAGTAACTAGTTTACTAGACAAGTCCCTGAATGCTTCAGTCTTGTCAAACGAAATACTGAATCATTATGAAAGTCCAATTTAAGCTGTGATCTTAGCTATCATTCTGTTATAAATGTTTCAGATTCAGCAGTCAGTTTAGCAGGAAAGGATCAGTATTGCTCTGTTTATATTCTTATGTTAATACTAAAATAGAATAGAACATCTTAGCCATTGCACTACACAAAGTTACAAACCTGATCCACATGAGTCCCTAGAAATGGTCCTCTTATGAATTATCACTATGCGGGTCTTGATAGTACCTAGAGATATCACCTTGATCACGGTCTCATTATGCAAGATTGTGTACCAATGCATAGAAAAAGACAGTCCTTTCAGTCCTTTCCTAATTTTTAAGGACAGTTAATGGTGACTACAGAAGAAAGTGCAAGTGTTCACCAAAGGCCAACTAACAAGGTAATGTCAGAGCTGCTAACAAAGGACATGTTAGCAACAGTGAAGTCTGTCACTTAGGTCACACAGTTTTCAATTGATTTGCACAGGGATACTGTATTATTCCAAGAATTGTGCCCACCATTTCTAAAGTAGGGCAAAATTAATGCATCAGATTTTCCTCTTCAGATTATTTTAATGTTAATATTACAGTTTTAGAAGAACTTAGAAATCAGGCATACATCCACCTAGCACAGGCAAGAAATAACAGAATAATTTGAGCTCTCTGAAGTTATTTGTTCCAAGAGTACAGCCCAGACTACTGCAGCAATGCATTGCTATTCACAGACATACCTGTTTGCACTAGAACGAGAAATTCTCTTTGTCAGCAATGTCTTCAAAGAGATTTAGATATATAAAGCAAAATAATTTTAACACTTTTAAAAGTCACTTAACATATGGAAAATAAATCATGAACATCTAATCATTATAAAAGAGTTAAAATTCTCAAACATCCAGATTCTTAAGCATATTTTAGTTTAATATTCAGCTTCTCTATTTGTACATGTGACTAGTGGAAATAATTTCTGTGATTCAGGCAATCTCTAGAGAATATTTTGGTGAATTTATTTCAGACAGACCACTCAATAGTTATTGTTACTCTAAACTTTGATAACATCTATTCCAGTCAAGATCTAGAGATATTAATGGGGAAAGATCTATATCATTCAGGTTAGAAGACTTATTTGACATTTTGCAGCTGTGGCTTAATTTTTCTGTCTTAATATTTTGATATGTCTATGTCATATGTCTAAAGTCATTAGGCAGAAATCATCTGAAGAAAGAGAAGTAGCAGTATAAGCAGTATACAAAACCCACAAGTGTTATATACATTACCTAGGTTACCTATACCCTACAACCTGATATTTTTCCTTTTTTTTTTTTAATTATATTTGACTGCTATACAGATGACATATTTCAGAACAAATGGGCTCATTCCTGACAATAGAAGAGAATTATATGAGCCATTTTTATTGAATGTACCACAGACTTCTGTCAGATTCACACCTTAACATTTGCACATATGCAATGGATGGCTGAATTTGTGCTTATAGTTAACATAGCTTTGTTGATGCACAAATGAGCCCAATCCCTCGTGCATAAAAAAGCTCTTCTCCAAATATGTACAAGCCATTACAGATTCTGGCTCAACAATGTGGCTTTCTCTGTTTCTGAAACAGACGTATTAATAAAGTCCATTAAAACTGCAGAACTCACACTTTGCCAAGTTCTAATGGATCCTGGAAGGCAAAAGATCTGACATGCATTAGCATAGACCCTACCTATTTGGCAAATTCTGTTTGCTTCAATGAGTAACCATAAATTTGCAGAAGTCCATATTAAGACATACTGAAAAAGCCCTAAATTCTGGCTTTACAAGAAGAGAGCAGTGCTGTATTGTTCCCTGACTGCATTAAAAAGGTCAGGAAAATCTTTGTGTTGGCAACAGAAAGCATTCACCAGCCCTTTAAACTGTCACCATTCACATTCAAGTGAGAGAGGAATAAATTCATGTAAAATAAGACAGTGTGAACAGGATTTATGCATTTTAAGCCACATTGTCTCTGTGATCAGGATAATGTTTACAACATGCAATGGAATGGCACAGTCCCATAGAAAATATGGAAGCATTTCAGAAAGTAATTCCAGTAAAAGCAATTGATTTCTGATGTATTAAAAGGATCTCCTTGTCCTCCTGTTATTTGCAAAATTAATGCACTTACTATGTTAATTTGAGAGATTTGCAACACTTCAGCAGCTTTTATGAACTATGGTTTAAATGAGTCCTGGAATTACCAACGTGGAGACAATAAATTCTGTGAGGTGGACAAAGTGACTTGTAATGAGGGACCTAAATACAATGTGCTCTTCAAAAGCTCATGGAACTACATTTGAACCCAACCTGCCACTGACCTGTCAGCTACGTATGATACGTTCAAATGTGCTCTTTGCTGACTTTTTTCCCCTTTCTTGCCACCTTCTCCTACTCCTCAATCCCTTCCAGGGATCCTCCTCATGTCACCCTGCCCAGTGTTTAAGGGAGGTCACTAGGGTTTCTGCTTGTTATTTGCTTCTCTTTTCTTTCTCCACCTGCTGCATTTCATCAGTCAGAAAGCCATGGTGGTGGCAATGACAGTGATGTAAACAGAGTCTGACTCCCACCAGACAAAAAGGGTTAAATGACTTGCTTTCACCCTTATGCTAAAGTAAGGGGATGCAAAAAAACCCTTTTGAGTTTATCAGACAGTTCATTCTCTGGTCAGTTCCTGTGGCAGCACATCATCAGGACACTCCAAAACTTCACGCTGATTATAAAGTCAGAGCATAGCCCTTAACCTCACTTAAACTAGCCTTTAGGTTCCTGTATATACAAAGCAAAAATAGAAATTCTGCACTTCACAGTTCAGACTTGCCTGTCTATAAAGACACTAAAGAATGAGAAGAGTTTCACATGCAAGGTACTGGAAGAACCCATCATTACTACTCCAGACTAATTTACAATGCTGAAATATTGTACCTCCCTTTGGATTCAAACCTTTAAAAATTATTTTAGCATGAAAATTATGGCAGGAATAAGCAGATAGAAAGTGAGAATCACATTTTCTTTTTGCCTTTCTGGATCTAGCAGATCTGTCACTAAGCTTTCTAACAGAATAGCAAACACTAGTAGCATTAGGACAATATAGCATGACCTTCTCTACTATCGGATTTTAAAAAGCCCTGAAACAGAACCACCCCAGACTTTACTTAGTGAGAATTGATCTACATCATGGTAGTTTGGTTTCCAGTTCAACAGACAGGAATATATCATATGCTGCTTTGGATCAATGAAAGCCCATGCTCATCCACTAAGCACTCAATACCCTGGAAAATTTGCATGTCCTATAGATTCTGTTCATTAGTATGGCTAATTAAAATGATGAGAATGTGCTATTGATCTAATTATGAAACATACACATAATTTGGGATGCATATGGGATAAAATGTGGTGACTGCACTGTTATGCCTTTCAAAGTCATGCCTGTTGTCTTACAAGATAGAGAAGGATTTATGGGAATGCCACTTTCACTGATGCCAGCTGACATACAGACACAAAAATAAATGGAGTCACTGTCAAAGGGCTCCATTTCCCCTGCTAAGCCAGAGGGTGCTGTGCCTGGAAGACCAGCCAAGCAAGAGGGGGTTGGCAGGGTGACTGAAGAGCGAGCATGCAGTGCATCCACTGCTGCATGTGTACCAGAAGTAGGAACTGATGTGGAGAGGAAACTCTCTGGAGATTTGATAATGAACAGTTACTCAAAACGCTGCAGCTCCAGTGAGGACAGCTTTGAGTTACAGGGTAGTGCAAGGTCAGAAGCTAAAAGCTTTGTTAAAAGCAAAAATAAGGATGAAGGCTATCGACCCCATCGATCAAAGCACTGTCAGAAAGGGGGTGAAAAAACCCACGGACTGGAACACTCTTCTCTATATCCAGCAGAAGTGGGAAATGCAAGCCAAAAGCTCCAGAAGCAGAAGAAGACTCACAAGAAAAGCAGTTCTTCTGCATCTGATTTGAGCTTGGTGAGTCAAGGATCATCGAGTTCATTGTCTGTTGTGGAAGAAAAAATAGAAGCTAAACTCAAATTCTCTCAATTTATTAATGAAGTTACTTTCAGAGTGCTTGATCCCATGAGCCTGAGGGCATACCGAGCTGCTAAACTGAAGAATACCTTTCCATCCAGTGTAAGAAGCCTAGATGATTTGCATATTAAAAGAAAGTCTCCTGAAAGCTGGAAAGAGAACATTCTAGATGGGAAAACCCATGAAGAAGTAGACTTAGACAGTCTGAGAAGTGACGACATTGTGGCTGGAGCACGAACACGCAAATTAGAGAAATCCTTGTCCCTGGATACAAGTCCCTCTCTCAGGTCACTTGATAATGGTGCCTCATGCAGAACAAGATCTGGCTTGCCTGTAGAAATTATGATTTCTCAAAGCAAAGAAATGCCAGCCACAAAATCTGCATCTCTGCCTAGAAGCACAAGCATGGTGAGCTCTCTCTCAAATCACTTCTTTGGGTGGTATGTGACAAGTACTTGTGCATTAATGTGACTATTTGAGAAGTGTTTTTGTCTTCCTGGGTGGGCTCTTGCTGTGTACAAACTATTCTGCAGGGTGGAACAAACATGGAGGGTTTATTTTTAGTAGCTGCAGAAACCAGCTCTAGGATGTATAGGAGGAAGGAAAGACAGGATACAACTCCCTAGCCCTTTTACTTTGGTGTCTTAAATGAAGACTTTATGAGATCAAAGAAGAAAGGTATTCCTGCACTGCAGTGAAGCACATATATAATCAGGCCAGCTCAATATGAGTAGGCAAAGCACCCTCAGAAAAGGGTGAAGAGAGTACTGTGACAGACTCAGGTAGTCAAGCTCACTAGCTTAGAACTTGCTCAGGTATCTCTACACTAAACAGGCATGCTCAGTTAGTGTATTTAAGTACTAGCGAGAGCTCTGACATCCTCTAAACATTGCTAAGGTTTGTGTGTCTGGAGTCAATACACCTAGACAGATAATTTTTTCCTGATTTTTCTGAAAAAAACCTTAAGAACAGAAAGAGAAAGAAAAAAAGGCTGAAGCTTTCTTCTATGGTCTGGTCAAAAATATTTATGTTTTTAATTTTTTCTTATGAGATTCTTTCTTTGGTTGGGGAAGAGGTATTTACACCTATGGCGGAGGGCAAAGGGAAATTGTTGTTCTCTGCTTGCATGGCATTGTGAGAAATCCTGAGCTGCCAAACTTTGAACTGATATATTATGCTATTATGTCTCCAGAGCAGTAGTTGTAATTCTGCTAAAACAAAGGTCCAGGAACTGTTGCTTAAGACTATACACATGTACACAGATGTTTGTAAAATGGGAGCTGCTACAGCTGCATTATTCTTTAAAAAGTCTATTTAAATTTAAAAACAAAGAAACAAATGGTTGTCTGTTCTCACAGAGGACTGTAGCAAGTGGGAGAACATCCCAGTCTTAAGAATTTCATGCAATCTTCAGCAACCCAAGCTTAGGATTTTATAGGATGTCCTTGGATGTTTTAATTATCACCTATGAAAGATGGCCAGAGGGAGAAGAGAAGAGGTGAAAGATAATGAAACACAGAGAGAATTTGCTGTCCACAATGGGAGCTGGCCTGCAAACGGGTCAGGAGGCTCCAGCCTGAGCCCATGGCAGGATACACTTTTTTTACCTTTCAGTTAGCCATCTGTCAGAGCATCTTTTCCAGTGGGCTTGCTCATACTGTACAGATTGGAATGTCCAACTGATCAACTACTAACTGACTAACCACTCCTGAGTGTTCTGTAATTCCACTCAGTTAATGTAGGCATCAGTCTACTCCAATTTAAGCATCAGCCTGCTCTAAATTTAGTCATTTAAATTAGACACAGTAGTTACCAAGCATTTTACCTCAACAAACAATGCCTCAGACTGCAGAACTCAACATGAGAAAAGAAAGGAGTGGAAGGGCAAGAAACAAAAGCAAAACATGTTCAGCCACATCTACAGATTAATGTCTCCTACATGCAAAAACTTTGACTTCAATGCAATTTATTTAGTGCAAGTCCTCACTCTAAGCATTCCCAGTAAGAAGCAAAAGGATAACTGTACAGACAGTCTTGGGTGCCATTATTGTAAAGATATTTTAAAAGTACTTGGTTATGTAATGTTCATTTGAATACGCATATAGAACATTGCCTAAAACTGTTTCATGTTTTAGTTGCCAAGCTGTTATTCATATGCAGAAGATAATCTTGGAGAGAAAGAAATGGATCCAGTTACATTGACTTAAATATAAAACCAGGATAGCAGAGATATAACAACACCCATCCCGAAGAGCATGAAAGAACATGCTTGAAAGTTTGAGGTTAAGAAAGCTGCACCTAATAAAAGAACTGTGACTTAGAAGAGGAATGCTGTGACATTGCCTCCTGTCTGTTATGCTTTCTGAAGAGCCTTGAGGTGTCCACAACTGTGTCTGCACTGCATTTGATGTTTCTATATTGGATCCAGACCCACTAAAGTGATTTTCAACTTTCAGACTTTTGAGAACTGGTCAAAATGTTCAGGGACATTTCTGCAGCAAGTATTTATCAGTTTGCAAACAGCTACCATTGAAATGAAATCTCACAAGTAAACCACCTTCACTGTAGATCTATGGAGAGGAATTTCCAGACAGCTAGCAGGATCAAAAAGGATGCTCCACTTAGTGACTGAAGTTAAAGGCAATTCTGATAGGTAGAATGCAATTACAAAATACGATGGATATGATTTTGCTATGGTCTAAATATTTTAGTAACCTGGCCAGCAGGATGAAATTATTTCTCATTTCCATGTATTGATCTAAATTTGGAGTCACTGGATAAATAATCAGGAAAGCAAAATGATTTAACTAGACAAAAGCAAGCCTCTGAATACACACCAATGTAGAGGAGGGTGCACAACTTAAGACTATGTCACACTTCCAGGCTGAAATGAAATGACCAGTTCAGTAGGCTGAAAAATGCAGGAAATGTCTGAAAAGGGTTGTACACAATGGAAGGTTTCTCAGAACTGGGAAGACATGCTTGTCAGAGTCTGTTAAAGGACAGAACAACACAGAGAGAAATGTGGATGGGTTCAAACAACATGTATTTTCCTCAGATTCAGGGTATGCTTCAAAGAAAGCCAGGCATGAGAGGACACTGGTCTGTGTCTTTTAACACACATTTTATCTTAAATACATTTGCTTCAGGTCACTAATGCCTTCAGGAAAGCTTTGGATACCACTGCTATTGTTCCAGGAGGAAACTATGGGTAATAATTTAGTTCTTGAATAATCATATAGGAGACTGACTTCAGACGTGAGCAAGTCTGCAGCTTCCTGAGATTTCAATCAACCTGAAGACTACATTTCAGGTAACTTTAGACATACATGAATGAGGATCAACTTTCTAACTAGATCTCATCTTTACGTACCTACTTTTGCCTGCACAAGGGATTATATAACACAAAATTAGACACTGATTTTTCTCAATCACAGGAAAGCAGTCCTGTTTCTTTCTTAGAAGAGCTGTATCTTTCCATCTTATGAGAAACTATCAGTAGTACACATTCTGTGTGCAAGAGGTCTTAGAAGCACTTAATTATTGACGTCATCATTGCAACTATATGCATACATATCCTAAGGAATTGTGCACTTGTCACCTAAGGCCATGACATTATCTCATCACACAAAATGAGCAAGGTCAAGCCTGATCAATACAAATGACTGATTAAGCTGCAATATCCCCTCTGACTTGCTAGAAATACAATGTTTCAGCCTGGTGCAGAGGATTTCTTGAAAAACAAGCTTGGGTTGGGATAATGCCACTTCTACAAAACGTTTTGGAAGCTAAGACTTCAGATGCTAAAAATTATGTCTGAATTGGGCAGGTGGTGTGAGGGCAGAAACATGGCCTTGCTCTGTAGGAACTAACCATGCTTATGCAGCCGTGTCTGAGAATAATTTAGCTGCATCCATGCAAATCTGTATCAATGAAAGTAGAGCCAACAACAATTGCTTATTACCTAGACAGCATCATTGCATGAACACAGACTCTTTCTGAACCCAGAGTCATGTGCCTGCATGGCAACTTATTAGGTGGGCTTCTCAGCTTGGTTTGGTACCAGCTTTAGGGTTTATTCTATATTTGATATACTGCAGCTACCAAGCTAACTGCATCCCTGCTTGTCTCACATCTCCATCTGGCCTTCATCTCTCAAATGAATTGCACTAGTCTCATTACCCAACTCAGGTTGATGCTACAGCCACCTGACAGGACAAGGCACCTGGAGTGTCACAGATGCAGTCATGCTGCCTCCTGTGTGATTCAGTCTAAAGGGCCAAACTTTGGCTCCATATAAGTAATTCAGTTCCCTCCTGTAGCCTTAGCAAAACTCTTGGAAAACAAAGTATTCATTCTCACTCTGATTTCAATCAGCATATGCCCTGAAGTATTTAATTCCTACAGCCCTCGAGGGAGAAGTGGGAAAATGCCTGTTACAAAGGCTTACATCTGTATAAAATGCAGACAAGTGAAGCACAAGCTAGAATAACGCTGCTTTTCATTCCTCTCACAAGAAATTAATATTTCAATAATTACTGTAAAGAAGAAATATGACCAGTGTAGACATTTATATATGATATCGAGAAGATACAAATCCTGATGATGTATATATCTAATTCAGGTAGGCTGTTTAATTCTTAAGGAACCCTATAGGTAGCCTACTAAAGTGTCATAGACATGAACATAAACAAAGTGATACTAATTTCTGCTCTTTCTGCTATCTGTTATGCATGAGGATTCCTGCTGTTCATTACAGGTTCTCTTGCAAAAAGAATGCCTTAGCATAGGGATGGCTCTCTGGAGGTGCAGAGACATCTTTAGAAATTATAGCCTCACGCACCTGAACTTCCCAGGCATGAAGGAACCTGAGGTAGAGTAAGACTTTCCTGCAAAGGCTGTGGTAGAATGCCATAGCAGTAGAAAATGCAACTAATCTTCCATTTCTAAAGAAACTGAGTTTCTAGGCACCTGAGTTCTAACAGAATCTCACTGAAAGAGCAGACAAGATGGTGATTTTAGTTGCTCTAGGCCAAAGCTCTTTTACATAAGAAGGCTTTCAATCCTCTTTCAGCCCTTCCAGCCTGCTACCATGCTGTAAAAAAAGGCAATTGCTTTGTTCTTGGATGAATACCAAATCTTTCATTTTCATTTACAGTACAGTGATGTTTACAAGTAAGATTTGGGTTCAAATACATTATAATGGAAAGTATCTATTATTTCACTGACTCATGCATGCAATACATTAAAAGAGAAAGAGTAAGAGGTGGCACCAGAAGTGCAGAGAGATGAAGTGATTTGCTCAAGTCAGTGATCAAGCCCGCAGCAGAACACAGGCCGGAAAAGCCTTCCAGTGTCCTATTTTATGGTCTGTTCCTGCTCTTTCAGGCAGGCAGGACAGTGCAGGACTACCCACAATAGCAGAAACAATCAGGGCCTGATCCACAGCTCTGGTAACTCAAGGTTACCAGAGGAATGTAAGAAAGAGAGCTATATTAGATGCTTCAGTTCTTTAGCACATGACATGCACATGACAGTTCATATCATTAAGGCCTCAGATGAGTCTCATGGCAATGAAAAGTGCCACATGGACACCTTTCCTGGCATCCTGTCCTCTGCCTTGGCATGCTATCACACATGACACTGCTTAGATATTTGTTCCCCTCTGCCTTGTAAATTGGAGGTGACCATCAGGCTGTTGGTAGTCTAAAGATGTTTTGTCAAAATACACATTAAAATACATGGCTTAGTTCCTTTACCAAAAGCTTGACTGAGAGAAGATACCGGTCACTTCTTTTCTTTGCTCAGAGACATCAGACAAATACAGCAATTTTCAGACTTACTAGCTTTAAACTCATTATCATAGCATAGCCACTGAGCTGTTAGCAATATAAACCATAACAACTTCACTCTGTTATTTTTTCTTCATCTCTAGATCCCTGAAAACAGTCTCTGTGTCTGGTAATACTGTATAAGAATCACAAGTCAAAACAATTCAATTTGGGTGTGGAAAGCCAAGTACCACATCTTCAGACAATTGGGGCTGCAGTTCCTCCATACTTCCAAGGATTCCTATTGCATCATTATAACTTCTCTCCTTCTGATACCAACACTGACTGTTTTCCTAATTCTATACACCCCTAGCATGAAATTGTCACTCTGAGTGCAGTAGTAATGAGTAGTATTGCAAACGTATGCCGATGTGTACACTTGGAGCTTTCAGGGTAGGTAAATTAGCTTTATAACACCTCATTGGTGTTAGGCAGCCAAATACTATAAGCTATAAAATCTGATGACCAAAAGAAATGGTAGTGCTATCTGAAATCAAAGACAAACTTCATTTTCCACTGATCAAGCTATCTTAAATATCTCCTCAATCTCTGAGAGGACTTAGCCATGTTACATTTGAAGCATGTAGTAGTATTAATAGTACCAGCAGCAGCCAAGCTGGGGCAAGAAGGGGCTCAGCAGAGACTAATGGTCCACATTTACCCAGCTTCATCAGTTAAATAGAGAGTGCTGAATCCTCTCCTTCATTTTGTTTGTGACATTTATGGTACAGTCACAAGATATGGGAATTCAAGAAGGCCATGTGCAATTTCACCTATAGTTAACACCTCTTGTCCCAATAATATGGCATTGACTCCTTCTTCGACTGCTAAGAGGAGTGCAGCAGACATGTACTGTAGGAGAGATCAGCATAATGTTTTTAGAGCAGCAGATGTGACATCGTTTTACAAGCAACAGTATGAGCAGATGGTGTTTAGAGAGTTCTTCTTGCCTGCTCTAAAACACCTCCGTTGGGTCACTAATGGATCCTTCGTCTAGTCGAACACAGCGCATAAAACTACAATGTTCCCAAGATGACGCATATGGTCATTTACAGCTTCTCAGCTCATCAAATACAAATTAGATCAAAATCTTCTTTACAGGACATAGACATCTATAAGCCAGTACTCAAAAGAGTAAGCTATTTATTCAAGGCAGGATAAAATAAAGACATCCTGAGCTGCTTGTCAATAAAAAGAATGTGTTTTCAATGAAATTAAGTATCTCACCATAAAGCCTGCAATTTTTGAAGTTAGGGTTTGTACTTGGGTTGTCCTCCCTCACCCCCCCTTTTTAGAGAAGAAGGGGAGCAGCAAGAGAGTCAGGAGGGAGATGTTTGCATAAAGGAACAGACATTATCATAATGGTGAATTTCTGCACAGGATTTAGGGCTCCAAACAGAACACAAAACCATTTTCCAGCCAAATCTACTATTCTCCTTCAGAGGGGCAGCTACTCAGCCAGAGAAAAATGCTGAGCGCATGCAGTTCACATTGATTTCGATATCTCTTGGCACCAGCCAGAGGAAAGCAACATTGGCAATCAAAAATGCTTAGTGTTCCTTTTCCAGTGATTTTTGTTAACATGACTTTTCCCCTTCCTTTGAGTTTGAAAATCATTTCTCAATTGCACTCTCTATCTTTGGGTGACTTTAGAAAGAAATGGTACTTTCAGAGTAATGGAAGCTACAACAGGCTTATAACAATTACCATCAGCAGAGATGCCCAAAAACTGCAGAGCCAGACAAGGGAAGGCAAAAGAACAAGAGGTAGAAAAGACCAATAGATCTTTCTTCTCTGGCCCAAGTTTGGTCTAAAAGCCTTTCTGTGTAATTTATGAGAAAAGATTTTAAAGGTGTTTCAACCCATTTTTCATTTTTTCTTCAGCCAACAGCCTGTATTTGCCATGTTTACGAGATGGGTTTTTTTGCCCTGCCATAGCATGGCTTTGGTATATCACAGAAGCAGAAGACCTCAGCATGCAGTGACTCTCTCCCACAGACATATGCAGTAATTAACAGAACAATTTTGTCTGGTCAACATAGTGAAAATCTCTGAATTCTACCAAGAGAAGTTGCAAGTTCAAGGCACTGCCCAGAGCCAGAGGTTGCTCTGATTTATTTTTCACTTGAGAGTGAACTGATATTTTTGCCCCACTCATTCTAAGGTTTTTGGTTCTATTAAAATTCTGCCTACTGACGTACTGCATGCAATTAATAGAAACATAGATGTAACCTTGCTCCCCTCCCCACTGTGCTCTAACATCTAACCTGAGTAAAATAAAAGTTCACTTCTTAATATGAACCTATCACAGCATGCATTTTGGGGACAGAGAAGAAGGAATCACTAGTACATTACTCTGCCAAAGCTGCACTTGAAATACTCTGTTTTCTCTATAGGCTTGGTGCTCCGTGGGTTTTATTTTCTCACATCAGAAACTAGCATTAAAACTTTGAGACTGACAAATTTCAAGAGCAGAAACTTTTATGAGTTACAGGATGGATTGGAAGGTTTTATACTAAATGTGGGCCTCAGAAATGAAGCCTACCTGCCCCAACACCATGAGTCATTTCTCAGAATATCAGGAACTGCCAGCTTTGACCTCAGGTCTGATAAGGAGAAGTAGGACCCCATTTGGGAAGCTGTTTCATATTTATAAAATACATATTTTTTCATAAAGCTCTAAAAAATGGCATTTCCACAGACTAGCTCAGACATTTGTTTCAATGACTTCCTTTTTTTGCAAAGGGGCTTAAATTTGACCTTCTGAGATGAAACTCTTTAGTGCCAGGAGTTTTAGATGACAGGAAAAACATCTTGTGGATAAGAAAGAAGCAGCAGATGCCATAAATCTTGGCTTTAAAACAATCTCCCATGACATTCTCATAAGCAAGCTAGGAAAATATGCAGAAAAATATTAGAAGATAGATGCAAAACTGTATGGAAAATCTTATTGAGAAGGTAGTTCATAATATTCAGTTGTGACTGGGGTCTCCGGGGGACCAATACTATTTGGTATTAGCAAGCAGATGCCCTTAGTTTGAGATACCATTGCTATCTATCTACAGAGAGTAAATAAAACATGCAATTCTGCTCCTTTGTCTGATTTGGAAACTACAGGAGCGCATTTATACCCCTGTGTAATACTCTTGAGAGGATGCTTGTGAAATTTCCAAAATGCTGACTTCCCAAGAATAAGCAGGCACTTACCAAGTTTAAAGGAAGCTTTCCCAGTTCTGAAAATCAGCCTTGGTGGAAAAGCCTTCAAGTTTTTTTTTCTGTTTTGTAGAAAACTTATTCAGTACCTAGAATAGACATAAGTTGTTTAAACATCCTACTGTGTCTCCCATACCTCAAATCACTACTGTATCTACAGTTAAATTTGTTTCCTTTTTCACTACCAAAAGGATATTCCAGAACTTGTTCGGAGCTTAATGTTGAAAAAACTCAAGCGAGCTGGATACAACAGCATTGGAGTCTTTATTCCTGAACAGCTAGCTCATAGTCTGTAGTCTGCAAAGCCTTCTGTTATGACACTGTTGGCCAATAGCTCTCAATTTCTGACAGTAAATTCAATACCTGCAAAGATAAACTAAAATTATTCAAATGCACATCTGTATCTGTCAAGCTTATGAGCTGTTTGCATTAATATTTTATGTTAGCTGGGCAAGAATGATCAGTGATACGGCAGTCTCTGCCTCCTGCTCCCTGCTTGGATAGTGAGAGCGTTTTAAACAAAAGAGAATGAGGAATAAAAACTAGGCCTGTTCGTACAGCAACACTTGTTCTCTTGAAAATAAAGAGACATTTCCCCCAAAGAACAGCTATACCCTAGATAACTGTAGTAACAAAAACCTGCTGTGTGAACACAGTCAAAATGAGCAGCTATTGAGGATTCAAAAACTGGTTCACAACCACTTATTTCTACAGCAGCCAGCCAGACCTTCTCACCGCTTGCTATGCTGCACTGTGCTGCAAGCTCACAGAAAGTACCAGACACGTCCTATTTCTGGAGCCTCGGAGCTGAATCACAGTCTTGCAACAAGAAAACCGGGACTGCCTGTAAGCCAGCAGGATGAAACAAAACAGCAACAGCCGCTGGTGAACAGTCAGGAGCCCTAATGGTCCTGACTACCTGAGGTGTCCCCCGCCCTGTCCACAGCCCGGGGCCGTCCGTCCCTGCCCCAGCCATGCCGCAGCCGGGCCAGTCTCGGCTTCCCACCGCCCTGCCCTGCCCGGCCATGGGCCCCATCGAGCCAGGCCCAGCTGCAGGCCCACGGCACAGCCCGGCCCTGTCCCCAGGGAGGCGCCCAAGGCCCGGGGCTGGGGCTGCCCCCGGTGTCCCCCGGCTGCCCTGCTGCTGCCTGGGGTGGTGGGACAGGCCGTCGCTGCCAGGCCCTGCCCTGACCAGACCCCAGGGCAGCCCCATGGCTGCTGGGACCCGCGGCCCACAGTGGGGCAGGCAAACGCAGGGTGGACGGAGGGGGTGCTGTGCCAGACGCTCGCCTCCTGCTGCTCCGGCAGGGCCGATCCCCCAACAGCAGTAGCGGATAAAATGTTGGCCGGTACACCAGAGGCTATCGCAAGGAGGAAGGAGAATTGCAATCGTGCAGACCATACGAAGCCAGAGTTACCCGCTCATCGTAAGGCATTTACATGGAGTAACGACTTGGTAACAAAAACTTGCTAAAATTGTGTTCACGGGTGCCCAAATTAAGCAGTAAAATGCAGAAAAGACCTTTCATTTGCCTTGCATGTGCCCGTCTTCTCCACTTTTCAGTGTTCTGAGGTTTCCTCTTGCTTCTTTTTTTGATGTTGTAGTAAACCAAAATGGATGCTAAACCAGTCAGCAAAGTTACATGAGGGAACTGTACAGTCCATTACAATCAATGCAGCTAATTAAAAATACAATTAAAACAGAAACAGTAATAAGAATTGGAACACAACAAATAATTAAAATTAGTTTGGCCCTTTTGCTGAGCCACTCGGCCCCCAGTTGAAAGTAAATGGCTTTTTACTTCATTGATAGCTACAGCAGCAGACCTTACGCAGCTCTAAGTTCTCCTTCCAGTGTTAGGGTGCAAGGGCATAAGCCCCCCTTTCCCACCTTCCCCTTGCTCTACCCACCTTCCGCAACCAGTCTGCCACTCAACTCCCAGTGCTGCAAAACTAGGAGCTGGACTGAGGAGCTGCAAATACAGAGCAGGAAAGAAGCATATGGTGGCAGAAAATAACAAAAAGCCTGTTAATTATTCCAACAAAATATGAAACATTCCCCTACAGCAGACGGGAATCTGTTGGTGAATTATTATTTATCTGTTTATTTTTGTTGGAGACTGTTCCCCTCACAAGCTACTGGCAGCTTTTCTGTACCTTGCTCATAACCATTTTGGAGTGTAGGAGCTAATATTGTAGGAAGAAACCTGGGAAGGAAAGAGGCTTTGTTCTTCAAACACCAGGCCTTCAGAACAAATGCTGGGTACTAACACAGCTAACTGCTTCATTTCTGAGCCCAAGTCTGCAGGAATCATTTTTACAGGTTATTGTGTCTCTGTCTGATACTACCACAGCAGTGTTACAGCTCTATAAATTGTGTATTGACAGCCATGGTTGGTTTCCTGCTTTTCTTGTAATCATTCACATCTTAAGCGTTCCTCCCTTGAAGGAAATACATCTCTCCCCCATGTTGGGAAATGTTAGTGACAAAGAGCAGGGTGTTGAGAAGAAAGTTTCAGCTTTTACTTTCTCATTGCATAACCTCTCCAGTTCTTTGAGAAGGAAGAAGCAAATGAACACTTGTGGCTGAGTCACTGTTTAATAACACGATGATTAGCTAAACATCATAACAACTAGGGATTAAGTATTTTCCACTCTTACTGGACTTCTGTCATCAGAAGAAAACAACAGGTAGCTCTTCTAGTAACTCAGTTATTTTAGTACCACAGATTGATAGCTTGATTCTTGCATTTCTCAAAACTATGAAGCCTAATAGCTATAATAAATATTAGCATGTGTCTTCTAAGCTATAATGGGATTTTATGAAGGTGCATGTTCACTGCTGTAATATGTCAGGAAGAACTAGCTAAAAAAATGTCTTTTAAATCCCCACTTTCTGTTGAACAACAATTGTTAACACCACAGCTGCTCCAGTGCTAGTTGTTATTTTGTGTACTGACAGCTGTTTTCCAGATAAGAATTGCTGCAAAATGTAGGTAAAACTGGACATAGATTTATAGGGTTTACCACTACATGAGAGCCTTCTATTAAATGCGGACAATAATGGAAGCTCCTGAGACAGCCAAAAGCTTTCCTGAGATGGTCAAAGTAAGGGAGGGCATAATACTGGCTTTTCTTACAATTGCCTCCACTGGTAACTTTGGGTAAAGGCCCGTCTTGGCACTGCCTCAGTTTCCCCAGCTGTAAAATAAGAATAACTCTTAATCAGTTTTCTTAGTGTTTCAAGATCCTCTCATAAAATGGATGTGTTGCAAAAACATACCTTACAAAGTGGAAGGAATTCACTCATAGAATGATCAATTAATTCCCTTATTTGCATCTTTTGAGGAGTCCTTATGCTAATGTATACCGGAAATTTTTCCTATACCCCTGCAGTGCTTACCAAATATAAAACCAAAGTACTTGATCTATGCTGCTTAGGAGTGTTTCTGTTCTTGTTATTCTTAAGAGTTTATGCCTTGCTTTGGTTTTTGTTAAAAACCTTTAAGATATAGCCTGTTAGTGAACACATGATACCTTTTCCTGAACTACAGAATACAAAATTAAGTTATGATGAGTGCTAGAATATCATATAATCTTTAGATCTGAGAGGAAATAACTTTAAGAACACTGTGTTCAGTCTGGTCAGCAAGGTAAAGGTATAGCACTCCAAGTTACTCAGAGGTGAAGGTATTATTTTAGTTTGGAGGGAGCATGGGATAAACTTTCTTGAGGCACTGATGGACAACCGAGGCTTGTGCTTACTGTCATAATTCCTCCAGACATGGGCACCAGTTTGTTTCACTGCTAAGTTTTCTAAAGTGATTTAAAGTGAGCAGCCCTTTTTCAGTGGGTAGTTTTGCATGAGTGTCACTCCCAGGTCCTTCTTTCAGCAACTAAATTAGACACACATTCGCCAAAATAATTACCTGTTTCCACAAATCACTGTACACCTTTCTTTTTTTACCGGAGCAGACAGGTTGACACTGAATTGTGACACTAATACCTTTTTTTATTTCACACTTAATATGGCTTATGAACTTCCTAGTCATAACAGAATTTTACAAAAGCATGGGTATGTCCCTCCAGGATGACAGGAAGGAAAACCTATGGAATGACTAGCTTCTAGATTGCTTCAGTTTGTTGAAAGGAAAATTTCTGTATGGCAGTAAACAGTTCTTAGCTCCAGACCAGGAAGTCTGGTTCTTTCCAAAGTTACCTATACCCTATTATCACATTAACTCATTCTTTTTCTTCCAGATCAGGCCATCATCTCTGTAAGCCTTAGTAATGGTACGAGTGTTATATTTTCTAGGGAGATTTCTTGGGTATCAAAAATAACAGCATTTTCCAACAATGGTGTTGTATATGCACAAATATGCCTGTAGTGCTGTCTTCATTGGTCTTTAAGGGCATCTAAATCTATGAACATATTAACCCCCATGTGTGCCATCTAAATTTCCTTCCCTGAAGAAATTATTCCTTTGTACTTACGTAATTCCTCTTGGGCTGTATGTAACAACAAAAAAAAATAAATAAAGTCCATCTATAATGTCAGTGCACTGTCAATCCCTGAAAACTTTGATCTACAATGGAATGACTGCATGATGTAGCAAATTTAACTGTCTTGTCTGAGGTTTGTCCTGAGTCTTCCAGCAGTCAGTGCCGTTTATGCCAGCCACAGCCCAGGACTCACAGCCTCTCTGAACTGTGAGGCTGATGCAGTTCAGACTTAGTTCAGTCACAGACTTTCTATATTTGCGCTTTCCTTTTATAGCTCAAAGTTAAAAATATCTTATGTTTCTATGTCAAGTACAGCACTCAAACCCCTGTGATGCAGTTTTGCAGTTAAATTACTGTGTCTGGATTAACTGGAAACTATTAACTTCAGTAAAAGTGCAGCAGAACTTGCTACTGTCAGAAATAAACTATCTTTTTATTATCTTGTTTTCCACTGTCATCCATTACTTTCACAGATGATAGGTGCACCATTAAAATATTTTCCAGTTGTCTTCCGTATTTCCAAAAACACCCATCTAGCAGACCTTTGCATAGGTCTGCTTCTCTTTATACTTTCTGTATTTTTTATTTACAACTGGTGCAATGGGGTGTTGTGTGTTCACTTTGGGGCTACAGTACTTCAAATAAATTCTCTTTATTCAGTGATGCATCTCCATCTGTCTCCACTTAACAGAACACATTAAAACTTAAGTGACAGCCATGTTAGTGTTTTATATTAACACTTTACCTCTCAAAATATCAAACGCAGAAAACAAAAGAGACCTCAGGGAGAAAAAGAAACAAGTGGTAAAAGAGTTATAGCTTTTCAGGCACTTCTGGCATAAAAGCCTGAAATTATCTATCACTGGATTTTATTATCTGTGGAAAAATATGATTTGAGGATTATGACCAATGCTGTAAGTAAGAAAGTCTAATGATACTTGTGCTGTTATTATCAATGTATAATACATTATGGCCACTGTGGAACTGCTCATTACTGAGACGTGAAGTCAAAGGCAAAGTAATAAGGTTTGGGAGCCTAATCTTGCAAACACTCCCTGTGGGGCAATGTGCTTTCTGATGGGTTAGGCAAAGAAACAAATACAGGCAGACAAGTTTTTCAATGTTCTTGGAGTCACCACTCTTCCTTATTCTTTGGGTTGTATACCAAAACTGGACGAGATGCACGTGACAGGTACTGCTTGGAGGTAAGAGGGGAGTAGCTTTGGGACCAATTCCCAGGAGGTAAATGGTGGTGGTTTCCCTGGGATCTCATCACATAGGAGCTCATCAGCCTGGTAAGCTTGTAGCATCCCTCACAAGCTTGTCTCTCCCATGGAGAAAGATTCAGATCACCCCAGACCCCTGCTGCCAGACACCCTCCTGGTCATCTCAGCAGCATGGATGCTGCACTTGAGCTTCTCAGTCCTGAAATGCCTTGAAAACTGTCCAGTTACAGCTCTTGTTGTGGACATGGGGAAAGTTTATACAGGAATCAGGGAGCAGGGCACATGCTGTGGAGGCCACGTTTATCTGAGCCTTTAATTCTTAATGAAAAAGGATGATGTAGCTTTTCCATTCTGGAGCCATGGGAGAAAACCTGGCACTACTAACAACCTTTGTAGACAACAAGATTTGCATAATTTCACCAATAATTAAATGCTTTAATTTCTGATGATAAAGAATGTTAAGAATTCCCTTTGGTTAAAAATAGCTTGCTCCTATGACTTTGGTTATTAATAGTTTACCCAGCATTGATCTGAAACATTTTGATAAATATTCAGAAATTCTCAGCCTTATATTTGATCATTTATTTAACTAAACTACTTAGTATAGAGGTAAGAATGTCTTCAAAGCAACAGCTTGTTTAAAACTCTGTCTACATAAGCTATTAATTAGAAGTGACTTGTAATCTTTTGGTATAGCTGGTTTAAAAAATGTTCCAAAAAAAAAAAATATCTTGCTGTATCTTTTCTTTTTTTCTTTCTTTTAAAGAAGTCATGCTTCCATTCCTTTTGGTTCCTTTGGAAAAAGGTCTCTTTCTTTTATGAACAGGCTTTGCTTTACCTTGTTTATACTTTTAAAATACCTTTTTATTTTAAGTTGGCATAACTTTTTAAAGATTTCTGAATAGGAAATTCAGTAGTTCTTCCTTAATGGTGCTTTGCCTTCAGGCTGTTTATCTGACAACACATTTCCATTCTTTATTTTTGCATTTCCTCCCCCAGCCTGCTTTTCCTTCTGAATTAGCCACATATTAAGTAGAAGAATTTATGTCTTTTTTTGCCTGATGTTAATTTCGGGCAATTTTCCATGCTTCTATGCTCGCATACAAGTCCCCAGTAATCCTGATTCTATATCAGGTGAGATTCTGGATTGCACTCTCTCTCCTACTGCTGTCCTGTCATGCTCTTTATAGGAGGCAAACCCAGCTACCCAGCTTCAGCCAGATCCCGCACCCGAACAGAGAGGGGCCAGGACCAAAGGACATACCCAAAAGGAGAGGTTGCATAGTCCTCACAGAGCCTGAGTCTCAATTTATGCTGCTAAATAATTGTAACAACCAATTTCTCTGTCTGAGTCTTGCATAATCACAGCAGGTTGGAAGGAAGGAATTAAACTGGGTTTTTTCAAAGTTCTGTAAAACGTCATGACATGATGCTTTCCTTTAAAAAATGTATGGAGCTATACAATAACAATAAAACACTTTTTCAGTGAATACAGAACTGACTAACAGCTCTCTAGGGGGTTGTTTCAAAAGAAATCACCTTACAAGGATTTCAGAAATCAGGCCTAACAATATTAAGCCTTTTCATTGGTGATTGCAAGGAAAACTTTTTAAATTATGATTAATTCATGGATAACGCAAACATTCACAGTGTGGTAAATAATGATGACATCAGAGCAAACAAAGTGATCTCACTTTTGATTTTTTGAATGAACATTAATATAGTCAATGATAAAATTATACATCCAGGTGTAAGAAGGAAAGGTCATCATTTTAGACTAGGAGACTGTAAAACAGACTCTGTTCAGGGTCAAGGATTTCTGACTATGTAGCTGAAAAGAAGCTAACATAACCTTGGATTTGAAACTAGAGGGATAGGAATGTTAAAGAGGTATCTTCATTTCTGCGCACAGAATAGACAAGACCAGTGTTAGAGAGACTGACAAAAAATTCAAGGGTGACATTGAAGAGAGACCCCAAAATTATGCTGCACCAGAAGTTCATGTGTGTGGAAATGGCTTCAAAAAGGGTATGCTCCATGGTCATTCCAGGCACAGAGGCAAGGTTGACTGATGTGTAATTGCTCAACACTTCCCTCTCAAAGGTTTCTTAAAGTTCATGTTCTCCAAGTCATTCCAGAAGATTGCATAGGCTACATTTCCCAGGTCCTAGGGAGCTCTGTAGAGAAAATGAACTCCTATTAGCTGAAGCAAGAAGTCAGAAAGGAGTGAGAGAGAAGTAAAGTTTTGTTGTCAATCAAAACAAGCTAAGACAAAGAAACTGTAAGATTAAATGGTCCATAAGGTTAATAAAAGTTAAAGGTTAATAGTAGTTTAACACAGTGACTAGTGAGTCATACTTTAGATGAAGAGTGAAGGAAAAAAGCCTTAAAGATGGCACAAACTTCTTCAGGAAAATGAAGAAAGGATAGATTTCTAGGAGAACAAGCAGAGCTGGGTAAAGGTATAGCACAAGGGAAGGCAAAATTCAATACTGACAAGTCCAAGTGTGCTTGATGGCAAGAAGTCTAAATTTATTGTTAGGGAAAAGACAGGAATAGAACAAAAAATCCTCATGGAAAACCCAGTAGGAAGATTTGCTGAACACTGCTATAGTCAAAAAAGTAGGTAGAAAAAAAAATTTTAATTTTTGTGACCATGTCACTCCAGTCTAGAGTACTGAAAAAGTTCTGGTCTTCATCTTGACAACATGAGGCAGAAACAGAAAGTTTTTAAGGAAAAAGGAACAAAAAGTAGTTAAAAGACTTCTTTAGGAAGAGACAGAAAAAGAATGGATTAAGGATAGGAGAAACATATACAAAACCATGGGTAGAAGAATGATTGTCAGGCGCTCCAGTTTCTACCTTCATAATGCAAGAATGAAAAACTCAAATGACACAGAAAGGCAATAAATTCAAAACTGATCAAAAGAAGTGATTTTTAAACAGAGTAAGTTTCATATAGAGCTCATTGTCACAAAACAATCTGAAGGTCTGAAAGATCAATAGGAATCAGAGTAAAGTTAGACATTTATCTGAAGGTATATAAATCAGGCAGCAAGGTATAATCCAATTCTACCTGACAGGAGTTAGAAAGTTAGCTCCTACTTATGGGTTATTCCATAATCGCTCACTATGTCACTTCACACATTTTCTTGTGAAACATTAGGGATAAGACCTTTAGTTTAGATGCTATGATACCAGGAGCCATAAACTCCAAATGCACCGCTGGAGACCATTGATATGGAAGATTAGAAACAAGGGGAGTGTTTAGGTCATCAGCAAGCTGAAGACAACCATATACAGTGGTAGCCAAATATGGAAGAACATGCATCATCCATACCATACATTTTTGCAGTGCTATTCTGGATTTGAAAATGTAAGGATATAAACAGGCAATGTTTGAAGGGCAATAGAACTTCTATCTGGCTAAGTGATACAGCTGGGGAAAGAAAACAACAACAACAAAGCCTCTTTATGTGTTTAAACCTTTGTTTCTTCCAAATAAAGTTTCAGGAACATCATGGCTTTTCTATTTGCTTCTCAGAATGTACCAACTGATGTAATAAAATGTCTTAATTCTCCCTATAAAACTTGACTAGCTCATTTCATATGTGCCAGTTATTGCTCTAAAGAGAAAAAAACAGCTTTGCTTTTTGAAGGTATGACTTGACCACATGAAGTACTTCTTTCTGAGGGTTCATTTGGCTCCGTAGTCATAGCCAGGCTGCTAGACTGACCTTACTGCAGCCTAAAGAGGAGATGATCCTGATAGCCTTTACTAGTGATGTTTGAAGTACAGTCTTACAGGCAAATCCTTGCTATCTTCTTTGGTTTAAGAGAGAGAAGGGTGATGTCATCCTCTCCCTGATAAATACTAATATCAAACTGGAAGTTAAAGTGAATTCTCTACCCCAGAGGAATATATCTGTTGGATGAAACTCTGGAAACAGTCGAATCGAATAGCAAAAATCACACAGAGATCAATAGAGCCAGAATTTCAGTCTATAAATTTAGATCCTCTCCCAGTTGAAAAAGGACATCAGAGGATGGGATTTCTCTGACTGGCTCTGGCATTTTCCTGCAGTGTATGTGAAAAAGGCTCCTGGCATATTGTTTTTAATTATGTAGTTCTATTAATATTACATACAAAAATTTCTATTTTGACTGCTGAGCCTTTTATTTCCCATTTACTCCTAGATTTTCTAGATAGGTCCTTTTTAACCCTTTCCCTATTTTAGTTATTTTTCTCACTCCTTTTTATTTTATGCTTTGTATGAATTTTTTGGTTCAATGGATTCTTTATTCTGCCACACTGGTGACAATGCTTCTTTCCCTGGTACTCTTCCCTCAGTTCTTCATGTTTACACTGTTCAAAGAAGAAATGTACAACTGTATGAGATGATAATACTCTACCCTGAGGTTCAGACTCTCACTGTGACTCTTTCTTTTTTGGACATCCAGAAAGCTATTTTAAGAAAAAACCCTTACATACTTTGTAGATGCTTATATGTTTTACTGTTTATTGGTCTGCCTGTCCCCATTTTATCAGGCTGATTAATTTCTTGAGCAGATTTTCAGGACTAATATCCCATCTACTTTGCTACAAAGCATTTGGCAAATGCGTAGCCTCCCTTTGTTTATTTCTGCACAAGAGCAATTATTTTACTGCTTGATATTCACAACTGTATTGTCACACCAAAGACTACTAACAATATAAATGTGCCTTCAGTTTAATTTATACCTAATTTAATGCCCCATTTCCTTGCCCTATTCAGGCATAAGTGTTTTACAGATATGACACTGCCTGTGATTTTTTTACTGAGCCCAGCTCCTTTTGCCTCTGAAGATTTCACAGTCCTTGGTTCTTTTCTTCTCTCTGCATATTTGTGATACTGGGAAACGCTGTTTACAACTTTTGTTTTACAGGTATAAATACAGAGACACTAAGACCCAAACCCATCTCCAGACTAGTCCCATTGTCACACAAAGAATGAGTTGAAAAGCAGGATTTGGGAAGCTAGATGAAATGAAGTCTTGAACCACAGCAACATCTTCCATCTTTGATACCAAAATTTAATTTAAATGGAAAACAAAAACTTTAACAGATACTTAATATATATTCATTTACAGAGCTTAACAAGTTGAATCTTTATTAGTTGTATTTTCCTTGCCTTTTTCATCAAATCAGTGCAGTAATAATATAGCTCTCCTAACTGAAATAGAATTAGGATTGCAATTGTCATTGTATGAATTGCTACATAAATAAACAGGAAGAAACAGTAACATTTGTAGTGCAGGTACACTCTAAGTTATAGGGTAGGTGGAGGTTTAGACCTTAAACCTCCACATGTGAGTACAATTAATTGTTTTTGCAATAGTAGTAGTTCAAAAGGCTTTCTGAAAAGGAAATGCAAAGTAGATAAAGTAATTGAACCAAGCTTGCTAACATCCCTTTTGCTGTTTGAAACACTAGCTCCCTTTTTAGCTGGCTTCTTAAAAGAAAGTCACTATGTGTTCATTTAACCTTGACTGGAAAGCCAGCATGTGGTGACACTATTTATAAAGCACTGCTCATTAATTTATTAGGGTCCCACTCAGACGATCCTTGTTTCTCCAAACCTGTGCAATATCCTCGAGTCTCTGCAAGTGACTGTCCTCGTTCATGTCTATGCATTTGTCTTCCTGATGCCCAAACCTGCTGTTTTCCTAGTAGTGATGGACACAACACAGTTCAAAAGATGCCCAGCCCCTTAGAAATAAGAACTAAAAAAACCCACCCTCAAAACAGCAGTTCTTGTGGCAGTGGAGCAAATTCCCCTTGACTCTCACTCCCTTTCCATTTGTATCTCCCCAGAAGCTCTTTTGGTATAATTAATACAGACACTCTGGCTGAATTCACTTTGATGTGGCCTGCTCAGTCTCCTTCATTGCCACTTGACAAGGGAGAACCTCTCCTGGCCCACATTAAAAGCATTTCTTCTACAAGCCCTCAGAGTCCAGTGACTTTCTGTTGACCTCTGGTGAAACGGAGCAGTCAGTTCTGTAATGTCTCTGCAGCTCAGGAAAGGCCAGAACCTCTCCGTTCCCCCCCCTATCTTTGCCAGGTATTCATCAGAAAACCATTAGCCTAACAAAGCACTGGAAGACACATTATTAAGGCAATAATACCTCTCACAAGTTTCATCAGTGCAATATGACATGTTTGCAGGTATAGGCTGTCATTATTTGATACCTCCCCATTCTTCTCCTCTCTATAGCCTTTTGGTAGGCTCTCCTAATGTTTCAGTTCCTTTTTCTTGTCTCAATGGCAGCCACCTGGGATATGAACAGAAGACTGACTGACCTTGGTCAATAGCACTGCTTCACATATGGGCTGTGGCTCAGAAATCATTTGAGATCACAAAGGAGGACAGGCTGTGTAATGTGTCTGCCATATAACAAGAAGTTGAAAAACTTCCCTGACAAGGGGACAAGTTTTACTCTTGTGCTAAATAATGATGCAGGCACTAAGAAAGAAATAACCTTGTTGAATAGAGAAAAAAGATTTTTCTTTACAGTCATGACATTCCATCATAATTTTTGCTAGTTAAGCGGTAGGATAAAAATAGAGAAACATCTTAGGGCTGTTTATGATCTTGGTTTTTCACTTATAATCACAATTATAAATAAATAAAGTTTGTAAAAAGCTTTCCTTTTGGACCATTGCAGCAATCATCTGACTGGCTGCATCTACTGACAGCACACACCAGAGAACTCACAGAAAGAACTTTCCTTGCCTTTGCAGTAACTTCAAAAAAGATACTGAATGTCAGAGCTCCATACAACCATACCATCAGATGTCTGCAATATTTCTCAGCAGCTTCAGAAATCTATACGATCTAGAAGTACCTGTTTATAATTACTCCAAAAAGGCCATAGTCCTCAATTACAGAGGACTTCATTACCTGGAAGATCCCCCTCCACTTTACTGTAGCTTTGCTTACTGATTACATGCATAGAAATTAGTGGCAGCTCTTTTCAATATGCTACAAATAGAAGTGCTTTAAATAGAAGGAAAGTTCCCTTCCTTCTTGCACTCAAGAGCTCAGGCAGGGCTGCTCTGGAGGAGACAGACACGACACTGCCTCTCATACACTTCACTTCTGTTCTATCATCTCTTTTTTCACTCTGAAATAAGCCAATCAGATATTCTGACTGCAAACGGTCAGTTGTCCTTTGCCTATAAAAGCAAGAAAGGGAAGCCTTTTTCTTCTTGATGAAGCCTCTATAATGAATGTAATAAAGACTGAACTAATGAGATTCTAAGGCACTTAAACAATAATCAGTAGAAATGGATGAGAAATGCTATCCTTTGTGTAATTATCACAACTGCCCTACAGAGACTTAGCATACATGTGTTCTTTATAGCACAGCTCCGTATGGGAAGATCCATTTTTGCTAATTCCAAGATTCCTGAGAACCTATTTCATACAGTTTGTTCTTCCTTGAATTCTTTTGTCTCTTCAGAAAGGCTTGGTTGAGGGGGGGGGAAATCCTTTTTAAAAAACATTTGTGAACTCTCCTCCTTATTTTTCAGAAGTCTGGAATTTCAGTCCCTTCCAACAAGTTCTGCCTGGCACTATGGTCCTTCCTGCTTCATTCATTAAAAATAGCAATGCAGCAGCATGAATATATCCTTTGGGATTCTTCATTAAATGCAGAGTCTTGCATCCTGGTCTGGCTTACATCTGTGTAGCCCTTTTGATGTCTCTTGGCACACCACTGCAGCTGTCCCTCATAGTAGGCATTTGAACTGATTAACACGCTTGCTTCTTTTTTATTTTCTTCCTGCTCTCAAAGCTGCACCCTGAAAGATTTACTGCACTTTGGAGGGGTGAGGCTCTCTGTGGATGCTCTGAGGACAACATAATTGGTGAATCAAAATCTCCCATGAGAATGTGATCTTTGAACTTTGCTTTCAAGATTTAAATTCTCTATTTCTCAGCATATGTATAACAGATTGTCAGAGAAAAATCTCCTAATAAGATGCATGTAGATAATGAGGGGAAAAGAGAAGAGCAGTCCTTTAAAATATTGTCTGCTAAAATTCAGCCAGTAAATCTTTAGTCCAGCAAGTAATTAAACACATAAATAGTCACATGAAGTTCACTAGGACTACTCATGTACACAGTTATGTGTATAAGCATTTGCACTATTGGGATTTAGTAATGAGAATCTAATTAAACAAAACAAAAATGGTTAGCAACCCAAACTGGATTGAGTCACTGTTGGAACTGTGCTACAGTTTCAGACTAGTGCATTGTTATTCTGGACTGAAGATATAAATCAAAATTCCTTATTTCATTAGGTGTGGGTCACAGTGTTTTATTTTGCAATATCTAGTGGCATTAACATATTTTAGGGACTATCAAAGAGAAGATTCTTAGAGGATCTGTGGTTGCTAGGAGACTGGTACTTCAGTCCTGCAAATCTTCCACACTGCAAAGAGCAAACTGGCAATAATCAGGTTTTCCTGCCAGACAGCATTCAAACAACTGAAGTTTATGGCTTATTGTTTAAAAATTGTGATTTAACCTTAAACTTGTAGAACAGGAAAATTTAAGAGTTGTTGGATTTCTCCGAGTAGGCATTTTATCTTGTATCTATAATATGCCAACTTTAAATCCTTTTTTAATCAATAATACTTTGGGTGTCTGATATCTAGAAACTTGGTTTCAGTGCGCTGGGAGGTTTCAGCCAGCTTAGAAAGTGCTGAGCTCATTTAAGACAGTTCCGAGTTTTGCCATCCCCAGGCCTACCATTTCCATTCCTATACATGCACGCTGTCTGCACCCTGAGCAGCCTCAAACCAGCACCTTTAGCACCTGCAGTTCTCTGCACCTTTGGGGCCTCCCAGCTTACAGCTACAGCAACAGCAAGTGCATTTGTCTTCCCGGTACCTAAACATCTCAGGATACATACACTCAGTGACAGGGGTGCCATTGTGGGGTTTGTGCCACATTGACTGCATTTCCTAATTTTAACTTAATTGAAGGAAATATCCCATATCTTCTAAATCAGAGTGGCTTTGTTACAGTGTCTGAGAGGGCACGGTAAGAATCTTGGAAATCACTGAGGGCTCTAATTTGGTGATCTTTAAAATTCTGTATTCTTTATGACCCAGGAGCTATGCTAAGCACAAGAGCACACTATTTTCAGTGAAATAACACTTGTGATCAGAACTGCATATGGGTTTTGTGCTTTGCTGGATCATTGATTTTAGTACTCTTTAAATAGGTATACATCACAAAGGTATTCAGCTATGAAGAATTATGTCTATTTTCTCATTCATGGCTGTTCAGTTGCTCAGTGTAACGTCACAATATTAAACTCCAAACTGTAGCCCACTGGAGTCAGCTTTTTCATGGATTTTGACCCTGATTCTGTTTAACTGCAAATGCCCTCATTTCTTATCATGCACAAGGATAGGATAATGTTCTGATCTGATCCTTCACTGCCCTCATCTAACAACACAGCCAAACTCTTTTCTCCTTCATGTAACAGTAAAGGTATATGAAAGAAAATGCCCGTGGGGAGACAAAGGGCAGGGGAGAGAGAAAAAGGGCAAAATCATAGCTGAAGTAAATGTGGGAGACTGTCATTCCTTTCAGGAAAAATACAGCTTCCCCCAGAGTCTTCTGATAACCTTCTACTTATTCTGTAATGATTCAAACCTGAATTTGTAATTATATTTATGCACTTAATAATTTCAATCTAAAACCTGACAGTTCCATGCAATTATATACCTGAATGTGGTATTTGTCCCCCACTATGGTAAGATTATATAGTAATAGTAACAACTAACATGGCTGAATCATTGACAAATTCAACCTTAGCTATCTTCTCTTGCTTGCCTTGACAACTAGACTATTGAATTCCAACAGGATGAAAATCTAAAAATAGCACTGTGTGAAGAAAGACTGCAAGCAAAGCCACTAGATAATACAGGCTCAATGCTCCTGTGAAATGTGACACGTGCAAAAGCCAGATGTAATTTTAACAATACAGCTTCCTTTTCGACAAAGGAATCTCCAGAGTCTGATTTAATGTCTCCACAGTAAAGCCTAACAATTCCACGTTTTGTGTAGGAGTAAGAACAGACTTCTTTAAACTCGCAGAAAAGAACCCCTGAGAAGAATGCTAATGCACAGTGCGGTGAATATAAAAAGAAAAGACCTCTTATAACCCTGTAGCAATTAAGACACCACCCAAGTCCAGCGCAGAAGTGACCTTATACTTAAAATTATTACAATGACACAACTGGACTCAGCAGTGCTGACAGAGACCAGCAACACTGGCTTTGCAGAAACCAAAATCACTGCAGCTTAGGAAATACTTTACCTTATTTACTAGACAATATTGGAGTGAGAATCTGGCTGGCTTTTCTGCAGGAGTGCAGAGTAGCAGTCAAAAGGAGCTTCTCTTACTTTCATACCCTGCCTAAAAAGAGGTGAAGAAAGAGATAGATTAAGTAAGCAAATTAGCTGAAGACTTGGGAGAATAAGATTCAAATGTCTTCTACCTTTTAACATCACTGTCTGACCTTGGGACTCCCTTAAGGAACTCAAGCTCTCTGTAAAATAGGTACCTCTCTAATCCCTCTTTTATCACACAGATTAATTTGATGGTAATTAATTTTCAACATCTTGAGGCTCTCAGTGAGTTATTCATATAAATACATCTACATGTTACATAGATATATATTATTAATATATAATGGTCCCTTGTCATCTCTTGACCTCCAGGTAGATAGCAGAAGACACTTTATAATTTTAACAAGGAAGGACTGAGGCATGCAACTTTTTAAGCCTGCTTTACAGATGCATATTTTGTATGTACCCTAACACCACTGAGGGCTCAAATGTACAGAGTAGGTTTTGCACTGGCGTCTTGTGGCAAAAAGAAGACCAGCATCAACCAGCAGCGCTTCTAGGAATATGATCTCCTCTTTTCTTCCCCATACTTAGATTTTCCTGGCCCATAAGCCAAAGTGGTGACTACAACCAGTTCCTTTGATTCAAGTAACATCCTAACTCCCTTCTAGTCAGCTGTGGGTTTGGGGATATTTTTTATTATCTCACCCATAATATTATCAGGAAGATCCTATACCTTTGGTGAAGAGAGAGACTGGTTTGAAGGAGGAAGATCAAAGATCTCCTTAATATTATTCTCTGGCCTCATTCTTTTATTGCTTAAGTAAAGTTCTCTTAAACAATTACAGGCACAAACCCAAATGATCTATCATAGGCCATGGATTTTATTCACTGGAATAACCGTTGTTCCAGAAATAGATACAGCCCCACTGGTACGACTTTGAAGCACCACACACGTTGGTTGGAAATGGGATAAAAAATCAGGTGAATCAATAAACAGATATTGTTTTCCACCAGTGCTGTGTGACAGGAGAAGTGAAAGCTTTGAAGTTTGGCTTTCTTTTCAAGGAAATATCTGTGACATTGTCTGGATATATCGCTGCACCTTGTTTATTTTACTCTTCCCTGTCCACAGACAAGTTCATAAGTGACAAAAGACATGAACACAAATGTCCTATTTTTAGGAGACTCACTCAACTCCCCAGTGCATGGGTCCCACGGAAGCAATCATGCCTTAGGAACTGACTCATGTTGAAGGCAGTAAAGCAGAGAGCAAATCCTGCTTGTTGAAAGAAATGTTTACGCTGGTTTATGTTGTCCTTTCTTTGTGGGGAGGTAATCACAGTCAGAAGAGTCAGAAAGGACCATGAAAGGTATCTAGTCTGTCCTCCCGCCCAAGACATGAAAGTCATGTGTAAATCCATCCAAACTTTATGGGACATCCCACAGCTATTACGGGCAATCTGCTCAGCACATAACTATCTCTGTGACTAAAATAGTCCCCCTAACATTTTCTCTAAACCTTTTGGCTTCACTTTGAGCCCATTATTTCCTATTTAATCCACAATGAATACGGAAAATGGTTGATTTCCTTTCTCTTTACAGCCATCTTTTCCCTGCTTGAAAACAATTACCTTTAGTCATTTCAGTCTTGGTTTTGCTAGGAAGGGTTTTCTAGCTGTCTTAGCATTCTGGTTGCCTTCCTCTGAACCCTTCCTTTAGGGGTGGTGCTGAAAACGGGGCACAAAGCTAGTGACCACAATAAGAAAAATAAAAGGTGAAGCTTTATTTAACAGGACCACAGGTGATTACTCTTATCAACTAGATAGAGGTAGATGTAGTTAGAGCAGAAAATGCATGTTTTGTAACAAACGGAGTTCTACAAGTGTAGGATGTAGGAATTTTGCAGTTCTGCTCGCCCTCTCATCTCTCTCCCACTTCCCGTTGCCAACATTCACGAACAAAACATCTCCAGTATGTAGAGACATATGTAGAGATATAAAGATGCAAACAGAAATGCATAGGATCAGCTATGTTAGAATTCATATGCCATCCTGGGTCATGATGACCCAAGTTTTGGTCCCACTCGGTACGTGGCTGTCCTTAACAAGTCAGAAGTCAGTGCACCAGGATATTGCAGTTACTCCTGACTGTCTCAAATACCACTTTATATTATCTACTGACAAACAGGAGCTTTTTAAATGGCAACTGCTGTGGCTAAATACTTAAATGTAATGTCTGTAATTACAGTTACCAATGTCTGTAATATAGACACCCACATAAGTATACTGGCAATGTGCAGTCAGTGTGCCATGTATTAGTCTAAGAGACACAGGCTCCAGTTAGTCAATTAGATTGCATTTTCCTCTGGCTTCTCAGTCTCCACTCACTTACAATATTTACAGTTATGCTGTACCTGTTGGGGTCACACTGGAGTCGAGCTAGCTGATAGTGAAGTGTACAGAGTGTCAGCTGGACAAGCAGTGTGGCTTCAACTGTTTTAACCTTTTGTAAGTCTGTGGCATCATATGATGTTGAACAACTGTAAAGAAAATGTAGTTCTTCAATCCATTCTCAGAAGACAAAAGTGCTGCTGCATCTCTGCATCATAAAGGAAACAAAAATACTGTACGTATCTGTTTTAGCTGGTCAGATTGTCCAGGAAAGGCTTTCCTCTTCATACGAGAAGTTTGTACAACTCCTAGCACCACAGACCCTCACCTCTCCTGATGGCTAGAAGGACTATTTTAATACAAATAAGCACTTTAATCACATTAATTACATGCACAGGTTCAAACTATCTGGTTGAGAAAAAGCATACTGAACAATTCACGTGGAGTCTGAACTGTCATTTTAAGGCAGGAAGCCTCCTGGTTTTGACAGTCTTTGTTCAGGTTTCACTGGATGGTTTGCCAAGCGACATAGAGAAGAGGTGCACATTCTTTTGGGACTGTCTTTTGAGAGGAACTATGGCATTTCATGCTAGCTGGGAGTACTGGGTATGACAGAAATCAGCTTGACTCGCCGAAACAGCCATTTAAGAGCAGACCCTCTAGTGGTATAAATCAGCAAGGCTTGACTTCACTGGAGCTCTGCTAATTTACCGCTGTTGGGAATCTGGCTCTGAGGCTCTACGGAGTGAAAATGAAACTAAGGAAGCAAAACAAAGATCCTAAAATATTAGGAAATAAAACAGCTTGAGAATGCTATGTTTTCCCAAGCATGTGAAAGAGAAGCCTGTAGGTCATAGTTTCAATTTAATTTGTGGTTATTTGATACATGTTCATGCATGCAGTATGTGCCACAAATGACTTAAAGGCCTGTTGTGAGAAAAATGCCCGAGATTTCTTTTTATCTTATTTCTGTTGCTGTTATTTCCCAGTCTCTTTCAGCCGAAATTTCAGTGAGGCTGCACCTTGCTAAGGATTCTTAAAAGACTAATGCTGAAAAGATCTTCAACCATAAAGACAGAAAAAGAAAAAAAGAAAGAAGACGTAGTGTATTCTGAAGGTCAGACAGAAGTTCAGGATAACTTAGATGTGGTCTAGTCATTAAAGGGATATTTTGCCTCATCTTTCAGTAAGAATGATAGTGAACATGGGAATAACTGTAGGATATCTGATTAAGAATGAGGAAGGTTTAACAGAAACAACCATAATTAAGGCAGTTTCAAACTGAGCCTATTCACCCTGGTGATTTCAGGCATCCTGTGGTAATCCCCAACCCAAAATCCAGATCGATTGACACATGAAGCGGCAAGCTCAGAAGCAAAGCTTTTCACTGTTTGCATTGGTTCAAAAGTTATATTCTATCTGGTAAAAAGAAAATATAACATGAAGTGGAGCGAAAGCTTCATGGTCAAGCAAGCTGAGCAATCAAGGATACAGGGAAGTGGCATAACACGCAACAATTTTAGCAAAAGTAACTTTTTGTTAAGAGAATCGATTTCATACTGTCGTGGTTTACCCCCAGCCAGCAACTAAGCACCACGCAGCCGCTCACTCACTCCCCCCCATCCAGTGGGATGGGGGAGAAAATCAGGAAAAGAAGTAAAACTCGTGGGTTGAGATAAGAACAGTTTAACAGAACAGAAAAGAAGACACTAATAATGATAATGATAACACTAATATAATGACAACAGTAGTAATAAAAGGATTGGAAGGTACAAATGATGCGCAGGGCAATTGCTCACCACCGGCCGACCGACACCCAGCCAGTCCCCGAGCGGTGATTCCCCGCCCCCCACTTCCCAGTTCCTAAACTAGATGGGACGTCCCATGGTATGGAATACACTGTTGGCCAGTTTGGGTCAGGTGCCCTGGCTGTGTCCTGTGCCAACTTCTTGTGCCCTGGCTGGGCATGAGAAGCTGAAAAAAATCCTTGACTATAGTCTAAACACTACTGAGCAACAACTGAAAACATCAGCGTTATCAACATTCTTCTCATACTGAACTCAAAACATAGCACTGTACCAGCTACTAGGAAGACAGTTAACTCTATCCCAGCTGAAACTAGGACACATACTCAAGGAACATGTCCTGATCAATCTAGATTTGCATGAAGTAGTTCATAAAGTGCTCAGCTGAGACTTACTGTCTAAAACTGATATAATGGAGAGTAATTCAAGATTATTACCCTGAATGAAAATTGTATTTCTTAAAAAAAGTAACATGTTAAAAAGAAAGTCTGTCAGGTTGGGAAGAGGTTATTGGAACTTTGGAAGAAATTTTTGGACACATCTTGTTACAAATACTTATTAGTGACTTTGAGTCAATAAACAGGTTTGCCTAAACGAGAACGGCGTTTGTGGGTATTGACAACAATTAGGAAGCTCATATATGAACTGTTTTATTTACAAGAAGAATAATGGAAACAGGATGAAATTTAACATAAAGCTATCCACATAAAGACTTCATGTATGGAGCTCATCATTTGGAGGCAGCAGAGAAACAGATATCTAGGTGTACTGTTAGACTGTAAAACAGCTATGAGCCTCCAAGTGTGACAGAACCACAGGAAATCTGAGGCAAGCCTAAGACACACAGCAGATATATTTCTTTAGAGTCACTGAAGCATTCATCTTATTCTACAAGGTAGTACCAAGGTGTTTTGTACATAGTATACAGCTCTGATCACCCACTTTCAAATCAGATTTAAGTGAATTTGGAATAGATCCAGAGAAGGGATACTGAAATGACTGAGGGAAAGGAGTATAATCTTATGACAGCAGTCAAAGAATCATGTCCTGTTTTCCCTCTCAGATAAGACATCTCTTCATAAATGCATATGGGAATTTAAAAACAGGGTGGGAGTAATAAGCTTTAAACATAAAATTGGTACAAGATCAAACAGAGATAAACTGGTCATACAAAATTTAACATGGTTAGAATCACCCTCTGATTTCAATCAGTTTAGTAATGTTCAAGACCACACAGGGAAAAAAAAATCTGACTCTTTTCAAGATGGAACCCAGCCACCTTATGGACATTGCATGACAGATTAGTGGTGTTCTGGAGATGCACATTCAGGTGTGATGTGAAAATTTGGGGTGTTGAACTTAGTCATCTGCTCTAAGAATTAAAAAGACAATTTATCTATTTCTTTACTGAGTTGGGTCCATTTATGTCATATCTTTGTTGTATGCAGTTAGTCCCAAACATCTGAGCTTCTATTTGCCACCTAATTTTGCTGCGGAGGATTTCTTCTTTCACCCTAAGAAACATGAGAATTTGGTCCCAGATGAGGAGTAAATGCTGGGAAAGTGCAATGCTACTCTTGGTGGTGTTGAGAGATTTGGTATATCTTACTCACGGTTACTTATGTCTAAACTGGTTGACAGGTGCTTTTCCTCAGGCCAGACATGCAAAAACCCCACAGCTTGATGAAACCCTCCCATTTTTTCTAGTATGTGTGATGTTCCTTTTTCCAGGGGAAAATGGCCAATGGTTCCAACAAGTTCCTTAGTATTTCAGGGATATAGGATCTTAGTCTTGACCTCTTCTGCCTTCTTCCCTCAGCATTAAGCTTCTTCACCTTTTATATATTAACTGTCTTCAGATGGTCTGAGAATAGTGGAGGTGTTTTATGGCCTGTGGTGTGGAGGTATGCTTGGAGGACGTGCTTTCTGAACAAAATGTCTATTACAGTGGCAACCGTGGAGAACTGGACTCAATTTTCTTTGTATCTCCATGACAATTTCAGGCAAGAGTTTTACAGAAAGATTCTTCTTCTTTCGAAAACATCTATTAGATACACTCAAAACATGAAGCCAAATCAAATGCAGCTGGACACTTCCTCCAGCTCTATTGAAGTCTCTATAGATTAAATTTTAGTCTTTCTTCAGGTGTCACTTCAGTGGTGCTTTAAAGCCTATACAAAGAAATCTCTAAAAGTTGATTAAGAGTCTAATTAAAGATTGATCCTATCAAATTATGTAGTCTGTAAATTTTATTAAATCAAATATTTTACTTTTGTACTCTATAGGGGAAAAAAAAGGAAGATGGCCACAGTGGTTCCTACCAATAAAACTTTAGTACAACTGCAAGCACAAAAGAAATGCTGAAATGAAATGGTTGTGATTGAAAACATGTGACAGTTTACAAATGTACCAGAAGTCTAGATGAGTTTAGTTGTGAGTGAACTCTCGTTTACAGCTTTCCTCACCACAGAAGTAAAAGCAAGTCTCACAATACTAAACAAGTCAGAGTAATAACAGGCAGACTAAATGAGCCGCAGTAACTTCCTACTATTTTTTCTTTTCTCATACATTTGATAACAGCTAGCCAACATGCCAATCCAAAGTCCACTGAACTCAATGGGAAGACTGGTGAGCACTGAGCCAGCCTCTGGATCCTGTACCTCCCTCTAAAATGAAACATCTCTTTCCAAGAAAACAAAAAATAATAATAATTAAATAAAAAGATGTCACATCCAGGCTATTCCACCTTTTTCACACATACATCGGGAAGATGCAGAAGGATGAAAATTGACCTCAAGATCTTAGATGAAGGAAATTTCATTAGACAGCTGGAAGATCTGAAATCTCATGATTACTTGTCCTTCAGAAAGTGATAATACAATAAAGGAAATAAAACATAAACACAGGATTTTACCAATACAGTCACCACGTGAATTGAACAGAATGATAGATAGACTATCAGCATGACTTTTATTTTATTTTAAAAGGTTTTGGTTCAATAATCAACACTACAGACACCAATCATATAACAAAAAATCAAAGAATTGGATCACTATATTAAGTTTTATGTATGTCAATGACTAAGAATGTTCTGCCATTGTCTTGACTCATTAAACAAACATGGGGAGATAAAAAGTTAGGGCATCACAGTATTTTTCATTCACTCTGCTGACTTGAAAACAACTCAGAGGTTGTCATGCTGTCTGAAAAATAGCAACCATATTCTAAAGGGAAAAAAAGCCACAGTAAAATTTCCTGGGGTTTCCATTAACAGCATCCCTGCTTTCATTCAAGCCAGCAAATGACTTTGTTCTCAAAGAATATCAAAGAATATCAAGTTGCAATCTAGAATAAGCAGGAGGGGATTTAAAAAAAAAAAAAGACAACTGATTTGCCTTTTGAATATCTGCTCCAAAATGGACTTTTAAATGCTCAGCACTTCCAGAAAAGAGAGTCTTGACAGTTGTTCTGTGTTTTACACTTGCTTTCTTCAAATACTTAGAAACAAGTCAAGTTTCTACCAGTACTCTTAGGCATTGCCTGAAAGTGCTTCCAGGCAAAGTTGCCATACCAAGTACTTCTATAAAAAGGAAAATCTTCAAATCAGTCTCAGTATTTTAAGTAGGAGACTGTATATGGAATTGTGGAATGTGGAATATGGAAGTAATATGGAAATTGCTGAGGCCAACCTTTTTGTTAAAAACAAAATTTGTTATTTTTAGGCTGATTAAATAAATTCTTTAGTCACATTGCATTGATATTGTTTAAAAAAAACAGGTAATTCAATCACATCTGATATTTCTGTAATTAAAGGTAATTACCGATCTTAATTAAAAATATTTTATTTAAAAAAAAAATCACACAGCTTCAATCACACTGCTCAGTTCAGGCATCAAGAAGCACTTGAAATGAATCAACCCACTATCAAGCAGCAACTAATGAATGACATACCATAAGGACATTCTTATACCAACCTTTACTTCAGTCTTTCTGCTTGAAATAGGTCCCACAAGACTTTCAGGACAAGATTGCTCCGAAAAAAATGGCCAATTCAGAGCTGTTTAGAATATATTTCAAAATCAGTTCAGTAGGATATTTCAGATAGAAGCCTTCATAGAGAGCAGTGGGAGGATGATGTAACCTCTAAACTTCCACAGGCTATATCAATGGCAGGGATCTGGCTAGGAAACAGCAACTTTGCCTTCGTAAAAATGTCACCTTGTGAAAACAGAGCTGTTTCAGAAAACCACAGACTTTTAAAATAATTTTGAGTTGCTAAGGCTTTTTTGAGGGAAAAAAAGAAATGAAGAAAAAATAAAAAAGAAGAGAGGAAAAAGAAAAGGATGAGAAAAGGATGAAAAAAGGACCTTCCTAAAGAACACAATTATCTGAAAAAATAAACTGCTTGAGATGAAGGCTACATTTCTACAGATGCTCCTATCTTTGTTTTCACCATCTCAAGTTCCTATATGCTCGTTTGACTCTCTAGCCTGAAAGCTAGGGCATTCCCTTGAAAAACATGCAGGCTCTAGTCCTTTCGTGTGCTCGTATTTATTTACTAGAAGTGGATCTCCATCAAAAGAAGTAACAGAGCCTTGCAGTGCTGCAGCCCAGAAAGGGCTCTGACCTCGGTCAGAGCATCTTCCTCGAGGAGGATTGAGCTGAACCCACTGCTCCCACATCAGAGAGGAGCCCTCTCTTCTCTGCACAGGCTGCCAGGGAAAGGCAGAGGAGAACATCCCCAATGGTCCAAAGGAAAATTGGCCATGTTAGACAAAACAAGCAGCTTTTACTGTGAGGAGGTAAAAAAAAAAAAGCCCTACCGTAAAAAGGTGGTGGTGAATAGCTCATACAGAAGTAATTGCAGCTTGGTTTAGTTTTCTGGTTTGTTTTGGTGTCAGGCATTTGCCGTGCTTTTTTTCCCCACTAATTTCCTGTCGGGATTGGCAGCCAGTGACTCACCTGCATTCACAGATGAGTATAGCCAGAAAGCCAGCCTACAGCTCCGCTTCTCCATCCTGCGCTTTAATCACACAAAACAACCCCCGCCCCGACCCCGTGAGTACAGAAATATTCAAAGTACTAGGCAAAAGCAAGGCCAGGCAGCCTCCCTTTATGACTGTAGATATTGCCATAACTGAAGGACTGAAGTCACATATTCCAAGTACTCCGTCTTCATGGGTGACTCCCACAGTTCAAGGGAAAGCAATAGTGAGCGGCCCTGGAGAAAACGATGTCGTCTCCCCAAAATGACAGGAACATGATAATTAGGGCAGTTTTTGAGAGTTCATGTCTGCAAAACCAAACTGGCAAGACCACAGCGCTGCCAGTACCTTCCCATGCCCAGGGAGAAAGCCCCTGCGGCTCATTTTCTGGTCAGCAATGTTTAAACTATTTCCTGTGTACTACAGAATACACATGGATTCAATGGATAGATATAAATCAGAGAAAGGAATTATGGGTCCCTAAATTAGATTTTTAATCTCAAAATCTGGGATTTGTCGTGGGCAACCCTGTGCTTCCAAGAGACATGCAGGGACCACATAAGACGTGTATTATATCTGTTACAGGGAAGCTGAGGAGGGCTTTTCCTGCAGCTGGCTTCTTGTGTACCAAGTTATGGTGAATGCCCCAAATCCTTAACGTAAATCATCAGAAAGTATCACGCAAACACCAGCCTGACTGACAACTTATCTAATGGACAAATCAAAAGTAAATGAGAAGAAGGGAAGATGAGTGACCCAATGAAGAACCAACAATTTGTCACTTGGGATGTTTTATTAGGCAGTTTGACAAATTTCCTTCTGGTTAACTGATTAAATTTACATTTCCCTATTTTTAATCTTTAATTTATTTCATACTCAAATATGATTGTTAGCCATTAATCAATAAGGTTTAAAGTGTTCATGATTAATGGGCAATGCCTTCAGTATAAATAAGAGATTCTGTGATGCTGCGATTTATCTGGCTCTAGAGATTGCAGGATTGCTCCGAGTGCTCATTCCTTAGTTACAGTAAAGCAAGACCAGGAGGATTGATGAGATTCTGTGCCAGCGGTGTGATAAAATGAAATGGAAGCAGCTATTAAGGATCTGCGTGAGATAATGCTGAAAAAGAAACCAAAGAGTTAACAAGACTACGTTTTTGATATAAGTAAAGTCAGAGAGATTAATGAGTCTCCGTGCTCTAGATAAGTAGGGATTTACAGCACCTATATGGTAAAAAGAAACCAGACAGGTTAATGAAATGACCACCTACGGCTCTGCCGGGATGTCGGGATTCAGGGCTATAGGGGTGCCGAGCCGCAGGTAAAGGGTTAACGGGAGCCTGGCTGCAGCGGCAGGCAGAGGGACCTGAGGAGTTACCGGAGTTGCGAGCTACAGCCCAGGCGAGCAGCAGTGAAAGGGTTAACGAAAAGCCTCCATGTATTCAGATGCTAATTGTCAAGATAGTGTATTACTTGAGGAAAGTAATTTGATTACTCGAAACTCCCACTAAGGCGACGAGCTTGTGTCCCTTCCATCTGTCGGGCTCTGTGAAAGATGACGAATTGAACTCAAAATTCACGTGTGATGAAGTCACTGTCATTCCCCAGCCAGCAGAGCACTGCTGCCATGCCCACCGAGCGGAGAGTAGCACCGCATTTCAACTTTTCCTCTGAAACCCAGGAGGCACAGTAACCTGTTACTTGCTGCTGCTTGCTTTTTTTTTTTCCCTCCCCATTTTCTGCCTCAGCGCTACAACTGAGTCATTCTGTTGCCCATGGCTCGTGGGTATACAGTGCTCCTGCAGCGCGCTGCATTATTCCCCAGTTCATCTGTCAATGTTATTTTTGGCTAATGCAGATGTGGGGTTCGCTTACCGTCGCTTTGTAGACACTTGTCGAAAACCATTTGGAAAGCCTTAACTATGCATAAATCTGCAGAGTGAATGTTTTCTTTCATTCACTTGCTCCTATTATTTGATTTCTTGTAGGCCTCTGCGGCAGAGATGGAGAAAATAAGGTAAGTGAGACAGTTTATTTACATCTCGTTATAGGGAAGAAATGTTCTGTTGCACAATGGACGATACAGGCTCTTGGAAAATATTCTGCTTAATACGATCAGTGTAAAATACTGGATTGCATGATGATGTGAGGGAAGATGTGTTTTAGAGACAAAAGAAAAGGAATGTGGTTATTCTAGTAAATCTGTTTTGCAGGGATGTCAATTCAGAAAAGATGTTTTACACACAAGCATGTTTTATTGCCAGTTGCAGAGGATATTTGATTATATAAATGTTGTAGTCACTTGTCCATTTACTGCAAGAGCCTGCCATTCCATTTAATGAGGAAAGTGGATCAATAATTCATGAAAAAGCTGAAGAAAATATAGGCTTGACTTCAAAGCATCTAATTACTGTGGTTTGTTTCAATATAATGCTGTAACATTGGTGTTCGATTTTTGTTTTATATTGTATACCAGCCAGATAAATCTTGTCTCCTCTGTGTTTAAAATGTTGTCATACTGTACCAGTTTCTCAGCACATCTCTCTGCTTTAAGCAAAAGGAGATGGCTTTTATAAACATAAGTTTTCCATCTCATGTCCGAGTGCAAGTCTGCTTTGGGGGATATTGCTTTTGTGTATGTTGTTAAGAAAGAAAAAGAAAGAAGAAAGCATTCTAGCCCTTTTTAAAAAAATAATAATAATAAAAAAATCAAATCCTGTCTAATAAAGTCCCCAGGTATTATCAAAGTGATAGGTAAAAGCTGAACTTTTTACTATCCTTTAAATACTTTATGGTTCTTATTTTAACAACCCAAAACACTGGCCATGGTCTTATATGGTTTTATTGGACAAGCCCAAATTCCTTCTCTGAACCTAGTGACTCAGTTTGGTTAGTGACAACTGTTGTCCAAGCACAACTTTGTAGATTCCTTGAGTTTGGAATGGTGATCTTGAGTTACTAGAAATGCAGAAAAGTTCTAAAATTCTGGAAATAACTGGGGAAGAAGTAGCAAATGTGAAAGAACAGAGATTTGACAAAGTGTTTAATGAATTCTGGGCTGGAAACAAAATCCTCTTTTTCAGTTGAGAATGAGGAGGTTAAGTCTCTTACAGTGGACTTGAAGATGCATGTCTGAAAGTTTCTGATAGAATTTATTTATGAAGTGCTTCAGTTGTACATTTTTTGTAGTGTCTCATGACAATGAAAGTATTATAACTTTTGAGCTGAAAGAAAAACTCTGTGCAATGTATTATGGTTTTGCGTATATGTAAGCACTATAATGTTAAAGCTGTTTTTCCTGAGTAACGACTGAGAAAGGACCTCGGTATGTGGTCCTGCCTTTAGTAAAAAATACAAACAAGATCACCTATGGTATATCCGCACTCATGTAATGAATTACTCTCTTAGAAGATGCAAACAAATATACATTTACATGATAAGCATGTGTGCGCAAATGCAATATGATACTTGTAATACTCTACTGAGCATGCCTTGGCCTCTGCTTTTAGTATGCAGGCTCTTGCCACATTTGCAATAACGGGCTGCAGAGCCCAGGAGAATGAGCTGAGGAATGTACTCAAAAAGAAAGAATTTGCTATGACAAGAGTAAACAACCATAAAGCTCTATTTTCCTAGCACCCTAGTTTTGCAGCTGTCAGGCATGCAGCAGTCCTTACCTCAGTACTCCTTCAGCACTATGTAGATGAAAAAGCCCATACTGCCCCGCTGAAGGAAACGGGAGTTTAGTTATTAACTCCAACAAGAGAAGGGTCAGGCTGTGTCGGGAGTCTGTTCATGAAGTTTTCTGCTTACAACTCTTGTGCGTAGAAGTTGCTTCTGACGGACGTTGGTCCCCATCACCCAAGCCAACACAAGGCCAGTGCAAGGGCTCCCTGTGCTTCCGAATGGAGCAGCGAGCCGGGCTGGGGGAGCTCAGGCAGGACCCCGAGCAGAAGCTGCACCGCTCCTTCCCAACTTTTCCAGGGTCCCTGCCCATAGTCCTCTTGGATGCAAACTGACAGAACCTTCAGCAGTTTAAGGAAAGAGCAATCAAATCTGGAGTCATTATTTTAAATAGCCGGTGAACCCACAGACCTGAGAGAATTAGGTTTTTCCTAAAGCTATCCAAGTCTGGCACATGGGTGAAAAACAAATTACCTTGTCTTTTAAGCACAGTGGCTTCAGAGAGGCCATGAAGAAAGATAGCCTGAAGCCAGGGGAAGGAGGAAAGGAACAAGAGGGAAAACGGCAGGCCAGAAAGAAAGAGGTATTTTTTGTTACACGTAGAAACCAGCGTAACAGCATAGGAAAAGTCATTCCCGCATGGTACTTGCATTTGTTCTGCCCTATCCCCGGGCCCAGCTCCTTCCCCGCTCTCTTTTTGCAGCCAGCTGAGGATATGCCATCCCGCGTGAGCTGGCGTGGCGTTGGCCCAAGGACTAGAGGGTGAGCCCGCACCAGCTGCGGGGCTAGGGCGCACAGAGAGTACGAGGGTCCTGCAAAAGAGGGAGGAGAAGGGCGTCTGGAATTAGCAAAAAGGAAACAAATCAAAGCCTTGTCGGAGATAGAGAAGAGCAGGACAACCTACACGGCCAGGCTGAAAACCCTCAGGGTTAGAGAAGTCCAGGTTTGCATTCCACAGTGCACTTCAACATAAGAACGCCTTTTAAATATGAAGAACAGGTGCAGAGAATCGCACTTTTCAGAGAAGCTGCTCCACACTGACAGTCCTTGGGAGCCCACAGGGCCAAACGTTTTAAGGCGGCAGCTCTGGAAGTCTTTGAGTGAGCTTTGCACATTCTCCAGCCCAGTGCATCTGGTACACCCCCAAGGACTGGGGTGTCCAGGCCCATTCAGACAGAGGGGCAAATGCAGGAGCCTGCAAAATTGATCCCCTGATGACCCATGCATTATTCAGCCCCAAATTCGCTGAGCCAGGGCAGCCCAAGCAGTGGTGCAGCGAACTAATACACCTCTTAGCGTTACATTCCTTCACTCAGACTCTAGCTGGAAAGATGCAATTCATCTCACGTAACGGAGTAATAATTCCCCTTGCAGACCAAGGAGCTGCTGTGACCTGCGATGTCCCACCCTGTCCTTTTCAGCAGGGGCTTGCCACGACAGCGTTACAGGTGGAAGGAGCAGTAGGAGGCAGAGGTGGGGGGTTATCAGTATTTAGCCTGACAGAGGGATAACTTCCTCTAGAAGTGGAAACATGCGATTTTGTGCTAAAACTTTGACTAGAAAAATCAGTTACTGCAATGAATTCTTCACACTGTGAACAATTCCTAGCAGTACGTAGTGTTTATAACATCTCAAGGTACCAATACATTAGGCAGGAAGTAAGACTAACTACTAATCACAAACCTCTTGAGGATCTGCATTTATGTAGGTTGGCTGTGTATGGTTATACAGTCACTTTAAACATTAATTACTTCTGACTACAACCTTTTAAATACAGGGGTTTTGATCCAATTCTTTTTCATGTCTATAAACAAGGACTGAAAATCTTTAACTTAAAGTAAATTTCAAATACACCTATTCTATCTTGTTTTGACTCTTAGCAGTGTGCTATCTTTGGTGCATATATTCAAGACGAGCATGTGCCTTCCAAGTCTAAGGCCTCGCAGATCTGTGGTGGCTGGCACACAAAACTGCGAGTACTCTGGAAACTGCTCCTTTAAGTCAGATTGAATCTATAGCATGGGTAGATGTGCAAATGAAAGAAGAGTTCCTATGCTACCAGGAGTTTGTTTTTTCTTTGCTTTCATTTAAATCCTGCTTGAAATACAGGTTATAACATTTAATCTTTCAAGTGAAAATGTCGTAAGGTTTGGCATAAAAGACCCCCAGCTATATTTTTGTACACAAATATTGACCAGATTATTAGCATTTCTTACACTGAAGAGTACCTCACTCCACAGAAAATGCCAGTTAAGGTGAAAGATATTGTTCAATAAAAGCTTTTTCTTTTTTCAAACACACTCCTAAAATTTCAGTGACAATTCAGAAACTCTATAAACCAATATTCTTAGAACTAAGCTTTCAAGATCCACAATAGGCTGAACTGTGTACCTAAAAGTACGTAGAACAGGACACATCACCACCATCAACTGCCAGGCTCACATAATTAGTATCTGTAAAGAGGCTGACTTTCTACTTTGCAATGTAACCATGGTATTCCCCAGCTGAGGATTACTTTATTTTGGTAGCATTAGTTTCGGCACTTTACTAATCACCCAAGGATCTCTGATAAAAGTGATCCGTGTCTCAAGGAACCTGTGAGGCAACATCTTCATTTCATTGTAGTCCTTGTTTCAGAACATGTGAAAGTGAAGTGATTTGTTTTGCACACACAGCTGGTAGTAAGTCAGCAGCTCGATCCAAGTCTCTTGAATTTTCAGACTTGGACTTTTCTCAAGCATGTTTGAGTTCATCTGTGGTAAGGAAGGAATATCAGTTTCTTCAAAAGGAAGATCAGAGGCACGTGCAGTCCTAGGGAAAAGCTTCTGCAGTAGTTTAGTGAAAATGTGAATACCTTCCTAAATGCCCACTAGATCATGCTGCCTTCCTTGCACTTGCTATAAATATAGCCCTCTTCATATGCTAATGAACACACTGCAATTTCCTGCCATCCCCACCTTGTCCTTGTTCCTTCTCTCAGCCTGCATCGACATTAATTTTACCGTAGTTACTTGAACACAAGGAGAGGATTTGTTTTGTCCGGAAAGTTAACCAACAAACATGGTTTACTTTACCCTCGATCTTGTCTTCACATCCATAGCTGATATGCTGGGAGCCACTGCCTCGTACAGAGGCACAATGCCACAGGACAGCAGCAGGGCTGTGCAAGCAGCAGCTCCAGCATCTGCTCAGCAGTGTCTGCAGGCTCTAGCTGATGCTGGGACTTGAAACCCCAGCTGAGGACACGGGCAAAGAGATGGCACAGGGCAAGCTCAGAAGAAACAGAGCATAGGGAAATGCTGGCATGAAAGGGCTGTGAGTTTGGGGTCATTAGAGGTTATGGTAGAAAAGTCACCTAGCTGGGTGAACTTTGGGTCCATTTTGAAAGAGGGAGGAAGAAAAGGAAAAGGAAAAGAGAGCTGCCTAACTTATATTCAAACAGGTAAAGCAGATTTTCATTTTTCTCTGCTTTCCAAGTTGTTTTAATCTCCCAGGCAGTCCCAGCAGCAGTGACAGCCCTGCAGTGCCGTTATCAGCACATCTGGTTAGCTCATGCTGCCATCCAAGGTGTGACTGTAGACATCTCTCCCCCCGAGACTACACTCAGCTTGAAGTTTGGTGGTTGTCAACCATAGCAATGGGAGCAATGGACACAAAAGGATATATTCACAGACCCCAGGGGAACTACAGCCCTGGAACTGGGATGGTTTGGGGCGCAGAGCCATGCTGATCTACCTATATTAGCACCTCTGAGAATTTTATTAATGCTGTCAGGGGCACAGTATACTTGTGTAGCTCATACTAAAGTCCATCACACTTCATTTCCACTATTACTGTTACCTGTGCTAGTCAGTCAAGTCAGCACTACATCAGCTGAGGCAGGAGTGTTACTGTTATGTTGTCCTACAACCCTGTGCCCTGAACTGCTGTCTGCTACTTGGAAAAATGATCTAAAAGGCAGCAATGCCAGTATAGAACGAGTCACCTCCAGTCACCTGCTGTAACAGGTGCTGTGTTATAGTATCTTTTTAGTTCTAGATAAAAACTGAGTGGAGTAAAAGTGTCCAGCAAACAAGAAACATGACAGGAACAGGGAGCAGAAACAATTCAAGTTGAATGAAACTAGGTATAGCTGTGTAAAGTGGCCTGCAGGGAGAAGTGGGAGCTGAGCAAACATCTGAAGAGACCGGGGAAGTAGGTAGGAGGAGATGAGCCATGCCATCAACCGGGAACTGCAGTGAGTCATGGGGAAGAGGCTGGACCTAGGTGATACCAAGCTTACAAATAATGCTCTGCCTACCCCTTTCTTGCAAGCCAAAGTGCATCACTAAGCGATACTATAAGCTGCTCAGGAAAAAAAGGAGCGGGGATTTTTGACAAATATTTCAGAAAAAAACCCAAGGTCCTTTTCTTATAGTGTTTGTGATTAGTTCAAAACTTTGTAGCATAGGGAGTAGAGCTTCCAGGACAGTTTCTTTTTTTTATTGTTGGGTTCCCCCCTGCCAAAAGATGCAATGACCCTTGATGGCGAGAAAATTCAAAGGTAGGAAAATTGGATGCTCTCTGCATCCCCTTTATTGGTAATAGTGACTAGGCTTCAGTTTATGTAAGTGCTTTGACCAAAGCTGTTGGGGGATATGTGCAGAACAGTGAAAGCAGCGACACAAAGCAGGCAGTGGCAACGACTGCAGCAGTAACAAAACAATCTTATAAGCTGAAGAACATAAGAGGTTCCAAGCTGCAAACCCCAGATGGTTCAAGGGCAGTATAGTTTGTGAACCACACTTGGCTGTGCTCTGTGGTAAAATCAAGTACAATTTGAATGCTTGCTGCTGCTACAGCACACAGACTGATGAAAGGAAGGAGATAACTTGTCTGCAACACTATTACAGGCATTTGCAATTGCCAGCTCCGCTGCTGCTGGCATGGCTTAGGCAATTTAATTTACCAATCAATTCTTGATTTACACACAAGTGACTTTAGAATGCATTCAAATAAAACCTCTGTATCATCACATTTGATTCAATGTTCTTTAAAAATCAAAAGCATCTGAAATATATCAAAATTATTAAGCTTTTCACATTAAAAAAATTGAAGGGGCTGAATTGTCTTAATATTTAGTGATGACCTAGAGCCAGCTTAGCATGAAGTACAATGTGCTGAAAAATAGGCACTAGATAGTGAGCTTTAATTGGTTTTTTTTGGAATTCATGAATATGAGGGTTGTATAATTTACAAAGCCCTCGAGCGGGATAGCAAGATCATAAGTGCCTGTAGCTCCTTGTTGGATTTCTGTCATGTGCGTGACCATTCTACCGCTCACATGAACTGCACAACTCTTGTTATTCAACTCTTCCAGGAGTAACAAGATCCACCTCATTGAACAGTGCGCAGAGTCACTGCTCATTGCTTGGTTTGTAGTAATGTTTATCCTAGGGTAAAAAGGGCCTCCATATCTCATGCAGTAATATTGCCTCTTAGAGTGTGACTTTCTTCATATATGCATTTGCAAAGCTCTGTAAAACATTGAGAAATCTAGCTTTCATCCTGAACTTGTCCAACTGCCACTATGTCAGCAAAATCATAACTGAAAAGCTGTGTGCAAGAGAACATACATACACCTCATGCAGAAATGTTGCCCAGGAGGGCAAACGGTATTTGAGAGGAATATTGTTGGTAAAGCAGTAATTAACTGACTCACGTGTCATACCAGGACATCACGGCTACACAAATGCCATTTCAGCTACTCGGAGCAAAATGCAAATTTTGACCACCTCACCTTGATTTTGCCCATCTTTAAAAGGAGGAGGAAGAGGAAGAGGAGGAGGGTGTCCTAGAAGAAAAGAGGAGCTTCAAACTTTTTCTGGAAGGCACTGAGCTCTTCAGGGACTCCCTGCTGTGCTACAAAGACCCTCATGTTCACAAGAAACTCTCATGACAACAGCCCCAAACTGCTGCTCTCTGTTCAACAAGACCAAGTTTCATATCCATGTTAGAGCAAAGGGCTTTAACCTTGATGTTTCAGTACAAATCAGGTCAAACAAATTTTTTTTGTTAGCTGTAACTGCCATTTAGACAAGAGGATCAGTTTAAGGAGCTGCTCTATTTTTAAGGCCTTCCAAGAGCTATACTGGAATTCCCAGCAATGAATGGCAACTTAATCTTTTCCCTGGCCACCCCCCAAGAGCTCATTCTCGCAGTAGGCAATTTGGAGAGATAAACAATCAGCACTCCTCTTTTCTGCGTGTTTCTGTTTAAAAAGTCTTAAATCTTTGTGCTGCTATTTAACTTGGGGATGCTGGCTTAACCAAGCTACTGCACAAATTAACACAGTTCTCAATGCTTCACCTGTACAGAGTAGTCTACAGACAGGGAAAGAAATTGTCTATATATCTGTATAACTGGTCTTACTGCCAAGAAGTCCTACAGGTGTAGGTGCTTGAAATGACATTTAAGTAGCACTAAATGCATGGCAAATGACTTTACACAGGCATGTTTAAGCTTGTAACTGCTGGGTCACTTGCCCTTTGAGATATTATTTCCTCACGGTATGAATCCTATCTCTGTCCTGTAACAAAGAAGTAGTATTTCCAGGGAGTTAATCAGAAACAGTCCAGACGGACGTACCAAATATGTTCCAAGACTTAATGCTGATCCATGAGTGGCTGAAAAATAAATGTTTTGCAGCTCTACCCAATATTCTTAACAACTCGGTGGGGAACTCGTAACAGTACATTCATGGACAGAGGCACATCCTTCATGATGGGAAAAGTGCTGCTTTCTATAGAGAAATAAAGATTTTTAAACTGCATACAAACAATCTATAGCACTGAAACAGTTCTATTTGAATTCAAAATAAATTGTATGCTTAGTTTTGACTCTCAGCTTGTGAATATCAATGATGCTTTTATTTGTATTTGCATTCTGATTTAGATTGATGAGACACCAACAATTACATAGTGAAAGATCAAGTGAGTCAAATACTCTGAAGGCTGGATAAAAATGAGAAACCCAGAAAACTAGCCCAAAGCAATGCAAGTAGAGTGGTGAAAGACAGAGCAGGAATGATATTTAAGTAAATTACTTGGAAAGCAGTAGTATAGCTCAACACACAGGAAAATTTGATTGTCCTAGTCAAAAAAAACAGAGCAAGAAGTTTTTACACAAGTCCAAATGGGCCTTCAGTCCTACATCTTTCCAGTGCTGAATTCATAGATAGGCTTTTGCTAAAAGGGGTGCCTTACTGGCCTGGCTTATTTTTACCCAAATATGCACAGCAGCTAGCCCTAGGACCCCCACTCTGCCATCTTCTTGCAGCCTTGCACAGTGCCAGGCAGAGCCACGCAGGGACGCATCTGGTTTCTCAACCCACATCAGCAGTGTAACCCTGCCAAATCTGAGCCTCAGCAGTTCCACTTCATTTCTGACCCCTCACAAGCCTTTAGGAAGAGCAAAATCTTCCTGGCTTATCCCTGTCCATACTGTACCAATGCTACCAAGTGAAATGGGCATGAGAAGCAGGCTTCTGAGCAGATTTCCAGCCCACACTTTGAAATGTAGTCTAGGATAGCCCAGTTAATGACAGTCTTTGCTCTGGAGCCCCTAGATATCTGGCAAGCTGGAGCAGGGGGCATGGAGCAGGGGAAGAGGGCTGATAGAAAGTCCCGTCATTCACTTTGCTTCCATTTTCCCACTTGTGGAAGGCAAAACAGTACTCTTGCCCTGCAGCTGGAACTGCTGTGGTAGGTGCAGGAGACCCCTTGCTAAAATGACATTCCCAGTTGTGGAGTCTCCTGAAGCATGCTTTCATGTTTCTTTAGTCCTGTTTTATTTTTTTCACAAGATGCCACCAGTTTGTGTCTTGTCTTCATATCAAATGTTCTTTATTAAACTCTTTCACTACTAGAGGAACAAAGAGCAGGAAGGCTCTAGGAGATACACAGTCCTCACCAGTCCCATGTGAGGGAAAGACCAAATTCAAGAGTCTTGACTTTTCCATGAAGGTTAATTAGCCCTTTGTATAACTCAAAGGGTAGCTCTGGCAACAGAGCATATGGGCAGGAAAAGGAAGAAATGAGTCATAGATAGAGAACACTGACATGAGTTTCTTTGGGCCAAATTTAGCTGACCTATACTGTTTGGTAACAAAGCAACTCCCCCCCGCCCCCTTTCCCCTTCCCTCCTTCTCTATCTACAAGAGAAATCACAACCTAAGAGTCATGAATTTTTTTTTTTCTGAGAAATTAAAAATACATGAAATTATAGCACTAAACAGCTAGCCTGCTAACAAATGTCAATTTAGAGGAGTAAAGCTGTCTTGTCTATTGCATATGATGCAAAAAGTTCTAGATGACAGGTAACTTCCCACAACAGGAACAGGTCTTTTTTTTCTCCACCTTGACAAAGCTGCTAATGCAGATTTTTACAGTAACTGTAGACTTCAACTTGCTTTCCTTTAACTGTGTTATGCTTTCTAATTGACAAAGCCTCAGCAGACTCAGTTACTAGAACTGATGGGTTTCACATGCTGTGAACTTCTGGAGGGTTTTCTTTACAAACCAGGACTGAATATCATCTAAATGTAAAAGAAGAAACATTTGAGAGATATGTCCTATTAATTCCAGCACACAGTGCACTTGGAGCCATTTGAGAAAAATAATGCCAATCTAGCCAGTTTCACTTAATATTGATTTGATTTGAGGAACATTTATTCTCATTGAAAAGCAATTTTTTTTATGCAGTGATAACCCTCCCATGGCCCACTGTGGAAAACAACTTTTCTTATAACCTAGGAACATGTAGCAAATAAACAACAGCAGCTACATGTCACTCGGTTTCAGGGAACGTGTAAGGTTTCAGTTACAGTTTTGGCAGTAAAATTCTAATGAATTCTTTGGTGGTAATACAATGTGGACTGTACTGCGGCTTTAAAGTTACTTTGCATTCTCATCTCCATCCACTGAAGAGTTGTCCAAATCCTATGGTACAGTAAAAACAAAGTTTACCAGGATTTTCATCTTAAGGTTCCTGTAGCACTGAACTACTAATTGTCACAGCACACAGAGCACACAGTTCTTATTAAATTGCTAGCCTGGATTTGTAGACCATCCCATCCCCTTATTCATCACCTTTATATACACAACATTGGGAAGGCATCTTAAGATATCAGTAGGCATAGGTATGGTTGCATGCTGAATTCTAAGTAACTGAATGAATCCATTACTGCATCCTTAGAGGACTCCAATTTTTTCCCAGAACTACAAGTCCTTTTTGAGTGTTATCTACCTCATTACGCATAGATTAGTTACATTACATATTGGTTTGCACAGACCACACAGAAGCTGAAAACAGTTAACTACAGTTTTGCAGAGATTAATGGAATCAGAAAGAGACTTGAGAAAACAACATATTCTTTTATCTAAAAGGCAATGTTATTTATACTTTTTTACATTCATGTGAAAAACAAACCACTTGCATGATACTCCTGTCACTCATATTTAGAGTGTTGCCTGCTACAAGTCTGCATTAATTGGAACCATAGCTGACATACACCTGCAGCATGGATTCATGGGACAAAGCTACTAAGTTATTTAAGGTTTTCCAAATCCACTTCAAACTTGTTTGCTTATGCTTGCATACCTTTGCTATGAGCCACTGAACTGGAGACTCGTTAACTATAATTTTCACAACAGCAGAAGGCATTCTTATTAACAGTAGAATCAGTAAAATCACCAAAACCTGTTATCCCTTTACTAGTGGCAGCTCTTTTGCAGAAAGCTATTAGTTGTATTTTCTATTCTTACCCTATTTTCTTCAGCACTAGAAATTAGGTGATTGGCTTGCAGAGTCACTCACTGATTGCCAAAATTAAGGGCAATTATGCAATGGAAAGAGGAAGTATAACAGGTCAGAGATTGAACATCTGCTTGAAATGCAGGTGGTGAAGGTGCTGCCATTACTGAGTTGAAAACATGGACTGAAGGCTAAAGCTTTGAAGGATCTGATAGTCTTGCTCTACAGACATGGGTTACAACCACAGCCAGTAGGATTCTCTCTGAAGCACTGTCGAAGTCACAAACTTCCATCTCCTCAGGGGAACACTTACCACCCTTTCTAGAGTAATGAAGAGTTTCAGCTAGAAGCTGGCAATCTTTCATGGGCAATGTGCCAGACTGTATTTTTTGTTCCTAATTTAGAGCTTAAACATGTTGGTAGACAACATTGGGAGCCACTGCCTCTCACAGACGCTTCTCTCAAGATGCTCTGGATGCCAAATCCCAGCCCTGTGCTGACCCTATCAGTCTTGCAGAAATCCCCTGATGTCTGCTAACCACTGGGAGCCCCTTAGAAGGAAAGTTTTATAAATGTGCAAAATACTGCCTTCCCCCCACGCCCCGCCCCGACTCACTCATTCTGCATCATTTGACATTTTAACATATTGCCATATTAACCACCAAAACTCTGATCTGTGAGCATGACTTCAAACTTGTATTTACAAGAGCAGAGATGCAGCAGCATATGGACCACCAGCTGGTGAGAAGTAGGAATGGTACTTTGTGGAGTTTGAGTCACTAAGTGAATTTAAAAAAAAAAAAAAAAAAGACCATCTTCTGTACAGTCAAGGAATTAGAGAAAAGCCTGGCATCTTAGAACCAGCGTTGTTTGAGAGGACAACTACAACAAGGCCAGTACCCAGAAAGCACAAAATCTGGAGGCATTAAATAAACTAGAAGCTAATGTTGTTTGTTACAAGAGGTATATGCAAACAAGCTGGTTCCTGCTAAGGCTGTAAGAAATAATACCACAGAGGGAGTGATGTGAGACAGAAAAAAAAAGAGAGACGACAGTCTGTTCCTCTTAAACAGGAGGAATCAAAATCACTTTGAGAGCAAGGGTGACACTGGGGGAAGTGTCTTTTTATTGAGGTCATAGCCACCTACACTCAAATTCAGAAGTCCCCAGGCTCTTTCCCCACTTCTCCCTAGCCTTATGTCTTTTTCTCAGGTGTTTGCCACCCCTTCATCTTCTGAAGGGATTCTCCTCACGCTCCATCAACAGCTTCACCCCTTCCCCTCCCCAAATAGTGACTTGAGCTGACATTCTGCAGACCTCAGACATTTTCCCCTCCAGCAACTTTTGGGAGACTAATCGCTTATTTAAACTACCAAAGCTCGAGTCCTCCCAGGAAGTAGTTCATTCTTTCTCATCCTGGGTTCTACCCTCAGACTGTTGTTTTTCACCGCTCCAAGAAGAGTTGAAAAATCCCTGTCTAAGGTCATGCAACTGTAACAAAGATTAATTTTCATCAAACTTCAGAGACCAAGGTGCACTATTCTCCTTAATGCCAGTCCATTTCACCAACCTTTTCACTTTAGCTATTTCCCGAGAAGCCCAGGTTTTAGAGGACAGTTCTGTGGTCTCAGTCCTCTCCCCTCAGCTGCATTCCCTTGCCAGCCCTGCTTGTTCAGGAGAGGTTCCTGTGGCTTTCTCAGGCAGACACAAGAACAGGGAGTCTCCTGCAGCTCCATCAATGCAGCTGCTAAGCAGAAGCTGTCTTTCAATAACTGGGATCCTTTTGGAGAAAGTAGTAGACAGAAAAAAAAAAGATTTGGCAAGGGGAAAGATTTATAGATAAACATTTTTTGTAATGGAGGAGGAAGATATAGAAGGAAAGGCCTGTTCCTTCAAAAAATAGAATATTGTCTAGGGTCTATTAAATAACAATATAACTAATTACCAAGATAATTATCTTCATGCTGGAGCACCAAACAGCTGAAATACAGAAGCTGCTGAGAGCACTTACTATAGTAAATTACTGAAATGCTTCTCATAGTTTATTCTGCTGAATTAGGGTACTGAAAGAAGTGTGTTACATTATTTCTCTATTGACTGTTCCACATGTGATTATTTATTATTAGATTCATAAGTACGAATCAGACAGGAAGGTCATGTTACTAATGATTCTGGAGCCTTGTCAGCTGTACAGCATTATCTGTGCTGTGAAGGTAGTTACATTTCTTACCTGCATAACGAGTGATGCGAGTAATCATTAAAGTACTTGAATATCAGTCACATAAAAAAGCCACTAGATCAGCATTAAAATTGTAAATGTTATACTGGAGTTGTAAAGTAAAAGAAATATAAAGCATGCCTTTTTTTGCCTACCCTTCCTTGAACAAAGAGCAGAAGCATAGCAGAGAGACAGAGAAATCTGAAATCATTACTTTCTGCCTCTGTACTGTGTAGGTTTGTTTGGCCAACAAAGGAACATTTGCACTTCTAGATGTCAACCATGTCTCAGAAACCCTCTGTGGCTCCTGCAAGATTACTGCCTTCTTAAAGGCAAGGCCAAGAATGGTTAAGTGACTTCTCCAAGTTCTTTGAGGGGCTTCTGTCAAAGCCAACAGAGTACATGCAAGTTATTTGCCTTAAGACAAAGAGGACAGAGAAACATAGAGCAAGAGAATGAAGTTCTTGCTCCAGGAGCAGAAAAACCATTTCTGAAATGAGTAGTTTAATTCAGCCAAGAAGCAGGGACACGTTCCAAAGCAGAACATCCCTTAGCCAAATCAAAATACTCATGGTGCTGGTTGCTTCTTCCCTGTTTCACAAATGACTTCAAAACTCACTTGTGACTGTTTTTCTCCCATCACTATTGCCTCTCCACAGCATGATGGCATAGACCCCTCACGAAGAAGGATCCAGATACACAGACTTGTCCTTAACTTGTCCCCAAGTATAAATAAACCCCACAAAATCAGTGCTACTCATTGCCCAGACACAGGCTCTTAATATCACTTAGGGATACTGGACAAGCATCACTGCATACGTTCTTGCAAGCAAAGTAGCAGTAGCTTTAAGAGCTAAATCCACCAGCAGCGTGAGTGGCCTCAACTGCATTCAGATCAAAACAGTTACTGCAGTTTCTACAGGTAATATCATTGATTTATTCTCATGTTTTCCTGTGTATTAAAAAAGGTCAGCCAATAAGGAATAAAAAACATTGTGTGAGATGAAGGCAATTAATATGCCTTCAGTTTCAGTAGTGGGTTTTTCCCCCTCTCTTCCTGACATCTCTCAGCTTCAGAGAGAGAAGCCCAACTCTAACTACCATTTCTATGCCCTTTTCAGCTTATGGTAATTGCTGTTGCATAGCATCACAGTATTGGGACCTCTGCTCTATCCTTCTCACCGTTTTGTGCAGGCAACAGCAGGAGAATTTTCTTTTGATTTATTCTTCTAATAGCTTCAGCGATGTCAGAATATTAGAGCTGCCTATTATCTAAAGGTTTCTTTGCAAATTCACATTAAATGAAAATGTAACTTTTCAGTCATTAATGTACTGAAAGAAGTTGTGGTTAAAGGAGGAGATGGATGGTTCAGAAGCTTATCCATTACATTTAAAAGCAAATTATCAGTGACAGAAGCTAGGTGAAACAGACAGCAGGAGAAATCAAAAGACAGATTGAGATATCAATCAAAGAGACTTTCAGATCCTTTTCTTCTTGCATGGACCACTAGAGGAGGCATTTAGAGGGATGTAACGAAGCAAAGAGTCTTCTTCCACGTGGGAAAACCTGAGCCATTTTTTGCTGCCCAGTCACTGACGGTAACACAGACTGCACCCAGGCAGGAGGAGGAGGAGGAGCACAGCAGTGGTGGCTGGTAGAAAGCTGCTGATGCCGTAGGGTACACCACAGAGACTCCTCCTTACCGGGCCGAAAGGCAGAGGTTAAAGAAACCAAGAGGAGGCAGCTTTGTACCCAAGCTGGAAACATCTTTACAGGAAAATTCTTAAAACAGACAAGTTTAAGAAATTTACTTTACCTCTCAAAGACAACCAAAACACAAATAGATACTGCAAACATCTCGGAGGGGATTCAAGATTCGAATGACCGTATGGATCTGACCTTTAACTTTTTCAGGCCTCAGTTTTCATCTGTAAAATGGGGATGATGGAGAACTCTTTCCCAGCCTAAAAGGACAACATGAATTAAGCATATAGAAAACTATGAGGCACCTCCATAAAGTGGTTATCTAATTCAAATATAGCAGGTGCAAGTAGGACATGGGAGTTTCTTGATTAGTACTACACCAGAGGAAGATTCAGATCTGCAGAAGAGTCATTGCATAATGAGTTAATATTTGGTATTTGATGCTACACCATTAAAAGCTCGTGAGTTACTTCAGTCTTCATTAGATAAATACAGTATTGCAGTTCTTTCTGTGTAGTTCTTCACATTTGAAGTTACATACTTGCTTTGACGTGGAGAGAAACAGTGCATTTTATTTTTTTGATCTTTGTATCTTTTGCTCCCATTCTCAGAAGCACTGTTTGGACTTTAAGTTCCGCATTATAAACAGCATTCTTGATATGGATCTCCCATATTTAGGTGCTCTGATTGTTCAAAGGACTCTCCAGCTGGGTAGCAAGACTATTTGAGTGCTAATACAGTGATTGTAAAGAATGGGACACGAGTTCCCGTTTTAGAACATAAATCTTGGCAAGTTTGAATGGAGTATATTCAAATGGGAACAAATGGACATTTTAAGCATGTAATTTAAAACAAAACATTCAGCACTTACATGAATAAGCTCAGCAACTGCAGCTCCCCTAGCCCAGCATCTAAGAGCTTACGGGTGACAGTTCCAAGCTCATAGCCATCGGGCAGCCCATGAGAGCATCTGGCCCCAGGGTTCAGCGATGGGAACACTACACTCCAGGTCTCCTTTCTGTAGGTGCAGCTTTCAGCTCTGCTTTCTAAGGCACTCGCTTTCCTTCCTTATCTGTGGCTCCCAGACAGCCACCCTTAGCTTCTTGTAGTTTCCAAGAAGGAAACCGTCCCAGCTCTGCATCTATTCAAGCATCAGGCTTGGGTACATTGTAAATATGTACAAGTGCTTATACACACATCCATTTCTAACTGCCACTGGAGTCTTTCTAAAATACACTTTTAAAAGTTCTTCCTAAAAATAATGCTAAGCCAGAGCTGCTTGCACTCTGTAATGCTAGCAGTAAGCCTTATCTTTCCAACTGAGAGAATGAAGAAAAAGAAAAAAAATAAATCTATGTGGGGTTGAAGAAAGTGATTTGCAGATCAGGCTGCTTTTCCTCACAAGTGAGCACCTTGTCTGCTTGTGGCATTTTGCCCTAGCAGAGAAGGTGTCGTGCATCCAGTTAAAAAGATATTGAAGGAGACAAGGTTGGAATGAGAATGAATAAATGCTGCAGCTGCACTGGGAAGAGTTGGCTAAAAAGCACACAACTGGGAGAAATACAGTCGTCTTGACCATTCCTGCAGTCACATCAGTGATGATACTAAAGCACAAGAACAAAACTGGATCATCTACTGCACACTCCAGATATGCCTCCTCCTTAATCCAGGAGGCAGATCTGCTAAGGCACTGCCATTACTACTAATAGACAGATGACAGTCATGTTTTACAACAGGGATGCAAATGGTGTGGTTCCAGGCACAGTTTTTAAGTGCCTGATGCTGCAAAATAAAATAACAATAAAAAAGACCCGCTACCAAGCTGTACACACCTACCCAACACAGATTATTACTTGTAGTACACAATCTTCTTCAAGAATCCCTCAGAGCCCTTTGCTTTTATTCCATTACCCACATGCGCAGGCAAGAACCATGCCAACTCAGGGCTATAAAGCAGCCTGCACAAAGTGGAAAATGATTAAACATACTGAACTGGATGCACTGCCCAGTCAATAGGTCTTCCAGTATAGTGTAATCACTGTCCATCACTGTGCCTTTTTACACTCTTCTCACTGTAAGTTTTTCATATGAATTTCAGTTTATAAGAAGCATCTATTTGGAAAGCCAGAGGCTTCAACCTCTTCCTAAAAAGACCTTACAGTGACCCATATTGATTTATTATTGGGACAAAATCTTAAAAATCCCTGGTCAAGATCCCATAACCCCAGCCAGCATATTTCAGGCTGCTTTAGAGGAGGCAAGTTTTAGTTTGAATTTTGTTTAATGAAGATTCCTGTTCACTCTGTGATTTCACAAAAATGCTATTTCCCCAGCATGCAAAGTTGAACAACATTTTCATGTGTGAACACCTCAGTACTGGATTCAGCCTACAAGAGGCAAGAAGGTTACTTTATTGTAGCACTATAAAAACAGCTGCAAGAGGACCAAGCGTGCGATTAAAAATAAGCCATAATGAAGATCAGAGAGCAGCCATTAAAAAAAAAAAAAAATTAAAAAAAAAAAATCACAGGCACCAACAGAAAGGAGGTTGTGTCCCCGAGTCCAGCAGTCAATGAGACCGCTCAGAGCAAACAAGTACAACCACCCACCGCCAGAATTTTGAACCTGCCCCAGAGGACTTAACCAGCAAAGGCAGAGAACTCAACACTAACAAAGAAGGTCGCAACACCAAAAATTTATTTGAGATTATTTTGTGCAGCTCATGAGAATACATGAGAAGATCAAAGCTTTTACTTAGGACTGGAAGGGATTAAATCACACAGAATCTGCAGGGTAGAAAAAAAATAAAAAATTAATCTCATCTCCTTATCAGCTCCCCAGCTGAGATGTATTACTTGAACGAAAAATAGTTGTTGCCTGTGCTACAGACGACACAGCAAAATACAAATCTTCCAGTGATTTGACATTTACAAGACATGCATTTCTGCCATAGACAAGGGTTCTTCCCTGGAAGCGCCTTAATGTAAGACAAGGGATGGATTCTTCTCTTCTGGGGGAGCATGCAGCCTTGTTATACAGGGAGCATGTTACTGTTTAAGAGGAAGGATTTCTGATGAAGCTTTTTTTCATTTCACTGCCACCTCCCCAGGCCTGCCTGCAAAGCACGGCAAAACCAGACATACCTGGGGAAGGGAGCACATCGGCATTGCACACAGAATTCAGGGGCAGGAAGATCTTGGCTCCCACCCTGGCTCTGACACCAGGCTTTCAGCTCGGGTCTCTTTGGATCAGTGCTGTCAACTTTACCGGGAGAGATGATGCATTTAAAAATCTCATTGGATTGTTACTGTGGCGATAGGGGCACTCTGAAGTCGGGAGCAGTAAACAAACTTTTACACCATTCATCTGGAGAACACGGGAAGTAGGGTACCAACAGCAGCAGTCAGCAAGCCCTCCTTAAAAAACTACCAAAATAACTATCCAATCTTTATTGAAATTATGAAACTGCTTTAGTGACAACAGCAAACATCCAGAGTTCAAATAGAAGAGATCAGTCTTCAAGCTAGAAACAGAGCAAAAGTGCTCTTCACCTCACACAACCCTTGGTCAGCCCCTTCGTCCCAGCACTCCGTCCTGACCTGCTTGGTCCCCTCTGAGCTCACCCCATGAGGTGTTAGGGTGCTCTTGCAGGTTGTCCTGACATTTCCCTCAGCTGGATTTCTACAATTCCTTTTTCACAGAGCCAAATCTCACAGATCAGTGGATATAACTGACTTAAGGCAACACTAGCAGGATGACAAAGGAGAAAAAAAGGTCACTCTCCAAATTCACCAAACACCTCAAGTGTCTGGAGATTCCTTGTTAAACCTCATATTCCCAAGTAACTTTTCTGGCTGTCTCCCCCCTGCCCCCACCTTGTTCTTTATAAGTAGACAAAAGATATGAACAAGCAGAGAGGGAGATAAATGCTTTAAGCTACAGGGCAGCACAGGTATAAAAACAGATTAGCGTGAACTGACCAAGTATACATTTAGTCTTGCAATTGAAAGACTATTTGTAACCATAAAACTGGTGCTAAAGACTAAAACTAAAATGAATTTGAAATGAAATCCTGATCAGTTGATTAAATGGATTGTAGACCATGATAGCAGGGAGCACATCCCTATGGCTTAAAGTACCTATTTCAGTCTTGCATTACCGTAAAATCTGTGATGCCTTCTTTAACTGATTCTTTGTGCCTTGTTTTCTGTTTAGATTGTCTGTGAGATTTGATTAGGTGAGAAGCTGAAGGAAGAGAAAAAGGGATATAAAGTGCAGTGGCCAAGCAGCATTGGAGGGCAGATAATCTAGCATAGAGGGAGATAAACTGTATAGCCCACAGTCTATTCACACTACATGATAAAAGGCAGATCTGATATTCCTTCAAACATGATCTTTCTTTACCCCTGAACAATAAGGGGGAGGAAGATTAGGGCAGTAAACCATTTACCTTCAGCATTGGCAGCAGTACCCAAGTAATTCACTGTTGAGTGTTCATTACACATTTATTGCTATGCCTCATTCCTGTAAAATAACAGGTCAGAAGGTGCTCATAATTTAGGGTCCTAATATTTACCTTCCTTGCATTAGTGCTGGAATTTCAAAGCCTTTTGTTCACCAAGATGGTGGAGATTGGAAAAACAAAGCACCCCTCTTGCATTCTCCAAATTCTGCCTGTGATATTGTATCTCATTTGTGAAGTACAAGAACGAGGCATACTCTGCTATACTATCATACTGAAATGGCCATAATTTCCCCCTTAGTGCTTATAAAGTACTCTTATGGTTGAAAACTAGGTAAACACACCATACTGCATTCATTTTTAATAGCAGCAATGTACTCATTCACGGGCCAACACACCAGTGCTAATTTGGCCCAAAGACCATAGTTGCAGCCTGTTCACTGCAGTGAATATCTGAAAGTGTTTCATGTAGCTCATTTAGCATTTGCACACACCCAAAGTGCTTCAGGGCCACAGGACAGAAACACCAACGCTGCGTCTATCTTGTTAAATACAGAGGTTTCCTTGCCAACTCTAAGACACAAACATAGCTTCCATAAAGAGTGAAAAAAGCACATAAATTGGGGGGGGTGTCCAAAGTACATTACACGATTAAAACCTTCGTGTCTGACATTTACCACAAGAGAAATATTTTCAATCTGCCATCAACACTTCAGTATCAAAAGCACAGATTTTACCCAAGGTTCTGCACATCATCCTAACCTTAAGCACCCAAATTTACATCTAAATTAACATATCAGAGTATTTCACACCAATGATGCTTCACTGTAGAGTTATTGTTCCAAGGCTGCAATACTTAAAACACTTAAAATATCTCTACCTCAGATTTTTCTCAGTATTCCCAGTCACACTAAATAAATAGGATGAGGAACAAAACCTAAAGCCACACCATAATCCTTACTTTTAAGACAGCATGAAATACCATTAGCCAAAAGCTTACCTGGTACAAGTTACTGTAGGTTCAATAATGTCAGTCCTGCAAGTTGAGGGTTCAGCCTAAAGTTTCTCTGCAGGAGACCTTGGCTTTAGATTTTGCTGGTTGTGTCAGGCTCCACAAGGGTAGAAATCTCTGCTTTAAGGGGGATGGAGTGACTGATGGAGCTCACTCGCTGCTCCTTTCCCAGGTTGCAGAGGGCAGGTGAGGCTACAGCTGCTCCAGGCAACACCTCAGCTGTGGTGCACGAGGAGGCACAAATACCTAGCAAATTGTTGGAGAAAGGAGTGTGTGCTCTTTTATGTCTCCGTATCTTGTCTCCCATCCTTTAACCTTTCTGCTTCAGTCCAGGCTCTCCAAATGGGGATTCCTCAGACCTTTCCCCATCACAGTTCATCCAGAGCAGCACAGATGTAGGCTGCCGATAGCCTTCTCAGGAGCTGTGTGTCAGGCACCTCTTCCTGCAGCCTTCCCAAATCCTAGTGGTAACTCTCAAGAACTTTTCAGACAGTCCTCAGCAAATGCTGGAGGGAACCAGTACTGAGAGTCAGCCTTCTTTCCTTGGGGTCAGTCCCCACAGCCCACCTGCACCAGGTAACCTGCAAGGCAAAGCCTCCCAGAAAAGCACTCCTATGGCCCATTGCTACCACCAGAGTCTGAAGATTTGGTGGCCATGTGTGCTGCTGGGAGCATACCCCAGCAGGCCTGGCCTGTGCTCTACCTCCCCAGCACTTGTGGTGGTTCACCTGCCTGCTCCTTATTTGTCTTTAGTGGGGCTACTCATGTGTTTCCACCTTCTGAATTAGTGGGACTGTCCATTTTAACCAAAAGCTGTTATATTTCCTATTTATATTTAAACGCAATTTACAGAGAAGAGAACAAGTTGATCAGTATCTATTTTTCTGTGTTGCAGTAGATACACTGATTTTAGAGTACATCATTTCCATTAACACATAAGAAAGGTTTGTTTCTTTATTCATTTATGTGGTGTTTGGCATATACTAGCAGAACAGAATGAATGGCTATAAAAATAAGAAAAAATAATTTCAACACTATCAAGTGGGCTCAATAAATCTAGACAACTGCATTTTATTTGCATCTACCTTTCCTGTTTCATTTTTATTACTCATTTACCTTGTCAGGTCCAAATGAACAGAAAAGTGTTGGGATACATAAAAAAAATGCTGCCTACCATAAATGAATGAACCTTGTATTTACAGAAATCTAGAGAGACCTCAGCTTATTTTAAATCCTTTTTCTGACTTGTACTGCCATCATTCAACCTCATTTGAAGGAGGGAAACTGAAATGGAACATATTGTTAATTGTAATCAGATTGAAATCAACTTGCTAAGAATTCCTTCAGCAAGTTACTGTCCTCTAAAAAAGTACAGAGTTGTAAAGAACCTGAGATTGAACATCAGTGAGGTGATGACAGAAAAATCTTTTAATACTTTTACCTGACCCATAGGATTTAATCAGAGAGCAAGACTTGTCTGAAATGAAAGGCCTTTTAACATCAGGACGTAAAAACCTTACAAATGGAAATAAAATTTTTATTTTCCATAATGCTTAATGAAGTATTCAGCAAAGGTTGAAATGGTCACACAACTTTCTACAAGGTGCGTAAAATCCACACTTGTTTTAGTGAGCTATTTGCACACTTACTACCGATACTCAATGTATTAATTCTTTTCAATCATGCTATAAACCAGAAATGTGCACAGCTAACTGAACACATCACTAGTTAATGTTAAAGTTTCCCTTTTTCTCCCTCAGTTTCCCATTTTTGTAGCCTTATCTCAGTCTAATTGTCCAAGACAAATTATTTGGTTGAAATGTTTCTGAAATAAGTTGAGAAAGAAAGAAATGAAAAGGGGCCAAATATCAGAACATTCCAATATGTGGGTTTTTTTGCTAACTCAGGTCTGATTACTATGAGGTGATAGAGCTGTTCATCTACCTGGATTAGTCTTCAGGAGTCAGAAAGTAGCAGCTCATGGCTCTGCCAGGGTATCAATACATAATCTATCAGTAAACAATCACCTAAGAGTATAAAGCTCTTGTCATATCATGAGATACAAGTGTTAACTTTGGCCACAGGTCTGGCCAGAGAACTCAGAGAAGAAACTCAACCCTAAATTCCCACTGGTTTTTCAACATTAAATGCACCAGGGCAGGAATTCATCCTAAAGTATCAAAATGTGTCTTTAAGACACAGCCTAAGAAAAAGAAATTGTGGAGCTTCATTGCTAGACTCCCGTGGATGTTAGGAATGAGCAATGTACAATGTACACTGGCCCAGATGTTGGCCAGTGATGCCAACAGAGGACAGGGCTGGGCCCATACCCTTCCACCCTCTTGCTATGCAGTTTAGCATGTCTGTATTCCCAGGAGTGCAGGAACTGCCATTCCTGTTGCACTTGAACACAGCAAAGGAGAGAGTAGGATTTTGCATTCCCCTTCAATGTTCATTCAAGGGTCCATAGGGAGCAGGGGAACTCGAAGTCTTATCAGAAAAAGGCCAAGAAATACAGATAGTGAGTATGCTTCGGCCCTCCTGCCAAGATGTCTGGAGCTGTTAGAAGTAGATTACATGAAAACAAGACAGGAACAAGATGATACTGGGCGTTAGACCGTGAAAGGATGTCACTTCTCAGCAAAGAAGTAGTTGCCAGTAGGAAGTTCAGAGGTGATGCTGAAATACACCTTGCAAAGGAGGGAGTCAGGAAGAAAAAATTCTGTCAGAACAAGCTATAAAGACCTTATCTGGATAATCCTGTGAGTATTCAAGAAGATTGCTCATCTAAAGGTGTAAAACAGCTGCCAGGATCAAGACTAAGCCTTCCAGCAACAGTGGAAGAGTGCAGCTTCTTTCCAAAAGAGGATGGATAGTGTGACTAGTAACTGCTGAAATAACTAACAAGATGCACTGTTGAGCTGTGCTCAGAGAAAGAAAAATAGAGACAAATATGTTGTAAAAGAATTCTGAATTCTGATACCAACAGCTCGGATGTTCACCAGTACAATGGTGCAGTGGTGAGCGGTGAGTCAGAGCAGCAGCCGCTGGTGATAGTCAAGGTTGTCACCCTTCCTGCAGAATAGCTACTGTTCAGACAGAACAGAAATTTCAGTTCTTTCTGTGATCTTGTGCTGTACCTATGCAATATAAGGACATGAGAAAGTTAAACCTCTCTTAATTTTATACTCTCAGTTATTATTATGCAGAGGAAATCACGGGGAGGTTAGGAATGAGCAATGTACAAGCAAGACCAATGAAGCTGAGGGGATGTAGCCCTTCAGCTCCCCAAATTTTCTTTCTATAAAGCAAAGAGAACATGTCACAGCAAAAAGAAAACCGAAACTGTTGTGAATCAACTATCTAATAATTGAGGACTTACTGTTTTCACACTTGAGCTACCTTAAACATGGCCCTAGAGTCATTCAACTTATTTAGTGCTTCTTTCTCCCACAAACACTTCCTCTCTCATCTCGCATTCCCAGGGGTCCCTTGCAGACTATAACATTATTAAGTAGTCACCAGCTTCTGCAAATACCACCCAGCTTGATCCGGGTCAGGGAGGACTGCTTACCTGCTGATCAAGTGCTACCCAATCCCTGTCATTTTCATTAGCTGAGTTGTGGTGTCTGTTTATCAGGCATGATGCTTTCCCCAGTTCAAAAGTCAAGCAAAGTAGTTATTTTACCTAGAGACAACCCTTTAATCTACCCTGGTTTAATACAGTACCTTCTATGCTTGTAGGAGCCAAGAGACTGCAGCTCTGGTCTGGAACTGGCAGGAGCCTGAAGCTGATATTTTGCAAAGAGACAAACCCCATTGCTCTGCTACTAAGCAGTAGCACATTCTGGCAAAGGAGATGGTATCTTCTAGCAGGAACCATGGGAAAGTTAGAGGGTCTAGAATTACATGAGAGTGAAGGGAGTACAGTCTGCTATTAGGCTCACTTGACCTCTGCATCCCTAAAAGATTTGGCTATATGGGCCACACGATACTCTTTCAACTCCTCCAGGACTGGCCCAGAGCCTCAGTATACATTAGGGAGGTATTACAATGCTATCCTTTGGCTGAGATGGGAATTTGATTCTAATTGTTTATGGCCAATAAAGCTTGCACAAGTAGGAACCAGATTTCCATGTGTCTTGGCCCCACTATCATACTGGAAATTCTGCCTCCCTGGCTTCTTGCACATGTTTTGATTTTGGTTGAGGGGATCAGCTACCAGATCAGACCTTCTGGCTTCCATGTTTGTACTGTAACAAGTTAACACTGTTACAAACCTCACGCCCAATTAGCCAGCGGTTACACTTGGCAGTCAAATCCAAAGGAATGTCAATTATTTGCACAGCCTAGTTAGCATTAGTGTACTGCACCTAAAGTCATGCTTGCTCTTCTGGTATCTCAGTCAAATCATATTCCGGGCATAAAATACAGGCAACTGCATTGCCTCAAGAAGAGATCCCTGGGTCCAGAGGGGACTTTCAGACCACCTCAATAAGGAGCCCTGAGTCCTTAAACAGCTGAAGAAAGAAATACCATACAGTCAAGGAAACAAGAGCTACAGAGCCAATTTTTTTTTTTTTTTATTTGGTGCTCAAATCACCAAAAGTGTGGGATATACACTGTCACCACTGGGTTCTTAAAAAAAGAGATCACAGCTGCTGGGCTCTGTGCTAACTCTGTACTGCCCGTCCCTATGGGTTAGGTGCATGGGTCAGGCTCCTCCATGGTCCTGTACCTCTTGCCTTGCAGAGGAATCACAGTAGTGCTGGGGAGCCCAGCCGCTCAGCCCCAGGCAACTCAGTGTCTGTCCAACCTCACAGGGCACTCCAGAATCCCAAATGTAGGTGTCTGTGAGACTGGTTAGAGAGAATAACCTTTCTGTATTCATGTCTTGAAAACAGGATCTGGACTTCAGCCAAGTACTACTTCAGAGCCTGTCTCACCTTTAATCCTCAATGCCCTCCCTTTGAGAGGTGTATTTCATGTCATTGAATTCTCACCATTATACATTCTGCATTTATATCTCTCTAGTTTTAAAAGTATCCATTAGTTTGCTGTTATCATAGTTAGACATTGTCTATACTGAATAAAACAGTCTCGTGCCTGTGACTCACTGATGTACATCTGGATGAAGACTGTTTTCTGCAACACAGCCAGTTCTGGCAAAAGAAAGTATGAAGAAGCACATGACAGGAGTTAGCCAAGCAGTAATAATACTCACCTGAACATATGCATTTTTTAATTGCTAAATGAGACACGTTCCACAACAGCTAATATTTTTTTTAAGGAGATAATTCATTCCATTCATAATAGATTTAATTGTGCTCTGATTGCTCACACCTGGCAATTTTGTTTTGCAGCACTTTTTTTTTTCCCCCAAAGCACTTTCAAAGCATAGAATGGGCCTTGCGCCAGGTATAGTATATGATTCAAGCCCTGAAACAAATGGAATGGGATTTGCAGAGCCAGCTCTAGACATAGACAAAGTATGCAGTTGCTGGGGCAGCTGCCTGCTTTGCCTCTGCCAGAGACCTGCCACTGCTACGGCCAAAGGAAAGGATGCTGTGAGTAAGCTAAAAACTCTTGCTCATCCCTGTTGAAGAAGCAGCAGTCATGGCTCCTTGCTCCTGCACAAGCAGGAACACCATGCCTGCTCCTTCATCCCTGCGCTGCCCTATCCCCTGGCAGCGCTCATCCACGGGGTGGTGAAATTCTGTGTTTTCTTTACCTCTGAGCCTGCTCTGGTTCCTGCATTATTCCGGATTCAACCTTTTCATTGATACTTGTCTGGTTTAAAATGGTATTTAGGGTAATGAAATAATTTTCAAATCTTCCCATTAGCTAATCTGAAATTTAACCCCAAACAAGTCTGAGAGTATTGGGATGTTTTTAATAAATCTCAAGGACTGCCATCCCACAGATATTGTTCTTTCTAGCCTTTTTCTTGATTTCTCAAAAGACCCTCCACTCAAGTGTTCCCACAAGAATCCTTCTCTCATTTTCTATTTACTACATTGCTCGAAGTCCCATCCTGCAATAAAGATTCATTATTCTGCAAGCTGTTCTCCCAAAATCCTAAGAGATTTCCTCTCCCTCAATGAACTCATACTTTAAATGGATGAGGAGGGAAAAGGGTAGGAGAGCAAGTCAAGTGACAGAGAAGTGAGCTGATTTTCTGTACATTGGGAGCCATATTGTTTATCTGACATACCCAAGAGTCCAATGTAACAGTGCCTGGCATAGATAAGTGTCTTCAAAATGAATGTAGTATACCCTAAGACAACAGAAAATCTGTTCTTTATAATGGAAGACACATAAAACCAGAAAGAATCAATTTCAAATAGCCCTACAGAGTGCAAGATGGACTGAGAGAACCTGTATGGATATACAAGAGATAAACTCCATGCCAACCAGCCCAGGCAATTCCACTGAATTATTTCATCAGAGGTACAGTCAGTGATTAATAACTTCTTCACTAAGAGCGGAATTTAGCAAAAATAATCTAAATCTAGAGTGACAGGCAGGAGAGGAGGACTCAACTGGGTTTCTGAGCAGACAGAAAAACAATTTCTGACCTGAAATGTAGTCTCTCTTTTTTTAATTAATTTTGTTCTTCTAACCTACCACACTACAACATGAAAATAGCTCAGTTTATACTCTAGGGCAGTTGTTTACATGCATATTTACCAATTCTCCACTGAGCAGATTTCTGAAGCAGATCAGTGCTTAATTTTCTCAGCAAAAGGAACGTAGAAATCTATCCACAGTGAAAGCATCCATGCTCTTCAGGGGTACAAGATAAGGGTTATATAGACAAACCAAAACCAAATCTGAAGAGATGTAAAATACTCATAATTTCTATTGATTTTAAGCTGCCTGGAAGCATCTCCTGGGAATGTTGCTCTAGATATCACCTCTGTAATCATAGTATTCTTAATTGAAAATACAACTGCTCTGTTGCAGTGCATTTGTATTATAAACACGTGAAAGTGTTGGACTGATAAATGCATTGCTAGCAGAGATCAAATGACAAATTCATTAGCTGCATGAATTTCTGAAAGGTAAAACTGGCTTTCTCAACGAGATTTCTTCAATTTCTCACTCCCATCATTGGCAGTACTGAGCTGGTGCCTGGTTCTGTTCTCCCACAAGTACCAATTTACTTGAATGTCACTGAACACTGAAGGGAGTAAGATTTGGAAGTGCTGAAATCCATTGTTACAACAAATCTATGGACAACAGCCTTTTTGTGAAAAAGCAATTCAGGAAAAAAAAGACATTTAGGAACCTGGACATTTTGGAACAGTTCTCTGCAGTTACAGGCAACCAGATACTCCGTCTTCTAACAGCTTTGCTTTTGAGTTTGTTTTCTAAGATGCCTCTTAAGTCTCAGAAAAAGCATTTTCTGTGCATCTCTTCAGGACTGAATCCCTCTCTTGAAAATGGGTGACTGGGATTCTGCATAGTGTTCCCAGAAAGACATCACTGCCCTTTCCGCAGCACACCAGCACTTCCCTCTCTTGCTGAAACACCTCACACAGTAGTTTACTGGAGCTGCTTAGAAAACAGCTCTTTAGCCTATGTATTCAGTGAGTAAATGAAAGTTATTGAGCTATCATATATAATATAGGATAACTCTTTGGGGTGAAAGGAGTACCTTAAATGTTAGTTTTATTATACTTACCATGTAAAACGTGCCATTTTAGAGGGATGTCTTGTAATGATTAGTTCTTTCAGATTCTCTGGAGGCACCAGGCATGGATTGCTGGAACCATGCAAGCACAGACCAGTCTTTGCACAAAAGAGCTGCTATTCTCAGTAAAGTTAATCCTACTCTATATTCAGTATGATTTTATTCACACATTCACATGCCCATTTAAAAATGTCATAGCAGATTTTGGAAAAGGTATGAAATATAAATACAAGCACAGTTGATGTCTGCAGTAAATAAGTCCTTTTACGTAGTCCATTCCTAGATGACAAACTGAGTCAGTGATTATCCAAAGCTCCCAAACTTAGACACTCCAAGGAAGACTGTGGAAAAAAATGGGAAAAATGGAGAATTACACTGGCAATAAAGGATTTAGAAGGTAGCTTTTATAGTATTTCTAATTTATGCACCTGATACCTTAAGCATCCTAATATTCCATATTAGGAAACCAAAACATCTTTCCAAATTTGTGTCATTAAGATTGATAAAAATTCACTTCTAGACACAGAAGTCTTCTTGGCCGGATACATACTGCCAGCTACCATATAATGTTCATGCTGAAACAAAGCTTTGTTATGTGCACTCAGAGGGGGCAGCTGGAGCTTTGTAAAGATTGCCTGAAGTCAAACCATAAAAAAGGGCAAAAAGTGGATCTGCTTCTGGGACACTGGAGCAAAGCATTTATGATAGAGAAAAAGTAGGGAGAAATGATTCACGATGGCCTAATTACATTAGAAACAACACTTATTCAGCTAGTTGAAGAAAAGATCCCAAGGGAAATGGAGGAAAGGACAGCCCTTAGGTCAGTCTGATATTTGTTTTCTTGCGTGTGGAAAACCATTCACATGAAAACTGAGTCTTGCCATTATACAAAAACTCATCATCAAAATAAACGCCTAAGAAAAGCTGTTGGATGTTATCACTGACAGCATTGGAGACCCATACTAGTACTGAAAGTTCATGAGACATATAAAACATATAAGCAAGTATAGTTCCAATGGGAAATGCCTACAGACAACAGGTATATTTTGGCATTTATGGCTATTGCTTCCCACAGGAAATAACAAAATGCATTTAAGCAGTATACACACTATTAGCTGTCATTGAATTATATTGCAAAGATGATTTATAACCCTGAAAACAGTGACTGGTTTTACTCTATAGAAACAGTTTATAAGCTACAAGACAGTAAAGCTAGCTAATGCTTTTCACAATATGCAGATGATCAGCTTCCTAAGTAGGAGACTCAGAATGAAATATTATTAACAATTTGTGATTATTTCCATGCAGATACTGAATGACTAATTCCTATCATATTTTTCTGTAGTTGCAGGAGGGAGTGTTTCTGCACCTGTTTCTCTTCCCCCAAATCTAATCATCAGTAAAATTGTACTCAGCCAGCTGTTAAATTTCAGATCAGTTAGTATATTTCATGCATTTAAAGACTGACAAAATATGAAGTCATATACCCACAATAAAATGCCACAGTGATACCGAGAGAAAAGATCGCCAAGCTTGCAAAGCTTCTCACAGTCTTGGATTTTGTTGTAATACCTAACTAGATTGAAGCCAATGGTGGATATTCATATGCAAACTAGAGCACCCACTTAATGCAATAAAGCTAGCAAAAGTTTGGAAAAATGTGGTCTGTTTCCACAAATTCTTTTGAGAGCTTAAATCAGTTGTTAATTATTAGAAATTTATGTAAAACTGATTAGCTCATGTTGTCTCCTGTGCCATTATTCACAAAGGGTATGGCATCTTAGGATCTTGAGAACAGAAAGTTCATCAATTCAATTAGTCATAAATCCTCATGTTTTGTTGATACACCTGTATTGAACCAACTGCCTTGTGTCTGAATGAAACGTAATTTGTGTTTTGGCTACACAAGTATTTGAAGGCATCAACAAATAAAATCAAACATTGCAAGTAGCTCCAATCCTACCACAACTGCTCTGTCAACATGCCTAATACAGTGATAATTATTCATTCACATATTTATATTCTGAGCATGGAAGTTTAACTCTGAAGAGTTTATATACTATTTGCCACATACATTTTCTGAAAATAGTGGATTTAAAGTATATACATACATATTCATGTGTGTGCACATGTGTGCACATACATACACATTTACTCCACAAAAGGCTGCCCACATGGTTTGATAAATATAGACAGATAAACAGCTAGGTAAGGTAGATATGATGACCCAGTAGCACTACTGGTCGCTGAGGTCACCCAAAACTTTCCAGTGACAGACTGCTTAATGTTTTGCAAAATTTTAACTATATCAACTGGAATACTGCTTGCCATATTTTTATGTTAAAATGCCTTAGACATTTCTGAAAATATAACTAAGGAAAAAAATGTGGGTTTACTCATAGCAAAAAAATAGCCAATGATTTTTTTTTTGTTAAGAAGCCCTCAACCTGCCTGCTTTGGAGCTGGGACCTAACATACTCCAAGGAGCCTTCCAGAGTGTCAAGAATCTGTACTATAACAAGCATAGGCTTGCCAAGCTGGTAAAGAGGGCTTTGAATTAAAGTTGCTGGTGGAGGAGAACCTCGATCCATCCCACTCCTACCAGTTTGATGCCAGTGCAGCAATAGATGCCCAGAGCCTGGAGAGGGATCACGGGTCAGCAGGAGAGCGCCTGAAGAGCAGCACAAAGGAATTCCAGCCACTCCAGCCAGTAAGTCAGCTTCATTGGGAGCCCAACTTAAATGCCTCTATGCAAATGCACGTAGCATGGGGAATAAACAAGAGGAGTTAGAGACATGCACATGCCTGTAGGGCTATAATCGTATTGGCATGGTGGGATGGCTGCTACGACTGGAGTGTTGGAGTGGAAGGACACAGGCTCTTTAGGAAGGACAGGCAGGGGGGATGAGGAGGGGCGGGCGCCCTCTGTGTCAAGGACCAGCTGGAGTGCATGGAGCTCTGCCTGGGGATGGATGGGGAGCTGACCAAGAGCCTATGGGTCAGGATTAAAGGGAGGGCAAGGACAGGTGACATTATAGTGGGGGTCTGCTACAGGTCACCTGACCAGGAAGATGGATCTGATGAGGCCCTTTATAGACAGATAGGAGCAGCCTCACCTTCACAAGCCCTGGTCATCCTCAGGGGGGACTTCAACCACCCTGGTATCTGTTGGAGGGACAACATAGCAGGGTATAAGCAATCCAGGAGGTTCCTGGAATCCATTGATGATAACTTCCTTCTCCAAGTGATGGAGGAGCCAAGGAGGAGAGGGACCTTGTTCTCACCAGCAAGGAGGGGCTGGTGGGGAATGCGAAGCGTTGGCTACAGTGACCAACCATGAAATGGTGGAGTTCAAGATCCTTAGGGCAGTGAGGAGGGCGCACAGCAAGCTGGCTAACCTGGACTTCAGGAGAGCAGACTTTGGCCTCTTCAGGGATTTGCTTGGTAGAGTACCATGGGATAGAGCCCTGGAGGGAAGAGAGAACCAGAAAAGCCAGTTAATATTCAAGGATCACCTCCTCCAAGCTCAGGAGCAATGCATCCCAACAAACTCAGACACAAAAAGGAAGCCTACAGAGGGTGGAAGCAAGGACAGGTACCCTGGGAGGAATATAAAGAGAAATTGTCCAAGCAGCCAGGGATCACTTAGGAAGGCTAAAGCTGTGATAGAATTAAATCTGGCCAGGGAAGTCACGGACAACAAGAAAAGCTACTACAGGTACGTCAGTGATAAAAGGAAGACTAGGGAAAATATGGGCCCTCTCTGGAAGGAAATTGGAGACCTGGTTATCCAGGATACGGAGAAGGCTGAGGTACTCAATGACTTTTTTGCCTCAGTCTTCACCAACAAGTGCTACAGCCATAATGCCCAAGTCACAGAAGGCAAAGGCAGGGACTGGGAGAATGAATAACTGCCCACCATAGGAAATCAGGTTAGAGACCATCTAAGGAACCCGAAGGTGCACAAGTCCGTGGCACCTGATGAGATGCATCCATGGGACCTGATGAGTTGCATCTGCGGGTCCTGAGAGAACTAGCAATTAAAGTGGCTAAGCCACTATCCATCATATTTGAGAAGTCATGGCAGTCCAGTAAAGTTCCCACTAACTGGAAAAGGGGAAACATAACCCCCATTTTTAAAAAGGGGGAAAAAGGAAGGCCATGGGAACTGCAGGCCAGTCAGTCTCACCTCTGTGCCCGGTAAGATCATGGAAGAGATCCTCACGGAAACTATGCTAAGGCACATGGAAAATAAGGAGGTGATTAGTGACAGCCAACATGGCTTCACTAAGGGCAAATCGTGCCTGAAAAATCTGGTGGCCTTCTACAATGGGGTTACAGCATTGCTGGATAAAAGAATTGCAACAGACATCATTTGACACTGCCCCACACCACAGCTTTTTCTCTAAATTGGAGAGACATGGATTTGATGGATGGACCACTTGGTGGATAAGGAATTGGCTGGATGGTCACACCCAAAAAGTTGCAGTCAATGGCTTGATGTCCCAGTGGAGAGCAGTGGCAAGTGGCGTTCCTCAGGGGTCGGTATTGGAACTGGCACTGTTTAACATCTTTGTCAGCGACATGGACAGTGGGATTGAGTGCACCCTCAGCAAGTTTGCTGATGACACCAAGCTGTGTGGTGTGGTTGACACACTGGAGGGAAGGGATGCCATCCAGAGGGACCTTGGCAGGCTTGAGAGGTGGGCCTGTGCGAACCTCATGAATTGAACAAGGCCAAATGCAAGGTCCTGCACAAGGGTCGGGGCAATCCCAAGTACAAATACAGCCTGGGTGATGAATGGACTGAGAGCAGCCCTGTGGTGAATGACTTGGGGGTGTTGGTTGACGAGAAGCTCAACATCACCCAGCAATGTGCACTTGCAGCCCAGAAAGCCAACCGTATCCTGGGCTGCATCAAAAGAAGCATGACCAGCAGGTCAAGGGAGGTGATTCTCCCCCTCTACTCCACTCTCGTGAGACCCCACCTGGAGTACTGTGTGCAGCTCTGGGACCCCCAACATATAAAAGACATGGACCTGTTGGAGCGAGTCCAGAGGAGGGCCACAAAGACCATCCTGTGAAGAAAGGCTGACAGAGTTGGGGTCATTCAGCCTGGAGAAGAGAAGGCTCCAGGGAGACCTTATAGCAGCCTTCCAGTACCTGAAGGGGGCTTACAAGAAAGCTGGAGAGGGACTTTTTACAAGCGCATGTAGTGATAGGACAAGGGGTAATGGCTTTAAACTGAAAGAGGGTAGATTTAGATTAGTTGTAAGGAAGAAGTTCTTCACTGTGAGGGTGGTGAGGCACTGGAACAGGTTGCCCAGAGAAGTTGTGGATGCCCCATCCCTGGAAGTGTTCAAGGCCAGGTTGGATGGGGCTTAGAGCAAGCTGCTCTAGTGGAAGGTGAACCTGCCCGTGGCAGGGGGGTTGGAACTAGACAACCTTTAAAGGGGTGTTCCAACACAAACCACTCTATGATTCTATGATTCTATGATTTTTATAAACATTCAAAGTTGCACACTTCAAAAGCATCTGAAAAAAAAGGATCATAGCTGTTTAACAGAGACATATTAGTTTGGCAACTAAATCTCACATAGGTTCAATATCAGTTAATGTTCTTGATCCCAGAGTTTCAGGACTGAACAACACTTCCTTCCTAATTCTTCCAGGCAGACGAAGCTTGCTGTAGTGCCTGGAAGTGTCACCAAGAGGTGACATGGAAGTGGTCTTTCACCTTCAGCATTGCAGCATCTGATGCACCAAGAGGAGCCAGTGGCCAAATCAGAAACATATTAGATGGGAATTGCACAGATGGGCAAAGCTGGAGATGAAGAGAAGCCATGGCAGGAGCTTGTTAGAAGAGTAGGGCAAAAAAAGACAAGAAATGGGATGAAGAAGAAGGATGGATTTTTGTGCCTCATCAGAAAGATACTGAGAGGTGCCCAAGCCAGCAGGCCTTTTGCCAGTGCAACACACGCTCCTAAAATGTGTTAAACTGAGTTCACAGAGCAACATCTCTGTATTTCTATACTATCAGAAAATGGGTATTAACTTCACTGATAATGGGTGTCGTCATCTTCCGCCCTTTTCTGCTCAATGGACATTCCCAGCCTTCTTATATTCCCAGGTACTCTGTTAGCATTTGTGTCTGCTCTGTGAAGCTACTGGTCCAGTCCCCACAGATTACCCTAATCTGGGGGGATGCATGGTTCCATAGGACCCTGTTTTTCAATTAGGGAATTATATATAAAATATTTATTAAGATATATTGTTGCAGTCCCTGCAGCAGTTTTACATTATTTAATCCTGTGGTCATAGATAGTTCTGGGTAACTCCAGGAATAGAACTGCCACCCCCTCACAGAAAATGGATTGTTTGACATTTTTATTAGCTCCAGCCTTTGTTCCGTGGAGATGACAGCCAGTTACCTACATTGGCATGACTGGTAGGAAAGTAGGTAGCAAGCACAACTGACAGCATCTTGCAAGTCTGTGATGTTAAATCAGCATCACTGCCATGTGCCTCTTCAGTGGGGACGGGATGTGGAGGTAGAGTCGTGACAGTATGTTCCAAGGCATCCCTGCGGTTCTTGTAGCTTGCTCTGTCAATGTTTCATGAGAGGTTATTAGTGTTTATAAAAGCGTGCCCTTAAAATAGCTGCATGGTGTTAATAGAGGCAAAAATAGCAGTTCTTGTGCTTAACTTCTTCATACTGGGGTAAAATAGGGCTAAATTGGGCAAGTATAGAAACCATAATAGTACAACCCAGTTTAAGGGTGACTTTCAGATCCCCTTCATGTCTTAAAGAGCACTGAGTTTAAGGTAAAATCAAACCAGGACACATTCTTTCCTGCTCTACAGAAAATCCTTCTCTCTTTAACAGGTTCAAGATTTGGGGTGGCTTGTGCTTAGAGACTGCTAAAGTCTGTTCACTAAGTCCACCACTCACAAGTGGAGGAACCATGAAATTCTCCAACTTCTGAAAAAGACATTATTTCACAAAAATCATTCAGATTTGCATTGGCATTTGTAAAATAACCATGTGTATCCTACTGTGCTGGGTTGACCCTGGCTGGATCCCAGGTGCCCACCAAAGTTGCTCTATCACTCCCCCTCCTCAGCTGGGCAGGGGAGAGAAAATACAATGGAATGCTCTTGGGTTGAGATAAGTGCAGGGAGATCAATCATCAATTACCATCACAGGCAAAACAGACTCGACTTGGGAAAATTATTTAATTTATTACCAATCAAATCAGAGTAGGGTAATGAGAGATAAAACCAAATCTTAAAACACCTCCTCCCCCCTTTCTTCCCAGGCACAACTTCAATCCTGATTTTCTCTGCATCCTCCCCCAGAGCAGTGCAGGGGGATGGGGAATGGGGGTTGTGGTCAGTTCATCACACGTTGTCTCTGCTGCTCCTTCCTCCTCGGGGTAGGACTCCTTACTCTTCCCCTGCTCCAGCCTGGGGTCCCTCCCACGGGAGACAGTCCTCCTTGAGCTTCTCCAACATGCGTCCTTCCCACAGGCTGCAGTTCCTCATGAACTGCTCCAATGTGGGTCCCTTCCACGGGCTGCAGTCCTTCAGGAGCACACTGCTCCAGCGTGGGTCCCCTGCAGGGTCACAAGTCCTGCCAGAAAACCTGCTCCAGTGTGGGCTCCTCTCTCCACGGGGCCACAGGTCCTGCCAGGAGCCTGCTCCAGCGCGGGCTTCCCACAGGGTCACAGCCTCCTTCAAGCATCCACCTGCTCCGGCATGGGGTCCTCCCCGGGCTGCAGGTGGAGATCTGCTCCACCGTGGACCTGCCTGGGCTGCAGGGGGACAGCCTGCCTCACCATGGTCTTCCCCACGGGCTGCAGGGGAATCTCTGCTCCAGCACCTGGAGCACCTCCTCCCCCTCCTTCTTCACCGACCTGGGGGTCTGCAGGGCTGTTTCTCTCACATGTTCTCACTCCTCTCTCAGGCTGCCATTTCTGTTGCACAAGGTTTTTATCCCTTCTTAACTCTGTTATCCCAGAGGCGCTACCACCGTCACTGACGGGCTCAGCCTTGGCCAGCGGTGGGTCCGTCTCAGAGCCGTCTGGCTTTGGCTTTGTCGGACACAGGGGAAGCTTCTAGCAGCTTCTCACAGAAGCCACCCCTGTAGGCCCCCACTACCAAAACCTTGCCATGCAAACCCAATACACCTACCATATAAAGAGCAGTGTTTCTGAGTAGTACATGAACCAGGGATCTTTATACATATCAGATGCTATAAATTTTACTCACCTATGGTATATGGAGAGGGGACCATAAGGGGCATTGTGTTTATTTTTTTCATAAGTGTATTTCTTAAACAGACAAAGTGGTCTGTATGACTCTGCTCCAGGAACAGCGGATCAATCACCATCTGCCACCAAAACTGAGGAATTGTTAGTTGCTCTTCTCTAGACAGTGAAATAAAGTGTTGATTGTGTTTCACTGAGAAATTCACCTTTTTTTTTTTTTTCAAATTGGCTATAGGTCTGTAAATATCCTCTGTGATTATTGTCAGATGAGCCACAGACAATATATGAAGTAACATACTGCATATTCCAGGATAAGACAAGGAAACACAGACTATTACAACAGTATGCCCAAATTCGAACCTCACTTGACACTGGAGTCGCTCTCAATCACATCAGGGAGGGATAAGGGAGCTCTGTAGAAAGAAGAGGAAAATGAGTTACTTTATCATGCTACAGCATAATAAAAAGTAATTTTAAAATCTGATAATCTGAAATACTTTATCATCAGGTTTTGGGGACTGACGTTTTTCCTGTAGTAACCTATTATTTGTATATGGTGACTATACAAGATTCTTTTTAAATAGGTTTGTTTATTATTTTCAATACTTACAAGTTTCTTACAACTGTTGTTTCAGAAAGGAAACAAAACAGTAACAGCACTGGGAGCTTTTTCCATTTTGTTTCCTTTAAAATTTACAGTTGCTTTAGACAAAAATGTATGTGTGTTTTGCTGATTTCTGATTTGCCAATGAGAAAACAATATCCCATGTAAATTGCAGAAGCTGACAAATTAATTTTTGTGTTTGTATATCAGGCAAATAAATAAAACTTGCAGTTACTAATTATTTTTCAACCTTGCACATGAGAATGTGATTAGACTGACTACAACTGACACTGATTATCTGAGACAGGATGTTATTAAATCCTTTTGGGAAGCTTTTGAAAGACCCACCACATTTAGAGCAGAGAGCTGTTCTCTGCATTAGCTCATTTATGGAGCAATTACATGGGACTTACTACTGAAATATGTCAGGAAAAACACTGAGCAAACAGCTAAAGTAGAATTCATACCCCTCCCCTCTCTGTCAAAACATCTCACAACCTCACAGCCTTAAAATTATCTATAGCAAAGCTATTTGCTACAAAAAGGTATGAGATAGGTTAGATTAAGACTACATGGAAGAGAGCTGGTAATGGATTTGAAGACAGCAGAGATTTCTCCTTGCTCAAATGGCTTCTGTGCCCCAAAAGCCCTATTTATTTATTTAATTAATTTGTGGGCTTGAAAAGCCCAATATTTTCATTTCATCTATCTCAGAATTTGCAAGTTTTGTTATTTCATTAGAAAACTACTATGGAGGGTTTCTCAGTGAAGTGCGGAGAAGTATGCAAAATGCGCTGGTTTGAAAAATCTCCACTGGTTCTGGAAAAACCTGTGGCTGAATTCACTGATTTTTTTCAAAATTAAGATTTCAAAGGCATGATTTTTAGGAGCAGTTTACAATTTTGTACCTAAAAATATGCAGATACAAAACAGAGAGCCAGGTAAAGACCATTTTCAAATCTGTATTCCTACAATGGACTGTTTTGCTGACACCCATAGTTAAGAATGAAAATACATAGTGAAGTACTGCAGAATTGGTATGTATTAAATAAGCACACACCTATTGATTATGAGATTTGCAGCTTGAGAATGTCAGAAAAGCTGAGAGAGATGCATAATCCAAGGTAATACTGACAGTTCACTGAAGAACTGACAATACGGAGGTATTACAGATTGCAGAGATTTATTCTCACCTCCACTTTGATTTTAAAGTGAATAATGCTGTAAATCCATGTGATGACAACACCTAAACCTCAGGTCATCTCATTTTTTCTGTCATCCCTGAGTGTCTTCACATACTTAATCCAAGTCTGGTACAGAAAAAGTTAAAAGATACTTAAATATTCCTTCCTTATTCAATTAACAACTCAGTGGTACAACTAGAGTAACGTGCTGGAATTCACTTAGTGCTTTTCTTCAGAGTGCCTTAAAGAGCATCATCTTGCTGCTGGTAGTTCTTGACATGAAGCCAATCCCAGGGTGGACTTACAGCAGTAGCAGGAGACTCAGCAGAGTTCTCCTTTCCCGTAAACACTGAGATTCTCTGCTGCTGTCTGTAGCACAGTTATTTCTCCTGAAATGTGTCCTGTATATAAGGATGTGTTCACAGTCCAGAAGGTCCCTACTTTGCAGTACCCACTGGTAATTGACGGTGCATACTGGAAGGTAGGATTTTCTGCATGTGTAGTAATCACTGACCACAGGGAAAGCTTATGCAAAAATTCTGGTTCATAAATATGAATAAGCTTGAGTGAGGAAAAACTGATCTTTTATTGAGTTTATCCTTCAAGGCATGTTATGTTGCATTTCTGATATTGCAAAGGAACACAGCAATACTGTATGAGGTATTCTGCGTGGCCAAATACTGTAGTCCTTACTCAGATTTTACTCAGGAAAAAACACCTTTGACTTGAGTGAGAATTTGCTTGACTAAGGACTGAACGGAGTGTTGTGAATCTTACCAGCGTTGCTTGATGCTAATGTTGGGCAACAGTTCTCATTGCTAATTTGCCTGCCTCGTTGGCCTTCTCCTGGGCTCTGGATCTGCTTTTGCTGTGTGTTATTCATAGCTTATATTGCTAGCTCACATTGGTTCTCTTTGTGCTTTTCATTTCCAGTAAATATTTTGCAGCTATTGTTCTGCTGCTGGTAGATGTGCATGGAACCTGGTATGTGGAACTTGAACCTCAGCCCAGATTTAATTAACACAGTTAAACATGTTCTCACTATGGTGCTCAGAAGGAATTTTGCTGACCCTCTTTCAATGAAGCATAAATTTGTTTAATCTGGTGTTTTTACAATGCAAAAATACAAGGGCTTGATTCACAAATCTGAAGACCAATGCTTCTCCAGTAAAATAGATGGAGTAGCACCCATTTACAGCCATCATAAGGTCAATTATAAATGCTTATCCTGACCTACAATAGTCATACAAGAAAATCACTAAATGTGTGTGCTGTAACATCACCTTGTTTTATAGTTTTAATACTGCTTTAAAGTAAGATATCCTGAATAATAATTAGTACCAAATTATGCCAGAGCCTTCTAATATGCAGCAAATCTAGCTAGGTTATCACTCGTATGTCTTATGAGCCATACCTAGCCATGGTTTATCCTCTATTCATGCTGCAGGGTACGAAATTCCTGGGTGCCAACCTGCCTATGGCAACCTAGAATTCTCCAGGGCAGGCTCGCAAAATCTTCACCTACTCTCTGGGACAGGTAACTAATAAGTGCTGTTTTGTGAAGTTATGCTTTCTTTCTAATTTTCTGATGTCCATAAAAATGTTTCATTTCTTCACATCAGTCTGTAGTCTCTCATTGTTCAGTTGCGTTATGTTTTCTGAACTAGGGGAATAACAGTGGATCTGTTCATTATAGTAGTCTAGATGCTTGCCTCAGCCAAGCCTGTAATAATTGTTAGTAACATGTAAAAACTGAAAGTTGTTTAAGAAGCTGCAAAATCCACAGCTGCCTACTACCAGTTAATATTTTTTTATGATGGAGTAGTTCTTATAATACAGATAAATTGCATGTCATTGTTGATGCCACAGTTATCTGGGCAGTTCACCCACCTTTCTTAATTGCTGGTATGTATATATTCTCTCTCCTTTATCAGGTTTACTTTAATCTTCGGTCTCCTGAAGTAAGGAATTTTTCAATGCTATAGGTACAGAGATGTTGAAAGGATGGAGGAGTTATGACTGATTCTAGTTTACATTCCTATGCAGCACATACTATAAGTTTACGTAATGACTCATTTTTCCATATTTTGCTTAGATTCTCTTCTACTTTTCTCCTGAATATATTCTTTGTTCTTTGTTGCTTAACTTTATTTCAAGTGGCAGGTATGTAGAAGAAATGTCATTCACTGGTCCTATAGTTTTCAATGACATATGAAATATTGAAATATATATCAAAGTAAGAAATTAATTAGATAAAAAAATTAAGACAGGCTAAGCTTTAGATTGCCTTCTTGTAGTCTATTGATTTTCTTTGAATAATGCGTGTGAATTTTCATCTTAAGAGTGCTGTTAGTGTAGCAAAGACATAAGTGAGATTTTTTGGTATTTTTTGGCACAGTCTACACTCTGTGGAGTGAAAAAAACAACAATCTTGGAAAAATAAGTGGTTTGAATTCCTGTTTTTCAGTCCTGTGGGGCTCTGCACATGCACTCTACTCTTACCTGGGTTTAGATGAGCTTGATGCAAAAAGAGCTTTGCTCTGCTACTTGTCCTTGTTAAAATCAGGAGATGACGAGTGAAGCAAAATATAATCAGGGCATATAAAACTGTTTTTCAAATGTTTGACCCTGATTCCAATTTGTTTGAATATTTGGAAGTCTTTTAAAATCGGAACAAGTTCACACAGCCACAGCGTCATCACTGAGTTTGATCTTATGTGGTGTTTTTAAATGGATGTCCGTGGGGAAGTTCAGTCTTGGGATGACATTTAGTAGCATTTCTGTATGGGTCGTTAAAAAAAAAATAAATCTCTTTTCCTACCATCACTGACCACTTGTAGTTCTTAGTTTCAAAATAAAATAAGCTTACATTATGGAGGACAATACCACAGTTTATCTCCAGGTATACCAAAGCTTAAAATGCACAAATCTGGGATTTGAGCTCAGGCTATTTAGCCATTTCATAAAAAAAATAAACAGCCATTGAAAGATAATTTTAATTTCCTTCCCTGCTTTTCAAAAAGTTCACAGGGATTTAAATTTTTAGATAGATTTTAGTATTTCCTGAAAGCTTGCTTGTTTCTTTCCTGTTGATTAACTCAAATCTTAATCACACTGTTTCAACATATATAGACTTTAAAAATTTATCTGGAAACTTGCTTTCCAATTAAATTGAAAAACATCAGCTTGCTGAAGGAACTAAAAAAATCCCAACATTTGTTTGTGAAAATGAAAGATACTGAGTGTGACAACTGTCAGCACTTACAAAATGAGGATAGATTCTATTTTATCCAGCCTGATGCACCTTCACTTTTAAAAAACTAATGAGAAAGCAACAAAAATTTCAGGAAGAGAGTTAAAAAAACCAAGTCTGAATTCACCCAGAATACTGAAGTAGTTCAGTTATAAGGAAAAAAAAAAAAAAAAAGTGATCTGTGTTTAGATAATCCATGTCTCAGGGCACAAGAGGAATTTTGGGGCAAGTCTGTAGTAAAGAAGCTGCTTCCTCACTCTTCATGGTTCTTTGGGGTGCTACGTCTGCAGGGTAGGTGGGAGCAGAGGGCTCCTGGGTCCCCTCTGAAGAAGCACATTGTGTATTGCTTTTCACATGAATAGTGCAAGCATCTTTACAGATGAATACCTGCTGCCTGATTTAGTCCCTCCACACTTGCAGAGAGCTCCTTCATTTACTGGCTCACTCCAAAAATGACAGAAGAGTTAATCCCAAGATGCTGGAGGAATGCAGTCCTGTTCCCTCTCCTTCTCCATACACCCACAAAAAAGGCGACAAAACAGTCTTACACTAAAAAGCCAGTTCAGCTGAGGGAGCAGGATAAAATAGACTCGACTGAACTAATAAATCATGGCATTAGGTTGGGAGGAAGGTTGTATGAAATGACAGCACAACATGCTGAGTGGTGGGAACTTGCTAGAGGTGAACTCATTTATACTCTTGCAGAGTAGAAGACTTCTCAGTTAACAAGTCCTAAAATAGTGTGCTGCAGTGTATAAAACAAGGTAGGGCTCGAAATAATTAGCCAAAGATGACAGATGGCAATTCCTTTCTCTTTTTTTCCTTCTCTTCTTTTGCTGTAATACCAAGTTGATCAAAGAGCTGAGGATCATTTGTTATTGTAGAAAAGCTAAAAATATCTTGAAATATTCAGGCAAAATAAGTTCATTCAGATAACAGCCAGTACCTCTCATTGTTCCTGTTTAATACCTTATACATAAGCCTGTGTGTAGTAATAGTTTTTCTCAGAATCTGAATTGCATGTGCACAGCTGAGAATTTGGGTGTTTCCAGGCCAAGGAGTATTATTTAATCAATTTATTAATTTATTTAATTAAATTGTTTGCTTGTGTTAACAAACCAGTGATCTATTCTACTGCCAGAAAACCTTCCCACAAGTCCCTAGAGCTCACCTCTATGGCATGTTGCTTTAGTAATGTCATACAGCTGTGTGTGATGGGGGAACTAAATGATAAAGAACAGAGACTGCAGTAGAACTGACTGCACTGATGGCTACTGAAAGTGACTGAGGGGTCAGTGCTGTGTCTCACTCTAAACAACAGCAGTATTATCTCTTATACTCTTTAATAATAATATCTGGCAAGCATTGGCTTTTTTTAAAGGCAAGCACCTATAGATTCAAGCTAGAGATACAACAGGAGCTTCTGTCTTGTAGGACTTCTGTCACAAAAGAGGATCAGAATGCCACTGTGACCAGATAGAATTAAAAATAAAATTCAGTAATTTACTCAAGGAAGGTAATAAACACTGCTTATAAAACTAAAAAACAGTGGCATTTGCAGTTCCTTCTCCCCCCAGTCCCAGTCCCAGTAGTAATTCTGTCTGACTGGTCCTGGAGCCATAAGAGTATATTTAATTTTTTCAAGCGCTTAGCATAATGTTTGTGATGGGAAGTGCTAAGCCAGCCCACCGAAATGAGTCCCTTGAGCCAGACAAAGATGAATTTCAAATCAGAGGAAAGAGAAAAGGATAGGGAAAGGAAGGAAATAGCTAAGGTGAGACCAGAGATGATAACATCTGTCCATTAACTTATGTCTGGATGCTTTATACCAAATGAAACAGAAACAAAATTCTTTCCCTACTACTAAAGCACATTTCTATAGTACTCCCCTACCGCACCTCCAACCTCAGTCCTTTATTGGAAAGAGTAAGTTAAATTTCAGCTTGCTTCTGGGCAGTGGGTTTCACCCATTCTCATTACATGTCCTATTACAAATAAACAGCACCGTTCAGGAAGAACCACATTCCTGTTCCAGCACAGCTTGATCCAGATGAATCAGGAAGGTAAACAGACAAAAGCAAAAGTGAGAAAGGTTTAATAACACAATTAAAATATAACTTTATAAGCTTGTGAGCTGATGTGGCAGGCTGCTTTCAGTAATTTCCATAGGGAGTGCTTATCCGTGACTACAAACCAAAGCAATCTAGAAGCTGGCTACTTGAAGCTGTAAGGAGAGCTGCTGGAACCGAAGGCAGCTTGCTCAATTGCCTGGAGACCTCTCTTTGGCTTCCAAATCATAAATTGAAGTCTACCTCTAATTTTGCTACCTCATTTTCTCAATACCTCACTGGTTTTGGGGGGTTTTTTTCTCTTCTTTCTCATCACTGCTTAGTATTCTAGATTCCCTAGTGAGATGCAGTGAAGACCGCTAGGATTCTGCCAGACATTAAAAAGCAGGCAACATCTGTTCAACAACTTCAAATCACTTTCTGTGTGAGGCAGCCCCCCCAACAGCCTTTGTTACAGCAAGTATTTGTTGCAGTCAGCCTTTTCTGCTGCTTTCCTTATCCATTCATACCCTGCAACTTTACATCGTAACTCACCATTTCTTCTAGCCAAATGTTTTATGCAAACATATCAGCCTCTGGAAAGCCAGAAAATAGCAGCTCTTACAGAGATGAACCTTCTTCCAGTGTTATGTCAAGAGCAGAGTCTGGGCAGCAAGCAGTGTGAAGATCCCTTCATCCTTGGGAATGGTCAGGGTCATTATGTCTCTGCTTTCTTGGACAAGCGCTGGCTGAAGTTTGCCATGCCAGAATTTAACTGCCTTCTCTCCCAGCTTCACCAGCTCACTCATTTCAGATGTGTCCAGAGCACTAAGCAACATTTGGACAAAGCAGACAGTTTGGAGTAGGGCATGAACATGAGCAGAGTCCTCTGTTATAATGAGAAAATAAACATACTCTTCCTACCTCTAGAGGACAAGTCAGAAAACCTGTATTCCTCTTTGAATTGCATGCTTTTTTTCTTCTCTTGCAACTTTATTTTCCATCTGTTCATCCCTTCCTTTTCTAGCAACACAGAGAAAAATCTTGAACAGGGACAGTCTTTATTCAAACTTCTGTAAGATCATTTATTGAACCTAAGGGTCTGCATTTAAGCCACTGACGCTTAAGAGTCTACCTGCCAGAGCTGAAATTAGTCAGTCCCCACAGACTTTAGGGAGAGCCTAACAAAGGCTAGGATGCAGCTTGGAAGAAGACAGAGATTGTAACAGCTTCTGCTGCTTTCACTGTTTCACTCTGCTTTAGTCACTTTTGAATTTGGGCACAAGGCTCCTGCTTTTTCACTGTGCACTGCATTCATTTCTCACATACAGCCAACCTGACTACACTCAGGTATTGAACGTCAAAAGTGTCTTGTAAGCAAAAGTGGTCATCTCGTTAATAGGAAACAGAAACATATTTTGAAGACTCCAGGTCCAAATCAAGTTAGAAGAAGTATTAAATCAGTCCTCAGGGAGCTGGCTCAGCTTTTCAGTCTGTGCAGCCCTGTACCAAGCATAGTGCTGGGCTAGCCAGCTCACGGGCTCGTGGTAGACGGTGTACATCCCGGTTTGTAAGTCTACATTCTTCCCTCTCCATGAGCTGCTCTGCACCCTTGATTTCTTAGTGCTCTGCACAATAACATGCTCCCTAGATGCAGTTCTGGATTCTCATTGTTCATTTTCATTTTCCCTTTGCAGTTTTCAGCACACTGGGGGAATCACGACTGCCTGCTGAAGAAACTTCATTTAAAATAATCAAAACACCTTTAGTGTCTATTTCTGAAAGCTGTAATTTTATTCATGGTATTTCTATTCAATCCATTCAGAGCCTTAGGTTATGGATAGTACCTTTAAATAAAGGACAATTTGTATGTCTTTATTATAGGCATATTTCAAAAATCTTACCACGTTCCACTGACAATAATGGCATTCATTTAAGACAACTCAGTGCTGACAGTTGGTCCTCTAAGGGTTTTTTGCATGTCAACATGTAAATTAATTTTCATATCTTAATCGCCTCATATTACAGTTAATATTGAATGCTCTTGTTGGATAGTTGTGTCTGTGGGCTTCGGATACTTGTTCTAGAAGTCACCCCTTCTGCAATGAAAGACTCTCAGGTCAATATAACCAAAACATAATTTAGTTTTATTTTCGAGAGAGATCTCTCTTTTCTACCTCTTATGAATAAACCCAACACAGTTTAGACACATTTACCATATAATATCTCTTGCCAGGTCTGCATTTTTAATTCTGCAAATTATGCAAGAGTCAGGTACTCACATCGTAAGTGAAGAAAAGCTACCTTGCAAAGTCCGGCAATACTCCTGTTTTAAGGTACATATATCAGCTCTCCAGGTGCTGTAGAATCATAGAATCATAGAATCATTTAGGTTGGAAAAGACCTTTGAGATCATCAAGTCCAACCATCGACCCACCACCACCATGCCCACTAAACCATGTCCTCATGAGTCATGTCTACACGTTTTTTTAAATACCTCCAGGGGTGGTGACACCACCACTTCCGTGGGCAGCCTGTTCCAATGCCTGACACCCCTCTCAGTAAAGCAATTTTTCCTAATATCCAACCTAAACCTCCCTTCCCGCAACTTGAGGCCATTTCCTCTCGTCCTATCTCCAGCCACCTGACAGAAGAGACCAACACCTCCCTCACTACAACCCCCCTTCAGGCAGTTGTAGAGAGTGAGAAGGTCTCCCCTCAGCCTCTTCTTCTCCAGACTAAACAGCCCCAGCTCCCTCAGCTGCTCCCCATAAGACTTGTGCTCCAGGCCCCTCACCAACTCGGTTGCCCTTCTCTGGACATGCTCCAGCACCTCAATGTCCGTCTTGTAGTGAGGGGCCCAAAACTGAACACAGTACTCCAGGTGCGGCCTCACCAGTGCCCAGTACAGGGGGACAATCACCTCCCTGCTCCTGCTGGCCATGCTACTTCTGATACAGGCCAGGATGCCGTTGGCCTTCTTGGCCACCTGGGCACACTGCCGGCTCATATTGAGCCGGCTGTCAACCAGCACCCCCAGGTCTTTTTGCCGGGCAGCTTTCCAGCCACCCTTCCCCAGGCCTGTAGGGCTGCGTGGGGTTGTTGTGACCTACATGCAGGACCCGGCACTTGGCCTTGTTGAACCTCATACAATGAAATAGGCTCTCATGCTAAGGATCCGTCCCACAGAACTTACTTTGGACTTCAACTGGTTAACATCTCTTTTTCTTCCCCCATCTCCCTTCCAAATGACACTCTCTAATATTTCTGATAAAGCATCTCTCTTCTCTGGTTTATATTCTGCTAGAATGACTGGAACCTAAGAAAAGGACTCTGTTACTTGTCTTATGTGTCCATCAGTCATCTGGAAAATATCTATCTGAGCTCCAGATTTGGATCACCCACACATTTGCTCTGAAACATATGTACAGGCCTTCCCTCTAACAATCCAAACTCAGCTTCAGGTTGTTTATTTTGAAAATGAGTACTGGAAAGAAAATTGAAACAGTTTAATACTTGCAAAAAAAAAAACAACTCCAAAAGCTATCTATCTATGTATGCGTGTGTATATGTGTGTATATTTATCTATAGGAGGGAAAGGTCTGCATGCAATTTGACAGGCAAACTGTTCATACTCCAAAGTTTCAAATATGTAACAAACTTCTTTTAAAATAATGGAGAAATTTGGTGGATGTGCTCTAGTGAAAAAAAACCTGACAGACCTTGGTGAAAATTTGCAAAAAAACAGGTGAGCTGAATAAAATATGTGAGCCTGAATTTATAGGAAAATGCCTATTGTAGAACTTGGATACATGGTTGCTGAGGCATTTGTTTGGGTACAAATGAAGCTGCTGAATAAAGAGCCACAAGAGCACTGGGATTTGTGGACTGGGCTCTCGGTCTGAGCTGCAACAATGTAATCTATTTCCCCAATAAAACTAATTTCAAGTCTGTAGTTGGATTCTCAGAATCTGGATCTAGACTTTGTAATTTGATCCCATCCCCCTTCTAACGAGATGGAGCAAGCACAAGGTTAGCCACAAAAACTGCAGACAAGGAAGATAGCTTTGATATTACCCTTTTGAAACGGTGACCCTGAGCATGTAACACATAATCAAAACTTGATTAACATAGAAATCCAATTACTGCTTCAGTAAAGATCTTTCATTAATCTAGAAAACACTTGCAAAATGCTTGGACTTCATTTCCCAACAACTACAAATCTAAAAAACATTGTTGAGGGGTCAGATTCAATGACACAGCTATTGTCTCAAAGCTATTCCTCCCAAGCCAAGGTTTGGGTGCCTTTCTTGCAGCATGCCCACCCTGGGCAGCACGCAGATCTGGCGTGACCCATGCCAGAGCCATGCCCTGTGACCAGCAGCAGAGCTGTGCTGGAATAAAAGGTCCTGGGTAATCCAGACCACCAGCCATGGATCAGCAGGACCTGCTGAAGCCAAAATTCCCTCGTGATCCCAAGATTAAGGTGACAATGCCGTCCAGCTCCATTGAATAGCAACGCAGTGGCACTGAGGACCTGTCGGCATCTCTGCTAGCTGCAAACTTCCCCAGAGCCTTCTGTCCCCAGCTTGCTGCTCCCTGGGATGTGAGCTACGTATCAGGAAGAGGTCCCCCAGGGTCTTGCCATCTGCCTGGCTGACTGCCCTCATCTCTATGAGGATAGGCTCCATTCAAAGATCAGGAACAAAACCAGGGATGTGGCTATTTGCTCTCCTTCAGCCAAACAGGCCATCTCTTGCAGAGGTCCACAGCAGCCTCACGCTGTTGGGAAAGTGCTTCCAGAAAACAAAATGCACAAACCTGGCCCCAGGCTCTCTGGCTGCCCACCACATCGCTGCTCCTGGCTGTCATCAGTGATGGCTGGGCTCACAGATGGTCCCTTGAACCTTCCCAGAGACCCTCTCCTACTCTTTAGACTCTTCACAGCAAGCACCCATGCAGGGCTGACTGTTTTAACTTTTCCCTAAATAAAAACCCACAGGGTAGAAGAATCAAAGATGCTTTTTGAAATTCTGTTCCAGAATATATTTTTTAAATTTCCCTGAATGTGACACATCGCAGACACTATGTGATAAACACTTTAAAAGCATTTAGTGGTTCTTTTTTGTGGGCCTCCATGCAATCTAACAAACAAGAAAGGGAATACTATTACCTCATCTGATACACACCGTACTGAGTCAGGAAGAGGGGGAGTTACCTGATGAGATGTGGCTGTCTATGTCTAAGCCACTTGACTAGATTCTCTTTGTAATTAGTGGAAATGGGTACTGTCAGATTTGCGTCACCTCATCTTAAAGTAGGCTTCTAAAACAGGTCAGATTAATTTCATCCTGATAGTGCCTGCTCATCACGACCAACTAAGAATGGGAGCCAGAGCTGACCAGCAGTATTGACATTTGCTTCTGGTCGGGTCAGTCTCGCCTTAACTCATTTGACTGGTATAACACTAGGCACAGTTGGCAAAGCCAAGTACAAGACTCAGAGCCCTAAACCCCAGTCCAGGTTAGTTCCTACTTACGCATTCCTTCTCCAAAAGCAGGATGTTTACCCACAAAATACAATTAGTTTGACTTAGGATTTCACAGCTGCATTAAAACTTCTTTCAGTGCCCAGAAATTAGAACCTTTGATATGTTTTTTCAGTATATTTGACATGGGCATCTATCTTGCCCTCGTTTTGCATTCCTTTTGCTGCTAATTTCCCTCCTAATACCATTAATCATATTTTGTTTTACTCACTCCTAGAGCTGTGTGAAGGAGAGTAATCAGTCCGTTCAGGGAGAATTTCAATAGTTAAAAAAACAGGTTTGCTTTTGTTTTAAACAACACCGCAGAACCATCTACAAAGCAAAGCTCTGGGGTGGCAGGCAGATATAGAAGTGCTGCCAAAGCAGTTTGACCAGTGAGGTGGAGACGTGGGGTTTCCAGGATGCTCCACCGATGGGGCAGCCCCACAGATGTTGATTCTCAGAGTACCCTCTTTGCGGGCTCTCTGAGGGTAACAAGCTCTAGAAATCCTCTGCCCTCCAGGCAGCTGAACAGCCCCAACTTTCCACACCAGCACTCCTCTGTCATCCTGCCATCTGCCAGGCAGATGAGCTGGCAGAAGGTCAGACAGGTACAATGAAAACCTGCTGGTTTTCCAGCACACCTTCCGCAGAATAGGCCATTGCCACATGGCATCTCAGTTTTGCCCGAAATGCTCCAGTGGAAATATGTTCACCTGGAGCTTCTGCAGCCAGTGCTACAGATGAATCCTGACCGACGGCTGCAGGCTGAGACGGGCACACGTTGCCTGTCTCCATTCTGCTCATCGACCTGCGCACCCTTCCCTGGGGCTGAAGGTGTGCAGAGTGGCACCGATGCTTGGCTTAATGTACAGGCTGGCAGGAACACCTAGGGAAAAAAAAAATACCCATTTTGACCACTCGCCACCCTTTGTGGACAGAGGTCTATTGGAGAGAGAGAGGTGACACTAGAAATGCAAACATCTCATTGCTTTACCTCTTGTGCAAGCTGGGATAGCAAAATTTTAACACCAGGAAAGTACCAGGAGTATTTGGTGGTACTTGAACTTGCCTGCATAGCCTTCTCATCTTTCTCCTGTAAAACAGACCCCTTCACTAAAAGTAGAGCCTGAGTAGTGCTAACTCCCACCTGGTAATATCTCCCCTGAACAGCCTCTGAATTGTTCCTGAGGATCAATTCCAGCAACAGGATTCAATAGTGAGGTTTGGCATCTCTCTGTAGAAGCACTGCCGGAGGGAAGAGGGCTTCAAATTCCCCAGCAAGGAGCAACTCCAGAATTCAAACCTGGCAATTACTGGCAGCATTACAATGTTTGTGGGCAAAAATTTCTGTGCCAATATATGTTTTCATATCTATTTTATATTTTCAGTGAGTATAAACAGAGCTAATTGGTGAATATAATACTTTGGAAAGTCTGAAGACCTGTTTTTAATAACCTTTAAAGTAGCTTCCCTTGAGAGGTTTTTTTTCACCAGTCTAAATATTTAATATTGTACTTACTGTCCCTGTTTTTAGAGAAATGCTTTAATGAAGCAAGATGGGTAATGACTTGCAAACCACTGGTTGTCACAGGAGCAGGACTTTGGAGATCATTACAAGAAATAGAGAACCACTTATCCAAAAGGTCCTATTCTACAGGATTTTGGATCCTGTCCTGTAATTCTCCCCAGCTGTCAGAGGTTCAGGAAATCCATCGAGTATAGGATTAGTTTTCTAAGACATAATACTACCAAACTTCCCAAGACTACTTTTTATTCGCAAATAAGTCCTCTCCTTTCTCCTGGCTGGACTTTTTCCATTGAATTATTTTCTTAGTTTTTAACTAAACAACCTATAAAAATATATATATATATATAAAAAAATGTATTTGCTGAATATGTATATTCTTTATTATATAAATAAGAAAGAACCATGAGAGCCAACTAGCTATAGAAAATGAATTATTAAATGAAATACATTGATTTACCAACATTAAAAAGATTCTGCATTGAAATTTTTTAATTAACTGGCATGTGACAAGCAGAAAAAAAATGCAGCTAGTTTGTGGAGTCAGTTATTTTAGAGAAAAGGGAAAATGCTAAATGCTTGACTTCATGTCTCCATAATTTGACTTCTTATTTTTTCCCTCTTTTCAACCCTGTCTAAATTACCACTACCAAGTTTACAGGGGTACACAACAAAATTAAGCAATCCTTATGAAAAGCCCGGACTTCTAGAACAAGAAATTACGCAACACAGCATACGGAAAGAGAATTCAAGCATGGCATTATGTGATACCACTGGAAGCTAACAGTAAGGGGAAGGTTTTCAGAGGAAGAATATCTGTTTCATGAGAAATGCAAAAAAAAAAACCAACTCATGAAATACGTTAGATTTGTATAAAACAAAAATTGAGCTTCTGATCCTGCTATTAGGGATACTGAATTTAACACATTGTGTGTTCTTCTTTCTACAGTTTTTCTCACTTGCCTTGCCTTTGCTTTTTAGGTGTTTGTTCATATAAAACTTAGCAAGAGAAAACAACAGGCTTTACCTTAAACCACTAACATATCTAGATAAGGCTCAAATCATGCAGAAACTGAAAACATCCTGGGAATCCTGGGAAATCTACTCTCGGTGTTACAGCTCTGAGTACCCATTCAGTGGTTTCAGTCCCAGATTCAGGAAAATTTCTGTTTGTGCCAATGATAAGCACAAGGTTCATTGTGTCATTGCTTAAAGTTAGCTATCTTTTCAGAACTTCCTTGGCTCAATAAGGACATTAAAGCAGATAGTTAAACACTTTCCCAGTTGGAGTCTTTTCTTTTTTTTTCTCCCATAAAAGTGGCTATAAGTTTTCTGCCATTCAGCATATTCTTGTCAGAACATGATTTCTATGTTTCTAAAATCTTTACTTTTTTGTCTAATATCTTGTATTTTAATAATGATTCACTATTATGTACCTACAACTACAACTTAAATAATTCTATCATAAACCAGGTGTTATGCTCCTGTCAAAAAATAATAAGTCTTCTTAAAAATGACCAGCCGGTTTTGTGTGTATCAGATGAATCAAAGTACACACTGGGCAGGAGTTCTATTACATTCGGGAGAGTTTCAGGATCTTTCAGCTTGGGTGGAAATGAGTAGAGCTTTTTCAGAATTATGGTTTGCTGAATGAGAATAACTTTGATCTTTGAAGTTGCCTAACTTATACCTTAATCACCTTTTTTTTTCTTATTTTTTTACAAAGTTACAGCTATGCTTTACTACCCAAAGAGTTTGTGAAAGACTGCATGTGTGTAGACTGTTTCAGTAAAGCTCATTAGAATAGGCTTGATTTTAATGACATGAATAATCCCATTCTGAAAGCAAAGAATTCAAGAATGCAAACATTTTTTGAAATTACAAACATTTTTTTTCACTTTAGTGAACTTCAAGGGAAAAAAAGGCTGAGCTTGAAGTTAAGTTTATCCTTCAAAATTTTGCTCAGCTGGGGCCCTAGCACAAGATTCAGGCTGCCAAAACCTGCCAAGCTGTCCAGACCTCAATCCCAAAGCACATTTTGGCAGCTCAGACCAGCACTGCCTTCCACCTGAGGATCAAGATTTACCCAGAACATGCATTTTGAATCCCAAATTTCCCCGCATAGACAGGTCTAGGCACACAGGTATATGCAGAAGCAACTTCATTTGAGGAGTCAGGTGCTTTGCTCCTACCTAATCTTCACACAACTGAGACCCAAAGCAAGAACATACCTACATAAGGAAGCAGAAGACAAAGTTATTGGAGGCCATTAACTTTCCTCTTTTTCCTCTTTTGTTAAGCAGTCTCCAGCTACTACGGACTTAAACACCCCTGGCATTCCCATAATATTTGTGCCCTTACAGCCCCCCTTCCTCCCAGTGGCCAAACTCTGCCAGTGGCCAAAACTCTGGAATGCAGCAGGATGTCACAAGCTCTCTTGATCTGGCTCAACTTGCATTAACTGCACCTGCCCAGCATAGAGCAGCAGCTTGGGCATTTTTATCAAAAAGCATAGCTGGAGGAGCTACTGTCTACTTTTTGTAGAAATCCTAGTGGTTAGGTTTTTTAAAGCAGCAGAAGACTTGAGATCAAATCTCTTTTCACTCTAAACAGTTTTGACACTGTAACTCCCACTTCACAGAAGAAAATCCAAGTTGCCAGGCTACAGGAAGGAAAACTGACCACTCTTCTTTCCCAGGATGAGCAGATGAGTAGCAAGAACAACAGGCCACCAGCAAAGCAAGTGAAAGGCGGTATGATGTGGTAACATTATGAATGAGGACATGCAGAAATGAGTAGCATGGGCCCAGATTCTCATTTCCCTAGATAATTCGGGGCTTTTATTCACCAATTGAAATATAAAAACTAACTGGTTGCATTAACTGGAACTGCATTAAATGTCTGAATTAGAATATATTATTTTAAGAGACTATAACTACCAGTGGTAATCTAAGTATAACTGTAACCACGCAATATGTGTAATTGAAATAGAGCACTGTGTTGGCAAAACATTAGACTGTTTCCTAGATCTAAGCTGCATGGATCCAGTAAGTAGAGATTGTAAAGCTTTTGCATTAACTTACTGAAACTCCTATCGCAGATTGTAGAGGAGAAGACAGTCACACTGAAGCCCGCTTAAATAAGTGTTTCTTGAAGAATGGCATGTTGTTGCCAACTCTCTTGTCTAATTAAAGACCCAAAACATTATCCTACTGAAGCTGATGGCAGTACTCACTTGACATCAAAGGGAATCAAGATTCGCCATTCTTTTATGAAGAATTATTTTTATTGTATGATTAAAAACAAGCAAGGCAATTCACAGTGCATCACGTGGTAGCACTTTTGTCTCCAGGTGATGGCAGACTCCAGTTCTGTCGTGCCTCAGAGGTCCCACCTGAAGCCAAGACATCAGCTCAATACTGAGGCTGCAGTATCTAAACCAAACTACAGTCACCTCCAGAGACAGCAGCTCTGACTGGAACCCCATCCTGCTGTGCAACTGGCAAACATGCTAGAAGACTGAGGAGCTTAACAGACTAAATAGACAAGGATAAAAGATCTCCATTGTGCAGATAAGAATTGAGACAAGTGCAGACTGGCTTACCTGAAGTCGCACAGTTGAGCTCCAGTAAAGCAAGGGAAGGATCCCCAGTTCATCGCTGCAAATCCAGAGGGACTATTTGGGTGCAGATGGCACGTTGACCTTCATGATAAAAATTTTGCTTGGATCTCCTGCTTTAAGCTATCTTATGTCATCTCTAAAATAAAGAGAAAACAAAAAAGTGAAAAACCTCCTCTCTCCAAATTCTGTGCCCAGCGCTTTTTTCTGCCAGAGTGTAACAGAAGCTAGCTTACAAGCAGGGCATAAGTTCTTTGTTAGGGAAAGAACTGTGAAAAATTAGGGATCACACCTGAGTCTGGGAAGTCTTTGCTCACAAACAAGTGGGAAAATGGGGAAAGAGACATAACTTTAAAATAACTGTAATATTAATTGATTACCGTTCTCCAGATGAAATGATGAACAATAACATCTCTAGCAGCTCTATGGCCAGGAAATGGGGTGGAAATTGAATCCAATAAGACAAAATTTTCTTTCTCCACAAGATAGATATATTATAACTTGAATTATTGGCAAGGAAATATTTTTGCAGTTTATTTAGAGTTGCTGCTCTATAGATATCTGCTATTTCAGTCATAGTATGTTAAGATAACTCTAAATGAGAGGTACTGTGTGAAACCAAACTCTAGACTGTATTTTGTATTTTAATCAGGATTCTTTCACAAAATATTCCATTATGGCTAATGAGATATTAGCAACCAATGTGCTAGAAAGGACAGATGGGAAGATAGTCAACTATCCAAATCAGAAGATTTTCAAAGTGCAGTAAACAAATTATTAAGCACACTTCTCTGGCTTAATGCCAACCTATACTCTAGGGAATTGGTCAAAGAGTAGATCATGAAAAGCTTTTTGGGAGTAGCTAAATTCTACAGCTGTGGTCTTTGTTTTTCTAGTACTTTGCAAGAACAGAAGGGGGAATTACGAAAGCGTCTATCGTACACTACCCATAAGCTGGAAATGCTTGAAACGGAATTTGATTCTACACGTCAGTATCTTGAAATAGAATTGAGACGTGCTCAGGAGGAACTTGAAAAAGTAACTGAAAAACTGAGAAGGTTAGTAACTAACTTTTTGAAATAAACAGAGGTATTAGGAATTTACAAGTGACTGTTAAAAACATATGTAAGTAAAAATATGAACATATAGTCTCAAACATACTTCATATATTATTTATTGATTACACAGTGTGTTTTCACATTGAATATATATTTCACTTATCTGAATATATATTACATACCACATGAAGTTATTTACATGTGACATGTAAGATGTCTCTGTATTGAAAGTAAATATGCAAATAGAAATGTAACTATACAGGTGCATATATTACATTGTTTATGTGTAAACATACATGTGGGTTAGTGCCACATTGTGTAACACATACAAAGGTTATAAACACACTACATATATATATATACTTATACTGTATATAGACAGATAAATGTTTTAGAATTATTTTGGCCGCATATTTTCTGTTGTTACTTTCCATTGCACTGACACAAGAGAATAGAATTTGGCCCTCCATCACTCAAAACTGAGACTATGTTCAATTCAAATAATATTATGACATTTCACATTATGGTATAGCAAATCATTCACTTTTAAGTCCCAGGCAGAATGGAATGATACTGAAAACCTATGATTTAAAATTGTTGAAGCTGTGGTATGGTGCAATTGCAAATCAGGGGCCTAGTTAATGTTAATGACAAATTAGAATAAGCATGCACTCCAGACATTCATGGCACTGATTAAACTGGTCTGTAAGCTAGCTTTAAATTTATCAGTGATTCTTATTCTCCATTTTTTCATTTGTTTGCAAAACTTCTGAACCTACAATGACCCATTGTGGTGGGTTGACCCCTGCTGGATGCCAGGTGCCCACCAAAGCCCCTCTATCACTCCCCTCCTCAGCTGGGCAGCGGAGAGAAAATATAACAAAAAGCTCATGGGTTGAGATAAGGACAGGGAGAGATCACTCATTCAATTACCATCATGAGCAAAACAGACTCAACTTGGGGAAATTATTTAATTTATTACCAATCAAATCAGAGTAGGGTAATGAGAGATAAAACCAAAACTTAAAACACTTTCCTCCCACGCCTCCCTCCTTCCCAGGCACAACTTTACTCCTGATTTTCTCCAATTACTCCCCCTGAGTAGTGCCGGGGGACGGGGAATGGGCATTACGGTCAGTTCATCACACGCTGTCTCTGCTGCTCCTTCCTCCTCGGGGTAGGACTCCTCACTCTTCCCCTGCTCCAGCCTGGAGTCCCTCCCACAGGAGACAGTCCTCCACAAAATTCTCCAGTGTGGGTCCTTCCCACAGGCTGCAGTTCTTCACAAACTGCTCCAGCGTGGGTCCCTTCCGTGGGCTGCAGTCCTTCAGGCACAGACTGCTCCAGCGTGGGTCCCCCATGGGGTCACAAGTCCTGCCAGAAAACCTGCTCCAGCGTGGGCTCCTCTCTCCATGGGGCCACAGGTCCTGCCAGGAGCCTGCTCCAGGCTTCCCATGGGGTCACAGCCTCCTTCTGCTCCAGCGTGGGGTCCTCCAGGGGCTGCAGGTGGAGATCTGCTCCACCGTGGACCTGCCTGGGCTGCAGGGGGACAGCCTGCCTCACCATGGTCTTCCCCACGGGCTGCAGGGGAATCTCCGCTCTGGCACCTGGAGCACCTCCTCCTCCTCCTTCTTCACCGACCTGGGGGTCTGCAGGGTTGTTTCTCTCACATGTTCTCACTCCTCTCTCTGGCTGCAGTTTCTGTGCCACAGCAACTTTTTTCCCCTTCTTAAATCTATTATTTCACAGGCACTACCACCATCACTGACGGGCTCAGCTTTGGCCAGCGGCAGGTCCATCTTGGAGCCGTCTGGCCTTGGCTCTGTCGGACACAGGGGAAGCTTCTAGGACCTTCTCACAGAAGCCACCCCTGTAGCCCCCCCCTACCAAAACCTTGCCATGCAAACCCAATACATCTCTTTATGCAGGAATGTGTTTGCGTTTCTTGTGAGGACTTTCCTAAACTGATGTAGATAATTGAATTGTTTGATTTAGTTTGTTAGATGAGTCAAAACAAAATTCAGAATGAATCATTCCAGGGCTATACCCAAAGAAATATTTTTAATTCTTTGCAGAAGGCAAAAACAAAACCAAAACTAAGCCATATCCATCAAGAGCAGTCTGACGGTTCTCCATATTGTTTTCTTGCTAACAATATTTTTCCTATCACTTCACTTGGAGCAGAGCTATTGAAACTAGCTTTGGTCTTGACATAATTTTGTTCCAATATATTTCAGCTATAAGGACAGGAAACATTGGTGTACTCTTTTCTCCTGAAACATTATTTCAGGCACAGCTGCCATAAATCCTGCATTATATTTAGCAGAGGGGCTGACCATCCCACTTCTGTTAAAACAAAGGGTCTTCCTAGTCAGTAGGAAGCCTCTTATCAACTTCACTGGGCACTAATAAGTTAAGCACCCTTCAAAACTCAGGCCAGAAAGTCTTTTTTTTCTCATGGCAAAGCCTAGCACTCATACCAAATATCAGATTAGTAAAACTGACTTTCCAATATTCTAATGGAATGTTGTAACATATTATGAAGAAAACGTATATTCAAAATTATGTTTCAGGCAAGTGATTACTCCCCTGAAGACATATCATATTGGAAGCCCAAAATATTTTATGAGGTGAGCTTTAAAAATGTTTCTATTGAGAATAGCAAGGCATACTGCAAGTTGAACAACTAGATTTCTCAACCTGGAGAAGGATAACATCTGAAACAAAACTGTCATCCAAAAGCATGTCAGCAACATGTCACAGAGGAACATCGGTGTGAGAAAAACAAGGCACTAGAATTAGTTTCAATAATGTGTCTTTTGCTTTATTCACTGCACAGGGAGAGAAATTCAGCCCCCCTAATAAATAAGTTCTGTGTAACAAGATCCCACTTGTGTACTAGAGACTATTTCTGTTATTAAACTTCCATTACTGTTAAAGTGCAGAATTTTTCCAAGAGGCTGAATGGCCATCCTTTTCTACTCCTTTCTGAAAGCCTTTATCGTCAATTTATCCAGACTTACCTGTGTTGCTGCTAGGCCTTCCCTCTCTTACCCAAGCAGGGAGGTCATTTACGTGACTTGACGGTCAGGTTTTTGACCTCTCTCCAACCAGTTAGAGGTGGTCTTTTTCTTTTGGCCCAGTGGGAGCAAGATCAGGGCAGTGCTGAGTGAGTTTGAAAATATTAACTGTAAAGCATAAGTTCAGCTTTGAAAAGTGACTGAAAAGAGAGTGGGCATTTCATATACCTCACAGTGGTCCCCTATCTGACATGATCAGCATAGGTCTTTTAAGTAAAATTTTAAAAATATTCAAATACCAGTCTTGGAACCAAAACTGATCTCCAAAGGTCATGCTGTGTTTCCTGCTTTAGACCCTTTTCCAGGTAACAACTTGGTGAGGTCCCCATCTCAGCTTTTACCAGAGAGTAGAGTTATTTTAAGACCCAAGAAATAAACCCATGCAAGCATATATATAGCACTGAGATTAGCCCACACACATAATTGTTTCACCAAAAGCAAGACATTTCATGGACTGAAGGGGTGTTCTGAACAGGAATCCTGTAGCAGTATTAGCTTTGGAATAAATGGGGGAAAACTCTCTTGTTTTCATAAGGAAGTCAGTGTAACTTGTGATAACAGAGAGGGAAAAGGTCTTTTGAACAAGAAGTTACTGTTTTAACAGTCACCCTTCAAAGCTAAGCTGCACTCTGGGTGAAATTCTCTTCTTTAGAGAAAGTCAGCCCAAGCTTGTGTTTTACTTTAGATATATTTCATGGCCTTAAGAGGGCTTGAGACTGAGTGGAAGCAAAGAAACAGAGGCTTTTGCGAACTTCCTCTTTAGTGGTGATCTGCAGTCTTAGAGAGGAGTGTGTTGCTTGCTGGGTTAAAAGCACAGATATGCACTATTCAATTTGATCAGAATACTTTCCATCAGACCCTAATTTAGGTGAGAACCTAAACATGCACTTAATGCATGCACATATATACACTGGAGGCACATGGGCATCACCTAATAATATGAACAACACAAAAAGCTTTCAAAAATGATGTTATTGATTCACAGGATTTTATTCTTAAAACAGTTTCACAGGGTAGTGAAGCTGACCTATTCTTCACTTTATTTACAAAGAAGTCAGATTTACAACATTAAAATGTTTCATACTTCACAAGGTTCAGGTGTATTTTTTCCTCAAAGAGGGTTAAGTTACCATTTGCTCATCTGATCATTTTCAAATTGGAATAATTTTCCCTACTCCTCCTTTATTTAGTGTTGCCCAAAGATTGACTTGATTACCCTGTTCCTCTTTTATCCCTTTAACACTTTCTTCCCTATATTTCTGGGTCCGTTTCTCTCCTTGCCACCCACATTTGCTGACACCTCTTTTGGCACAGTGGATTTCCTATTTGGGTTTTATGCATATATGTGCATTTGTATGTGCTTGTGTATGTGTGCACGTGTTTGTGCTTATTTTGACTATCTTTTCATAATGTTCTCAATAGAAACACTTTTTGAAGCTCAGCTTCCTACTTACTATAGATTTTTTGTTTAGATTGGACTTTATTTTACTGGGAAAAGGTCACTTTTTTCAGTGCAAAATGAATGTGTCAGAGAACTAGGGTTTGTTGGTTACTTTCACCTAAACATACAACAGAGGAAAATTTGCTGGGGGAAGACAAAAAAAGTTACAAGCAGAGAAGCAGATTGTAATAAGCTCATGCAAAACCCCTCTACCATCTATGGATGGAAGTGTTGCCAGCCAAGAATAATTATATTAATGGTAACCAGTCTTCCAGTCATCCATACCAAGAGAAAAACAGTGTCAACAGAAGCTGAGGAGCAAACCCAGTGATGTGTTGCCACAGTCATAAGCCAGATATCCAAGTAACAGCTACTACTGGTAATTCATGATCTTAAAGATAGGGAAAGGGAACCTTCAATGTCTCCCTTGAGCTCTCCACATAGGTCTATACTGCAGAACAGACTAAGGTACAGAGAGGCCTTAGCTAGAAAAGTCCTGAACTAATAATTTTTTTCAGCTTTTTTTTCAGGAATTTATGCATATGCTTTTGAACCCGTGCAAACTTTTAGGAGGTTGCAGGTGCTAAAAGTTTATATTGGTTTTACACCATGTCTAGTTGAGCTGCAAGCTGCTTAGGTGCAAAGCATTTTTAACCTATTTTATTTTGTCTTACTAGAGAAGAACAACAGACCATGACAGACAGGATACTGGGGCACCTCTGGTCTCAGCCAGCAGGCCCTATCTTATTTTTCTAAATCCTTGTTCCCTGCACCACAGCATTCAGCCTTAGCAGCAAAACATAACTATGTTAGTGCTGAGTAGGTGTTTGCAGGCAAAGCCAGTTTAAGCCTCCTTGCTTCCACTGGTTTACCAAGATCATCTCTGCTTTCTCCTTTGCCATGAAAAGCTGGGTACAGGGTACCCTAAGATTTCTCTCTGTTGTGTGGACTCTGGTTAGATAACTGTGAAAGTCCTAAGTATACCTAGAGCTGCACAAATAAATGTCTATACAGAGGCTTAGTAGCAAATGCTGCATCTAATCGGAGCACGGACAATGCAGAGATCTGTAAACTTCAGTCAATCCTTTAAGTCACCTGGGCATTTACACAATGGCACTGTGAGAACTGGTGAGAAATGACCAAGCCGCAGGTTAGTACAAGTCTCGCAGATTTTCAGCCCATTTGAGTCGCCAACTTAGCAAACACTCTTTACCACAGATCTGCCTTTCAGGGAGGAAATCTCTTCTCAGCAGCTCTGTAAAATGTACACGACACTGCAACTTCCCTCAGACTCGCAAATGCATGTTTGAAACAGCTGCCCTGCGTCTGGGCTGACCCTCGGTACCCCAGGGAGTTTCACCCGTGGGGATGTCATTATTTCTGCCCACAGAGCAGCTGTCCTCAGCACAGACCTCTCCTCCCAGGTCTGTGCAGCAGATGTCATGGTATTACTGGGAGCCCCAGCAGGAGCTCTGCATGCCTCATGAGGGGCACCGCAAGATGCTGGCCTGCCCCCGAATGGAGAATTTTGATCATTTAACTGGAAAGAAAATCTCCATGGCAACAAAAGCAGGGAGAGACACTTCACTGTCGGGGGGGCTGGGCTGGACCCCTTGATTCGCAGCCATGGCATGGTTCAAATGCAGGTCTTTGTTCTGATTTCAACAGTCAGTCCTAACCATACGATAAACCAAAGCAACTTCTTTAATCCCAGTCCCTTCCTGATCATCATGGAAATTACATCCAGATCCAGGCTTCTCAGAGAAAGTGGCTTTCTGCTGAATGAATGTGTATTACGTCTGAGTTCACTCTACAGTGAACGCACTTGCCCGTTACCTAAAATCAACTCACTGCTGAAAGTACTTCGACCTATTGACCTAACTTAGGTTGATTCCCAGTACAGACATATAGATATATTCAGACAAACTCTTCGCAGCAGAACTTCTAACATTTGCTTTAGATTTTTCACCTCAGATCCTGCTGAGGTGATATGTACAAACAAGAACAAGGAGCTACCCTCCTTGCCTTCTGTGAAGAGAAAGGCACAGCTACTACCAAAATAGTGATATTTTTCCCACAGGCTGCACGGCTTGTTCATTACAATACCGAGGTTACCATCTAAGCAAACTAAAGATGTACAGACTGAAACTTTTCTTTGGTGTATCGCTCTGGAATAAGCAGGGAAGTCTCATTTTGTGAGTCCATTCAATCCCTCAGTGCTGATAAAAATAAATACCCACCTTTTTCCAGGCTAAGCTATCTAAATGTATTTCCTGAGGAAAGAGGATGTGTTTAGCTCCTGAGAACAGGCAATTTCTTGAGCTTCTGTCAAAAGAAGGAATATTCTCCTCTAAGTCATGTGGGGATGCCCGCATGTCGCTTTTGCTACAGTCATTAGATTTCTGCTGCAATTCTCCTTATTAAGAGCTCCATAAATCTTTTCCTGTACTGTCTAAGCATTCAGCTCAAGCTTCCTGTCTAACATATTATTCCTGAGCCTGATGTAAAGCTACAATCTCTTTGTGCAAGTTCCCATGCTGCAATGCATATCTGCACACAAGTGCAGAATGGCAAACATATTTTCACTTCCTGGTGGAATTTGCTGCTAAATATAGTAAGCAAACATGACAAAGAAGTTTGCTTAGGAAGTAGGTGGTAAATGCATTTCAAAGACAACCACTGACTGGGAACAGGAGTGATAAGAAAATAGATTTCAGGTAGCACAAGCCAATGTTTTGTACTGATGTGAAAATTACAGGTAAAAAAACTACACGAAAAACAATGCATTCAATTACATGATATCATCTTTGTTTTAGGATACAAAACAATTACCTAGCCTTACAAAGAATTAATCAGGATCTGGAGGATAAACTTTACAGAATGGTAAGTTATCATAAGTGAACTTTTTTTTTTATATTACATGTGGTTTTATGGTTCTTAAGACATAGGACAAACATATATGTAGCTATCACAAAAAATCCCTTCACACTCCAAATGCAGTATGCTTAAAAAAGATATATGACTTTATCAGTATCATGATCTAGAGCTCAAGCTGTGTACGATGGCATAGCTCCATCAATTTAAATGGAGATTGCATTGGCTGATGATCTGGCTGTGTAAATTGTACCTTTAAAATAATTCTGGTTAATTTAGTTAATAACTTCATGGGTTTTAAATATTTATGTTTTCATTAAGTAACAAATTTAAATAAGGTACTCTAAGGTTTTCTTATGCTTCTTAGATACTTTCACTCAGCTTTTATTAAGTGATTTAATAGAGCTTGGATGGTCTGAATTTTATATGCTGTCATAACTATCAATCTCAGTGTATTAATTTCCGATCTGCATGTGTCTGCAACTACAATGTCAGTGTCACTGTCACAGGCCAATTAATAACTGAGCGAGGAAATCACTGCACCATTTATGGGCTCCACATCTAAGACTAATATTGCAAGACACAGCACCACTCACTCAAAATAGTTTGAAGATGTTAAAAAAAATGGCAATGCCTTTAGCGCCCTGGCTCATTGCTAATGCTGCTGGGACATCATACTCACTGTTAGGAGAAAATTTACAGGGAAATGTGAGGGTAACATTTAAAGAAGAAAGGAATGACAGTTTTGCACTTCCGAAGAGCTTTAGGTGGTGAGCACAGCCTGAGCTGCTTCCTCCTCCCCTGGGTCAGTACAATCAGTTGTTCCCTGCTCCCCTTCTGCCCAGCCCCGTACCCGGCATCGCCCCAGCAAGCACAGTGCACACACACAAATACACGGTTTATAGGTCCTGATGTACAGCTATAAGGATGCTAGGATAAGCCCACCTTTTACACAAGTCTCCTATGTAACATTTGCATGGGTGGGGAGCTTGAAATGAGGGGAACAGATTACTGTGCTTTGAGAGTAAATAGGGACTATGGCAACATACTGGAGAGACACCAGCCTTTACTAAGAAACAGGAAACAAATCTTTGAAAATGTCATCGTTCTTATCTCAGGAGTCTGTTTAAATAGCTGACAATGAATAGAGTACTGATGCTTTGTAACTGGCTAAAAACAGGGCAGAGTTACAGCTGGGTTATAGCTGATATTTATTCATAAATATATGTATAAACACTGTACAAGCATAAATAACATTTGATCTCATGTTATTGGTTTTTTTCTCCACTCTTCCTTTGTTATATTCTTTTTCCTTTTACCCGAATCACTTAGGGATTTTGTCTTCATCTGTGGCCTAGCAGTTATTACATATGCACTACAAAAGATAAATAAAGTAGAGGCATTCTGACTGGTAAACGAAATAAAAAGATTAGAAACATAGAAGGAAGGACTCCAGAAAATCCATGCTTTTTTATCAGGTATTTCAGATCAAAGCAAAGAATTTGTAAACTGCATTTCAGCATCCACTTAAAAGCCTGAGAAATTATTTCAGAGAACAGCACAGAAAGAAGGAAGACTGGTTCTATGGAGCACTGTACCTTTCTTTCTCCCACTAATATGAAAGTCATTGAAGGTAGCTTTAGAGCCTTGAAGAAGATCAACCAGGCTCTGTACACCACTTAACTCCAGACTGCTTTGCCTTCTGAAACATTGAAACTGAAGACATAAACCAAAACAAATGTCAAAGGGAAACTCTATTAAAAGCAAAAAGATGAGAAAAATAGTACCATATTTGATTTAGATCAGCCAAACCATTTGATTTTCAGGGCACTCCAAAAACCTTCAATACTTCAGAGAAAGTTGGATTAAATAACAGCTGGTCTGGTTAATCAACAGCTTATGGTAGACTGGGCTCTTGGATACCTTTCTCTCCCTTTCCTGCTTAGGAGGAACAGCTGTGTTTATTTTTTTGTCTAATTTAGTCAGTTTGCCATTCCAAAATCAAAAGCCTTTGATTTCTCTACCTTTATACAAATCCAAATATATAAACCATCGGTTTACTTTCTCCTTCTGTCTCCTACCCCATCCCTCTACATACACACATATTTATGTATACACACACATATATATATACACTCAGATTCTTGCACAAGTTTTGACCATATAATGTGTCCAAATGCAACAAGTAGGGAAAAGAAGACTCCTGGCGCAGTGGTCCCTCGCTCCCCCTGCCTGCAGGTGACCTGGGATGCTCCCAGGACACCACTTTCTCCCTGCCCTTACAGGTGACCCACAACTCCCCCTCTCCAGTGACTGGCCCCAGCTCATAATTCATCTAGGACTCCACCTTGGCCTCCCTCTTCTAATGTTTTTTGGTATCCTGAATTTTAAAGACTTTCATGCCTTCTATTGGTATAAGGGATGTAAAAAATAATCATTAATTCATCAGCAGTCACAGAAAAGAAGCTGAAGTAGCAGTTATTTTTCTTCTAGGCTCTGCTTCCTTTTGAGTGCTAATCTATAAAATATTTAAAAATATTTGAAAGCACACTTCTGATCACAGCAAATGGTATCCAACTGAAACCTCTGTCTCATCAGAACTCGAAATAAAAATGTAAAATATAAACCACAGTGTCTATGTTGGCTAAGAGCTAAAAAATGCAATCCTGAAATCAGGGGAGACTTTGCTGTATTAAACTGGGGGAGACAAAACGCATGGTACAGTAGAGGCAGATGTAGCACAGAACTAAAATTCTGCTGTCACTACTCATAAAACTCCTGTTCTTACCGCAGTCGGGGTCTTTAACTGGAGATTTGTTTGGTCTTGCAACCACTGGTTAAGCAGGGGAATATACAGGCTGTCTTCTTAAATAATTAAGATTTATAACTCTTTTATTCCATTAAGATGTGGGAAAAGACTAAGCAGAGTCCTCAAATTTTGCACTGTGATTCCACCACAGGACTGTTCAGTTAAAGAACATTTTAAAATATCTAGTTCCAGTTGTCACCAGTAGTCTTCACTTTCCCTTACACTTTTCTGAGTTTCCCGAGGGGAAGCAGCAGAAAAACCAATGCACCCGCTTTGTAAACCCTTACTCACACATACCCCTTGGTCTGCCAACCCATCTCCTTGAGGGCCTGCTGCCAAACCAAAAGCTCCGGTTCTTCACAGTGTCATCCCCAGTCCTGTTGGGTTTGGTTCCTGTTTTTAAGGAAGGAAATTTCTTTCTTCTCCCTCAGTGCCAGTTCAGGACCTTTCGGTAGCATAGACAATACCGAATGCTGTCAGACATCAGTTGAGACTGCTGTCAGTCCAGACGTGTCTGGACTCCTACACTCCGCGGTGTAGGAGATGCTGGGCACCAGCTCCACCAGCCCTGCCAGGCTCCCCGGCGCAGCCCCAGCCACTGGGGCTTTGGTTCTCGCCTCCGCAAAGCCAGCATCCTCCCTCTGCACACAGTGCATTGTACCTTTTATCATCTATCAAGGTAAAAACTGTTACATCACAATAATGCCTGACTTTTCACTTACATTAAGGCAGGCTGGGGGCTGTGGCTCAGCCATAAATTTGGAAGAAATTATTATATAAACCAGCACTAAAGAGGGATTTGTGTTAAGGAAGATCAGGTCTGAAACGCTGCACTATCTGAGCACTGCACTGATTTTTATCCTGTTTCTTCCTCTGCCTATGAGCTGGAGGAGGACTAAGAGGGACAGCAAATACTTTAAGAGTATTTAATTAAGAGTTGTTTATCCAACTCTTAAATATCTGGGGCTTTCCAGTCTGCTGGCCTCAATATATACCTAAGCATCTCCAGCTGGGGAAATCCAAAGATGAATTAAATATGAGCTGGGCAATTTTAAGTGGTGCTCTGAGACTTTGTGTCAGGGGAATGTTATTTTAAAGGAAGCAGCTTGCTGGGTGCCCAGGCCAGGAAAGTAAAGAATATGGAAAGTAGTGAGGAATTTGATGAACAATTTCAGTCAGGCATTAAAAGCATCTGACTACCGAGGCCAGCCCAGTGCTTTGGCTTTGGAATTTAAACCAGTCACTAGATTGCACCTGAGTCTCCCATAACAGCTACCAGTCACCCCATAATATGGTTTAAATCACAAGTGAAAGATGAAGGCAATAGAGAAAAAGCCTGTTTCTGACACAAACCTAAGGAAAGCAGGAGCCCAACGTGCTTATGTTCTTGCATGGAACATGACGACTTTGACAGTGACTTTGAATGGAGTGATTTAAAGCACATCTTTTTCATTTTCTTTCCTTTATGAAGATTAAGTTTCTTCCCCCCCCACACTGTATGTCCCATGAAAATCAAATAGAGATGACCTAAATATACTTAAAAGGATTTGCATCCCAAAGACAAGAAAAGTTTAGAGTCAGCTCAACCTGACAGGCTCATTTGCTCACATTCAGTGAAGACAGCTGTGAATTTCAAGAGAAATTTATACTGGTTGGTTAGTTAAGGCAGAAGCCAGAGAAAGTCCATGCTTTGTGGACTAAAACAACTGGAAAATAACATTTCTAAGGAAGGAAATGACCATAAATGCCACAGAAACTAGTCATTTATAAAAAAAGCAGTTGAAAAAATGCATTTCTAAGAGGTCTTCAGGTTTCATCTTTTTATGCTTACAGGCATTTTGTGCTAAAGATCTCCATCTCTCACTCTTTTCAAACTCATTTTCCAGGTAAAAAAAATTGCTAAATAGGTGCTAGGACCACCCTTTTAAACCTACACACATTAACACCTGTAGCAACTACACAGGCTCAGACTGAGTAGATCCATTAGTTTTGCAGTCAAATAAATGAATCCTCCTGGGTAAATTGGGAACATGACTCCGCCTTGCAGGAGCAGCAGGCTTTCAGACATCTTCAGTCCTTTCTCTCTCAATAGAGATTCAGTTCCCATTGTTATCCCATTGTTATGCAGCTGGCAGGGTGATCCTTCTTCCCAAGGGACTCGTAAGGCAGTCCAGCCTCTTCCTAATTGCTGTAGATGAATACAACGTCATGAGAGACTGTTCTGGAAACTACTTTCCATTTTTCCAAAGCCATGGGACTATTCTGCTCTGTCTCTCCCTCTCAGTAGGAAATCTTCCACAAGTACGAGAAGCCTAAGGAAGCTGTAACGGCAGCTTCCATCCAAAAATGATGGACACTTCTCACTTCCAACATCATCTCTGCTGCATGATGACAGAACTCTTTCCTTCTCAACATGTGTCTTATCTCTTGGCCCCCAGTATGCATTTCTGATACCTGAGGTTTTCGATCATTTTCTTCATCCTGATCTCCATGGGCTGGTCTCTGTCTCTCAGGGCACCTCCTGGAGCTACCATCTTGACCATCCAGAAATAGAAAAATCTGTTGTTTTCAAAGTAGCTGAAAATAATAGAAATATTTCTGGGATGTGGGTATCTTTGACCTTTGCATTTCTTGTAAGTGCCTTGGTCCTTTGTGATTATCTGCCAATTCAACACAAAGAAAGGGAAAGCAAGAAGAAGTAAGAATAAGCCTGAAAAGGTGGTCTGTAGCAGGCACTTCACATCTCAAAGTCCTTCACAAAACTGGTGTCATCTATGAATGTGGAAAACAAGGCACAGAAGAGGGAAGTGTCTTAGCCAAGGTCATCAAGAGGCAAGGAGCAAATTTCCATGTAACTTCTAGGCCTTCTCTATCCAAATCCACTGCCTACAAACAAGATCAAAAGACTTTCTAGTTTCTCTTGGAACTAATTTACAATGCCAATTACTTATCTCGTGTTTACAAAATAAGTAGGAAGTGGCAAAGACAGGGTTTATCATAGAAGAAAGGAAAAAAAAAAGCATATACGAGAAGAGTATTTGTCCATTTAGTCTAGGTCCTTATAGGGGGTTTCTGTCATCTGTTTCTATAATCTTTTTTATTTCTAAATAAAGAAAATTACTTCTTGGAAATAGTATAGCAGCTACAGAACTCAAACCCATGTCATTTTGTCTGTACAGGAGGGAATGTGGAATTAATTGACATAACAAAACAATTACTTTTGTGGAGAGAAAATGAAAAGAGGGATGGAGAAAGACTGATTTGTATATTGCCTTGTTCTAATTGCATCCCTTATGCTCACAGAACAGTACTACAGTTGTGTAGGATCATCAACATCATAAGATCTTGGGTCAATTTTATTATCACAAGTGGCCTGTACCTCCAGCAGAGTCCTTTTTGCACACTAGAAATGTAATATGTAATCTTGTACTTTTTTCTTTTCCTCTTTCTTTTTTCCTCCAGAAACAAACATTTCTTCTTTCAATCTACTGTCACTAACACAGCCTCAGAAGATACTATTACATTGACTTCAGGGTATTAGCATCAGTCAACACCATCTCTATTCCCTCCAGCTATAATTTATTTAACATTTTTATTATCCAGCAGGATAATAAAATTATCTACCCTGGCAAGGCATACCACTGATGTGAAATGTGGGAGACAATAGGTACACAGAAAGACTATAAGCACATTTTGTCAACTTTATCTCAATTGCTAGTAGAAAGAGCATAGGCTGTGAAGCTAACTAGCTGGCTTAGAAAAGCTTTTAATAAGCTGATAGGTAAGATATTTTTTTCAAGCATAATTGCAGTGCTGGAGGAGACCAAGGAATGTGATGGGAAGTAAATAAAACCATGCCTCTGGCTTCCGACAAGCCGGTCCTGCTGTCAGTGCGGTTAGCAAAGAACTGATCATGTTCATTTATAAACAGCAGATCCTTAGTGCTGCTGGTTTCCTAAAGAACTGGTCCTAAGTCAGCAGGATAAAACAGTTATAAACTGGGAAGAAACTTTTTGCCACAGAAGGTATCTAGTGCCTGGAGTAAAGTCCTGAGCACTTGAAAAAGATGAGCAGCCAGCTAATTCATGCTTAGAGAAGCAACCAGCATGTGCAATGATACCCTGTTCATCCATATTTTATATCAAAGAGTGTATCTAAGCAGAACCCAGACTAGGAATGACAGGACCCTTCCCCAGCCTAAGGCCAGCTTTGTTTTCACTCATTGAATTTAGATAAAGTATCCCTGTTTATAACTTAAATTTGCTGCTCAGATTTCCATTCCAAAAGAGCTGGATAAAAGGCAACATGTGCCTTTACCCTGAGCTCATGTTAGACACAGGGTATTTGTTGAACTGAAAACCTCCAGAATATTTCCAGATGACACTGTGACAAGAAGACCTTTAGCAGGAGGTGCAGATGTAAGCACTCTTTATTATAATGTCCTTTAACTCAGTGTATGCTGTGTAGATTGGCCTTATTTCAAATAAGGAGCAAACCTCTACAGTCGTCAGTGTTAAGTTGTATGAACTGACGTACCCTACTCAGAAAGGCAATATTCCTACTGACCTCAATCAATGCATGCTTGCCCCCATGAAGAAACATTAAAGACCAGCACTAGTATACTTTTGTACTGGGAAGAAAAATAACCATCCTGCATATGTTTTACAAATCACTTGCAAAGAAAAGCATGCCTTTACTTCACAACAGCACTTCACTAACCAGATTTCTTTCTGTGATACGTTATTAATTATACACCAGTGTCACTTCTTTTTTTTTTTCTTCTACTGGTATGGAATTACATTTCAAACCTGTGACATGGGGTAGTCAAGGAAACAAATCTTTATAAGACCTTTGCTAGTACAAGGTTGAATATGAGTTTAAGAGCAAATCATTCTTCAAGTGAAATGCCATAGAGCATGAGATCAAAATCCTCAGACAAAACGCTACCACCACACAATGTTATCTTTAATAACATTATACTGTTTGGAAATCAGGAAGAGAAATCAGATTCTGCTGCAGGTCATTTTTTGATCAGAAACCAGTGTTGTTTATTAAAAAGGATAAATTCTATAATTTAACTCTGATGGACAAATTATATCAGGTCAGTAATTTAGACTTGAGGCTACACATCATTTCTCAAAGAAAAAAATGCTGCTTATTTTCATAGCTCGGTTTTGCAGAATAAATCTTTTAAAGTGTTATGGACACAGAAGATGCATCGGTAGCACATCTATATACCAAGTTCCTCTGATCTACCATAAAAAGAAGAAAATGCCAAGCTTGAACATCCCACTATGAATTATATTCCTCTATTTTTCTTCTATCAAAAGGTCCACAGGAATCAGAGAAAGGGGTTAAAAAAGTAAACCTCTCTATGCCTAAACTCTATCCTCCTCCTCTTGCAACTCTTTTAGTAGAGGGGCAAAGTAAATTATAACAATTTCAGCTGACAAATAAATATCTTTCCTGACAAATACCTTTCTTGCTTTGTCTTTCCCTTGGTATGTCTTCCTGAAATCCATCCCCAACTCTAAATGACTTTTCCCCCTCATTCAAGCCAGGTTTTTTTAATCCTTTATGTCTCGGAATAGCCTTGGTCCTGGGCTTGGATCTTGGAAACAACTGACCAGGTATACACAAGCACATCAGAATGTCTCAGTAAAGTATTTTCCCACTCTTCTCTTCTGTGATTTCTTAGCTATGTCTTGGCTTTGTTTTCTGTCTCTTCTCGCTGATAGCTCTAAAGGCATTTGAGAGCAATTGCCTGAAGTATCTTGCTGGTCATGTGGTATGTGGATTTCACTATCTGCTGTATCAATTTGCTGGATTTTCTTAAAACTGTTTCCTACCTAGCCATATTTTCAGTCCTGCTGCCTCTATACACATCTTAATTATTGCAGAAGATATGTATGGAAAAATACATCTCTGTATTTTGGAAAATTATGAATATCCCAAACATTCACAATCTATGGAATTTTTCAATGAGCTTAATTTAAGTAAAGTCATACTTTTGACTATTCTTCCCCAATGTACCATAGAATAATCTGGCATGAGAAGGATTAGAAAAGACTTGATTTAATTATATGCTCTGTCTGAGCAAATACAATTCAATTAAGGAAGATGTGATTATTAAATCTAAAATACATTAGCATACATCAATCAGCTGTACGAGCTTTAAATTAATAAATAGTTCTTCTGCAGTTAGCCAACTACTAGACAGAGAATCAGAATTAAAACCTCTAATAAAATTAGCCCAAGTCTCTCAATGCATTTTTTAAAGCATAGTTTACTGACTGAATCTTTATGCACCAGCTGTAGTACGCTCAATGAAGTTTGTTCCAATGTTGGGTGATGTTTAAGTAGTAATGGATTCTGTTTTGTCAGAAAATGTAGTTTTCTGTGTTGCGGGACTAATTGAAGAGAGCACGGTACAATACATTGGGATGTTTTTGTCTCAAATTGCCTGATACTTTCAGGTTTCTTTCAAAACTTCTAAACTTTCCTGTTTAAATATTTTAGCAATTTTTCTTTCAGATTTCTAGTGTGGATACAGAGAGATATCAAAGAATGCAGTGCATACATAGACAAAGGACATCAAATACAGTAAAACTTTAATTTCTATACAAGATGCCAGGAAGGCAGATTAAAGGCAGAGTTGTCTAAGTTATCAATTATTAAATCTGTCTTATCAAGATAGATTTAATTCCTTCTAACAGGGTGCAGCCTTTCAATACCCAACTCAAGATGCTAATGAGAGGTGTCTCAATGAGGAATTCGGTTTTGTTAGATCTCCAAAAACAGCCTAGTAAGAAAATGTAAGGAGTGCAAAACATGGCCATGTCAACCTGCTGCGCTATGATTTCCCACGCGTAAAGCTCAAGCCATCCGACTTCATGGGGTGGACATAAGGAGGAAGCTGAGTGAGCAAACCCCTCCCCTGGAGCCACCCCAGGAGTGGCAGTGCCCCTCTGCCCTTGGCTGGAGTCCTGGGACAAGCCCACCCCACGAGCAGGAGAGAGTCCTGCACTGGGTACTGCCAGCAGGTCACAGAAAGCAGAACTTTTTCGCCTCAGGCTGAATGTTCCTGCTTAATCACTCCTTTTTTTTTTTTTTTTTTTCCCCCCGGTTATATTTTTCTTCCTAGAGTGCACTGGGGAGGGAAATAGTCTGTAGGCAGGAGACATGCTGACAGCCCTGCATGAAGCTCTGCGCCAAGGAAAGCAGCTGTCTCCCCTTCCCAGGGTGACTGGAGAATTATCTCCCTGATACATGCTTCCCCAGTACCTGCTCTGCTCCTGTGAATTTTCATACTGTTATATTAATGTCTCCACATCTCAGGGTTCCCAGTTACAGTGACGCAGGAGCTCAGTAAATATAACATCACGGGGAGAAAATTCATCTGAACAAGGCTTATTTTACTCCACAGTGACACACGTAATTGGCTTTATCTGCTGCAATGAGATTTTGATAAACCCGCGTACATGGTCTTGCCCAACTTTCCATTGCTCAACTTCCAAGAATTTTTCCTCTGGGTAAATAGCCAGAGGTGAAAAATAAAGAGTGAGAGTGGGAATATATTCCATGAGGAAGAAGAAATACAGGTCAGAAGCCCTTTTGGAAAAGAGTGCTAAAGGAGCATGGATCTACCTGCTTCTTCCAGCATTTTAACTACATATACTCTTCCTTAAGCTGATTATCACAATTCTAAAGGCTCAGAGATTAGAATGAGGAATTTTAATGGCAATTTCCACACAGGGGCTAATGCCAGCTAGCTTCATTGTCTCCAAGGAAGAGTTCCCAGTAGACTGCTGAGAGTCAGGAGCCATCAATATAATTCCTGGTCAGAGAGCCTCCCTATCCTACAAGAAAAATAGGATAGAAATCAGGATGCCCAGGAAAAGAGTTGCTAACTAGGCATGTGGCTTTAGGTGGCAAATCTGGGCTCTGTGGAATCCTGATCCATTTGCTATGAGGAAGAGAAGCTGTTTGGTTTAGCTGTACTCTGCTAAAGCAAATAGGAAAGTACAGGCTGTGGAACTGGTGAGGTATACCAGCCAGGCTATCAACCTAAATAACAAAAAGGGGATTGAAAGGAAAAAAAAGAAGTGTTTTCATATGCTGTAAAATCAAGGCGTCAAGGATAAAACCAATCCAGTCATCAAGGGCTATGAAAAGAGACTCTCTAGCTGCCTATATGCCAGCACTAAGAATCTAGTAATAAACTAGAAGAATTAGAAGCAATGTGTGTGCATTGGTGCTGAACTATGACTGAAGCTCATGGAAAAGACTTGTGTGACTAAAAGGTTAAAATTAGCTTGTTTGGGATAGATCAAGTGGATTGCAGAGCTTGGGCATGGCACTCTGTATTCTGCCTGGTGACTCTAAAATAGTAGTCTTGAATATTCCTCAATTATTAATAGAAGGCAGAGGCAGATCACATGCTAGTCTGTGCCTGCTACAGACCATAACACTGCAACAAGTTGTGCAATATCTCTATAAACAGCTATTTTTAGCACACAGGTGAAAAGGATTCTGTCATCTTTACCTTTAATGACCTATGCTGATGGTCACTTATAACCAGTACAGAGTTCTTTAGTAGTGGGTAAAAAAAATTATAGTAACAATTTCCTGATTATGAAAATGCTGCATTAACATGAAAGAATTCTCTTTTAGCCTTCATTATGATAAATACAGGGACTCATCTTTGAACTAAAATGAGTTGTAGCTTAAGGGTAAGAGATCATGAATTTATTACATCTGATATCTGTACACAGAATAAAATCCAAACCAGTGATATATGTATTTGATGCAAAAAAGAGTGAATCTTGCAAAACTGATAATTATTTTGAGCCAAACCATCCAGGAGAAAAGATTTTACACACTTACCAATCACCATTCACATTGCTTTGCTAAAAACAGAACTCACATTTAGGAATAAAAGAGAAGAAAGCTATGATTAAAAAACTTTAAGAAAAGAAGTAAAAATTGCTATATAAAATGGAAACTGTACAAGTAGCAAGTGGAAAGAAGAACTGTTAGCAGTCAATACCAATTACAAGCTCTGAAATATATACAATAGATAAAGGAAGCAAAAAGATACAGGAAAAGAACTTGTAAGATATTAGGTATCATAAGGCAGCTGAAGTTCATCTAACTAGAAGAAATGTAAACAATGACTTTGGTATTTTACCTACCAGGCATGGTGGAGTGTGCATTGGCTTTAGTACTGTAATGGAGAAGTCAATGAGCTTTTTGTGTGCAGGAAAATAAGATTTTTTATATCATGAGATGGCAAAATATTTTGTATTTTGACAGTAACTGAGGATGATAGGAAACACAGATAACTAAAAATGGATGGTTTTAACTTTGCAACTCTTTATAAACACAGATTCAGGTTTTGAAATGACCGTATCAAACATAAATTTGAGGTTTTAACATGTATTACTAAGAAATCCGAGAACCATGGAGAATTTCGAGCAGATTGAAAGAAAACTAATATGCCATTATACAAAAAATGGAAATACAATAAGCAGTGAACTAGAGGTCTTAGGAATTTTTTTCCTAAGAGCTTCACTCTCAGCCACCTACTAGATTTTCAACAAAGTTAATACAGGGAAGCACTAATCAGAGCTTAAGGCAAAATGTGTGCTTCATGTCACCTACTTCTAGCTTATTACTTAAGTAAGTATAAGGGCTCAGCTAGTCCCCGGGCTTCTCTCTAGTCGAATAAGAGGAAGAAACATCTCCACAATGTGCCTGTCATCTTGAAACAGGTGTCCAAGCACATGGTCATAAACCCCCTTTGGGCACACCTCTTCCACTGACTAGAGACTAAACAAGCAGCTTTATCCAGCGCCTTACTTGTAGATGGTGAGGTGAGGTTAAGTTGTGAGAGATGAATACCAGGCTCCTGTGACTGCAATAATACTCTGTCATTCAAAGCTATTAATCCCTTCCTATGTTCACCCTGGGTATCCGTGTTTCTTCTTTTGTGTCCTAAAAGAGAAATATACTTTAAATGATCCTTCTTAAGGAGAAAAAAAAGACTGAAGACTTCAAAAATTTAAGTAGAGCAGAAAAAAGGATAGTCCTGTCTATTAAAAAGTTGTGCCATGAAATTTGATTTACTTGAAAACAATGTATCAAACTGGCAAGAACAGCAAAACAACTATTAAAACCAAGTCAAGAATCATTACTTAAGTATGCAGAGCTTTCCTCAAGGGCCTGAAGCATACTTCCTTTTCTAAATATGGTTTTCATATTTACAGTGCTCTGTTAAGCCGAGAGCACTGCAGAATTAGCAGATAGCTACCCAGTGCTAGGCATTAATGATGAGAGTTTCAGGTGCTTTTCTTTTTACATACATTATCTAAACATTATACTCATATTCCAGGCATGATTCTCTAAGTTCAACATCAGTAACTGTTTGGTAGTATGCAGGGCTGACAGGATATGGTCTTGTATAGATGACTGTACAAGTAGGATCCCTAAATACCATTCTATGTTTAGCAGGGTACAAAATTCCGTATTTTGCTCTTTCCTGGCTTAGCTATTACTGTTGTTCCAACAGTACTTTTTTAAACAAAACAGTTCCTCTACCAAGGCCTGAGGGTTATAAAAGCTTTGATTCATTAAAAAGGGGAGAGCAGATTTAACCTGAAGTGAACAAAGGCTTTGCACAACCTGAAGGGTGTGTCCGTAGCTTAAAGTCTGTGGGTTTTTAAATCAAAATCTGATGAGCTCCAAGGGCTTAGATCATCCTCTTCTAAGGTCTCAATTGTTGGAGAAAGCCTCAGAGCAAGGCCATTTCTACAAAGATCCTCCTACAAATTTTCTGAGCTTCTCCACCTGCTATCATCTTTGCTTGCAATCTTCCTTCTGCCAAACACACTAAAGTCAGCTCAGCTTTGTAGCAGCATACTGGGTTTTGAAGAGAGTTGCTGTAGTCCTATGCTGTGTGATGAGATCGCAGTGTGTCCACACATCTTTCCCCATCCTACTCAGGCTGTGTTCCCTCCTCCTGCATCAACAACTGATGCCCTAGAGTAATTCTGCAGAGATTTCCAATACTGCCGCATGAGAAGTTCATGCTCATGATGTCAAAATCTGCTAACACAATTAGGAGAGACCGAGATTCCTCACTCTGTCTTCTAAATGATTGACTGTCTCAGAACTTTCTATTTCTGCCATTACACTATCAAGTGAGTTTCAAGCAAGTATTCGCCTGGAGAGAAAGAGTGACAAAATCAGGTTTAATAGTGTCAATGTAGGTTTCATAGTATGAATGTAACAGTTATTTTTAAGCATAACCTTGCTTCCATTGATTTCAATAGCAAAACTCTGGGGGACACATATAGGTACCAAAGTCAACTCTTAGCTCCAACTTTTTCATGTTGAAAATGACTCAGTAACTGGATGAATACTTCCTTTTAATGAGATCCATGATTTTCTACTCAAAACACAAAGCTCCACCCCACACCTCTCATTCTGGAGTATGAAACGTGTTTATTGGCATATAGCTGCTGCAGGAAATAGTAGGTTGGAGGGCTCTTGGCAGGGGGTTGTTGCTTTTTGCTGTTGGGGGGTGTGTGTGTGACAACACAGTTTGTTTGCATAGGCTCAAAAAATCTGTGAATCCTTATAAAGTTACATCACTTCTTATGGAGTATGAAACACTGTATTTTCACATTCCCCCTAAATTAGAAATGTATGCTGTATACTTGTCCTGGTAACACATAAAGAGTCACCTGTGTAGAAGAAAGCTGAAGCTAGAGCATGAGGTGCACAAGAAAAGTGGCCTCAGTAGGTGCCCTGTTACAGAACAGGGCGAGCTATTGTCCTAGAGAGGACGGTAGGAGTACAAACATAAAGAAACCACGCTTCCAGTGGGCTGAGGAGAGAGTAGGATATCACTGATGGGGAAGAAAGCTTTAAGTCCAGGCACAGGGGGTTGAATCCAAGAAGTCTTCAGATGATTGACAGCCTTAATGGGAGCAGGCTGGTGGTTGGAAAATGATGGCTAGACAGAAAAGAGGAATCGTTTCTTCATGACCACAGTTTGTCAGTGGGAGGTCTGGTCTCACACTGGAAGAGTGCAATAGATTGTGAAGTGGAAAGAAGTAACAGGAATTGACAGCAGAAATGAAGAAGGAACAGAATGGTGATATAAACTGCTGTCTTTATAGTAAAACGGAACCCTGGAGAATAACCTGTTTTCATGAATTTTCTACTAGAACTCCTGAAATACAATCAAACACCTGCACCAAATGAAAGGTGCCAGGAGGAAGGGAAAATGCTCTTTGTTGATATCTTCTATTTTGATGTGTTTAATAACTGTGTAGCTGACTTCTGCACAGCTTGGGTCTGGCAGCCAGGGTTATTAAATACCATAATAGACAAGTTAACTGACAATTTTATAGAAAACATTAGCATTCCAGATATAGAGATTAGCAAGTTTGGCACCTTTGTTAGAGACTGTATCAATCATTTGTATTACTGTGGCACTCAAACTTTTCTGCCCTGAGTCCCTGGGTACAGTACAAAGAATTAAAATTCAGCAGTACAAATATTTAAGCATGAGCCAAGTTAAACAGAGGGAGGTCTTGAAACAAAACCTTCTCAGCAGGACATTGTTGTACCAGGAGAGAGTTTTTAAACTCAAAGTAAAAGCTCTTAACCTAAGTGACTTTATACAAGCAATTAAGGATAACCAAAGGGCAACATCAATAAATATTAAGGCATAGCTTATTACAGCATACACCGCATAAAAGATTCTGAATTATATTAAATTAGGATGCCAAGAATTTTAGAGCAACACAGATTGTTTCACAGGGAAAGGATATGAAATGTCAGTACAAGCAAGGACTAGAGAGGTATCTTGGACATGGTGCTTAAAGGAACTTGAAGGCAAACTTTTATACATGATCTAGCTGGGTTTTCAACAATTCTATAAAGCTAAGCATATAATAATAAGTCCCCAAAGTGATCAGAGTAGGAATAATTTTTTAGCATCCAGCTGAGGCAGACAGAGTAGAAAGCCTAGGAACATAGCTGTTAAAATACCACAAGCATCTGTCAATCCTGTCTCGTCTGCTGTGTCCATCAACAGCAGAATGCTTTTCCTCTCTCTGCTAAGGTACCTTATAGCTATCTCTAATTATACTTGTTGCAGGAAGACAGATGGTCCGACTTTTCAAAAAATATATATTTCCCTTATTATATCACAGTTGGAGAATCTGTTGGTGGAAGGAAGACTTTGTATGCAAAACAGTCTGGATGAGATTCATTCCCAAATAAAAACTTTTCTGACAATAGTAACACAAAAGTAGACCTTACCCTTCTGAGCTAGGAAAAACCTTGAACACACTTTTAAACTTGCCAGAGCCCTCCCCATTGAGCTCAACATACACTAACACTCTTCCAGTTAATCAGCAGATACCGCCATCCGTTCTCATTAGACTAAATCAGTTCCCTGGGAGATATCCCAATAAACTGGTGATCCCAATTAAACTCTTTCCAATTAATTTGCTCTTCATGGGGGTTTTAGCGTTATTTCACTTAAATCCAGTCTGAGACTTCTGCTATCCTGTGTATGACTTCAGCAGCACTTTTCCTATCAATAAGGGCTAAAGAATGCATTCCAGAGAAGGGATATGTCTTATGCAGATGCTAATTTTCAAAGCACTTCCTGATATTTGAAAGTGTGGGTGTTGAATGGCAAAGTGCTTAACTAGATTGGAAGAACCACAGCCTTGCTCACCAGTTCCCATGAGTGGTTGTCCTATTGCCTCCATGGACGCCAGGCTTATTTCTCTCAGGCATCTTCCACCTTTCCCTGTGTCCATCAAATTTCCTTCCCAGAGCAGACCTCTCCAGCTGCTGTATGCTCACAAAGAAAAATTACAATTTACTCAGTACTTTTCAACTACACAGGGCTGTACTTAAGCCTCTCTTAAATATGTTATATACAAAACGTGCACCTTTTCCTTAAGCATAATAGTGGTTGGTCATAAGTGACTGGCCGTATGTTTGCAGCAATCGTCTAGGTTTAGGGCTGAAACTCAGACACCTGCTTTGCCATAATGAAGAATGAAAAATGCCCAAGATGGAAAAGGACAGTTTCTTGCATTTGCCAACCCCCCAACTCTTAAATTTGTTTTTTAACTACATCTCCCCTCAAATTATAGCTGATGGATTTAATACATAATTTTTGATTTTTTAACAAACGAGTGTAGAAGTCAAATAATTCAAAAGAGTAAGCAGCCAGGTGTCTACAAGATTAATTACTTCATGAATATTGAAAAAACACCTTACATTTGCACTATGAAAAAGAGGATCATTTAAATCTATTTGTACAAAAGCCAAAATAAAGGGCAAGCAAATCTTATATTTCAGTTGTCAGGTTAATGTGAACACATATCCTTCATCCAAAAATAAAGTACACATTGTTCAAATATTTGCTTCTACTTAAAGCTTTTCTTAATAAATGGGCTAAAATTCTTCTTTTGTTGTAGTTTACCAGAGAACAGAAGATTAGTTCAACAGCCTTGTGATTTTTCTGCTCTTAAAGGAAGAGCTTTGCTGCAGAAAATATTACACAATTTCTGCCTGAAATTATCCCCTCAGGCCACCACTAATGTAAACATAATAGATAAATCGCTTACTTTTTAGTATGCACCATGAGAGAAAGAAATAAGCAGTTATTGTGAATTTCTGTAACATGAATAAAGCTTTTTTGGGAAATCCTTGCAACACAGTTTTAACTGCTCAATTTTGAAGTAGCAGCAGGGCAAGCAAACAAAAGGCGATTCCAGAGGAAAAAATAATTATAAAAAATATTAAATTACAGAAAAGACAATCCCAGTGGTATATAGATTTCCATAGGGGTTTACATTTCATTAGATGTGTAGATAATTACCAAGGTAGTGCGGATGTCTTTCAAAAGCCTTTGATTCCCATCATTTTACATTTGCCGCCTTCATCTGCTTGTAGAATTACATAGATCAGAATTATTATTATTTTTTACAGTGCTACTAAGCGGTACTATAAACCTTTGATGACCTTGGAGACTTTGCAGCTTGTCCACTCATTACTGAAGTGGCTCATTCCATCAAGGATGAGAAGATGCTCAGAGCTATTTTGGTACCAGATATGTCTCTAGGGCTGAGGATTTCTATAGTGAAATAGAAGCACTCAAATACTCTATGTGGGATATACAGCACACAAATGCCTCATGTACAACTTAAGCTCTGCAATGATGATTAAAGGGGCTTGAAGGCAAGAGTAAACAGAGCTTTGTGCAGGCTCTTTGCACCTGCATGAACATTCCTCTAATTGCTTAGGCTTATTTACTTTTCGTCTCACAGCCAGAACCTAGAGATAAGCTTCCACTGCAAATCAGCTTGAATAAAGCAGTCTGCACCAACAGCAGAAGGAAGTGAGCCCGTGAATGTGTTCATTTTACTTTGTAGGCATGAACAGTCCATTATTATAGCCAATTATTCCTACTTCTTCTCCCACCAAACACTGAGCAAAACATGAAAATTAAATCCTCCAAGTTGTCAGTGCACATACTTAATCAAAATGGGATACCAAGCAGATGACTGGTGGATCCAGGAGCAATGTCATAGCCTTTGCTTTCCAAGTTGTCTTCACCAGCTTAAGACAAAAATTCCCCAAAAATAAAAAAAAACGGGGGGGGGGGAGGGGGGGGGGGGTAGGGTGACACAGACATGACACATGGACAGACATGACACAATTATATGTCTAAACAAACTGGCTAACTCCAGATTAATATCTTCATACTCATTATTTCTAATTGTCTGCACCAGAAATACATGATGTGGAAGTCACGGTATGTCTCTTGTAGTGCATTCTAGCAGCCAGAATAAAGGTATTAAGTTGTCATTGTTATAAACTTGCTGTACCTTAAATATATGTTCCACATAGAAAAGGTACAGAAGACATGAGCGGTTAAATTTAAATTATGGTATAACTGATAATGCTGGTTATAAATTAGTATTTTACTCTTGTTAAGAGATGTTAAAAGGCAGGAAATGAAATGTAAGTGGTCCATTTTGCCAGTGAAGAAAAATGAAGGGCAGATCTGACCTCAGGCCTGTGCATGTTTGGAGATGACCTGTAAAAGGCAGATGACCAGTGCAATGAGAGCATTTCCTGACAGCAGTGAGCTACTCAGGGCCATGGGGGTAAAAGGAGATTGCAACAATCTGCAAAAGGATTTCTGAGCAGTGACTGACAGCATGTCAGAAACCCAGCTGTAACCTCACACATGCCCTGAGAGATTCAGAACTAGCTATTACCACTCAGGGGTTTGAGTTAAAACAGATACTTCTAATAAAGCACCAACTTACAACTATTCTGTATTAGAATCATAGAATGGTTTGAGTTGGAAGGGACCTTTAAAGGTCATCTAGTCCAACCCCCCTGCAATGAGCAGGGACATCTTCAACTAGATCAGGTTGCTCAGACCCCGTCCAACCTGACCTTGAATGTTTCCAGGGATGGGGCATCTACCACCTCTCTGGGCAACCTGTGCCAGTGTTTCACCATCCTCATCATAAAAAATTTCTTCCTTATATCTAGTCTAAATCGACCCTATTTTGGTTTAAAACCATTACCCCTTGTCCTATCGCAACAGACCCTGCTAAAAAGTCTGTCCCCACCTTTCTTATAAGCTCCCTTTAAGTACTGGAAGGCTGCAATAAGGTCTCCCTGGAGCCTTCTCTTCTGCAGGCTGAACAACCCCAACTCTCTCAGCCTTTCCTCATAGGAGAGGTGTTCCATCCCTCTGATCATTTTTGGGTCCCTCCTCTGGACCTGCTCCAGCAGGTCCATGTCTTTCCTGTGCTGAGGACTCCAGAGCTGAACGCAGAACTCCAGGTGGGGTCTCACCAGAGCGGAGCAGAGGGGCAGAATCGCCTCCCTTGACCTGCTGGCCACGCTTCTTTTGATGCAGCCCAGGACACGGTTGGCTTTGTGGGCTGTGAGTGCACATTGCTGGCTCATGTCCAGCTTTTCATCCACCAGTACCCCCAAGAAGAACAGAATAGGAACATCATTATGCCATAGTAAAAGTCAATGGTGCATCCATAAACTGACTCTTGTATGCAGCTTAGGTTTCTCTATCTCAAACAAGATATAGGAGACATAGAAAAAATACACCAAAGAGCTACAGGATGAGAAAACTGTGGAGCATGTTCCATGCAACGTGCAAATACACAAACAGGACTCTTCAGCTTGTAAAAGAAATGGTGGAGAGAGGAGGATCCCAGGAAAGACATCTGAAAAGCCATGGGAAAGCAAGGAAGAAGTAAACAGGAATGATTTCTTGTTCCAGCCAATAAAAGAACCAGAGGGCATCAAATGACAGGAGCAAGTGACAGACTCAAAACAAAAAAGGGGAGGCACTTACCCACACAGCACCTAGTTAAAGATCTTCCTGCCACAGGATATTATGGATGCTAAAATCACATCTGGATTAAGAAAGTGATAAGAAGATACTATTTTGGTATAATATCACCTATAAGTAAGAAAGTCCTTAAATTGCAAATTACCAGAGGCTGGGAGGATATTCTGGGAAATTATGACTGTGCTTTCTCTGTTCTTGTGCAGCACTCTGGGCACTTCTGCACTCAAATAGGTAGTAGGCTAGATGCACCTCTGGCCTGACTAGTAGAATTCTTCTGTTCTTTAGACCTTCTATTGGTTTCAGTAAACTATTTCGTTTGGAAAATGTAAGCTGATGCAACCTATAGGCCAGAAGGGTAAACCATGAAAAGAAAATAAATCTGAGAGAGGAACAACTTGTATTTCATTCCTTCGTGGTTAGATACCTTACCAGGATATTTTTATATCCACCTCCCACAGCTTTTCCTGCTCCATCCTTTTCTACATAGCCCATTAGCAAATTGCAATTCCATTTATACTGAGGAGCTCAGCAGTCAGTTAGGTAGGAGCTATCCCCACATATTTGCGAGGGGGAAACATATGAGTAAAGGTATCAGTAAAGATTAATCAGAGTTCGGATATGATTTAGAAACATCCAAGACAGACAGACAGCCACATTGCTCTCTGCAGGAGTGGATAACCTTAACTTAGCAGAAACAGAGAATAAAAGACTATAAGGCCCTCTATAAGACTGGTAGAAAAGTTTTGTTTTAACTCCTTTTCAGTGGAAAATTACCCAGTCTGATGCTTGATCTCCAAAATGATGATGTTGGATTTTTTCTCAGACAGTGTCAGATTTTTAAGGGCAAACTTCAGCTTTTCATTTAGAAAGTAATTGAAAGGTATTCAGTTTGTAACTGCAAACTCAACTGAACACTCTGTGTCAGAAATGGCACCAAAGTGTCTCAGGGATTTGTCATTTGGGTCCTTGTCTTGCTGACTTCTCTGCACCATCTGCCCTGAACGAACAACAGTTCCCATGAGGTACAGCAGTGATTTAGAGCAAAAATAGACTACAGAATACAGCAGCAGCCCAGGATTCCCATTTCACAAAGCAGAAGCATGCAGGAGCTATCTACACTGCAGTTCTCTGGAGGTAACACTTCTGAAATGACACTTTTGGCCAAAACCAGGGAGTTCAGCTCTCTCCCTCATCCTTCATTTTTGCAGCTTAAGTCCTGAATCTCTGGGAGCCTAAATGATTTGTCAGTGTTGATAGGCTTTTCTTTAAAACTTTGGATGCAGAGATTGGGTGAAAATCAGTGGCAGGCCTAGGAAGAGTTAGGAGTGTATCTAGCAAGATTTCTCCACAGTGACTGAGAGTTGCATCACCTAAGATTTTTAGAGCAGAAGCCGTGTTTCGATCAGGCTTTAATCCTATTACACCTTGCTGTTTTAATGCAACATGAAGCATAAAAGTCAACAGATTTGAATCTGGAAACATCTAACATTTCAACATGCTGAGCCAAATGTTTTTGTTTAAGGTATTATTCTTCTTCCTATCATCAAGTTTTAAATATTGCAGTTGCTGTTTCCAAACACTGCCCTTCCACTATGCTTTATTAGTTAGCACTTAGGTGCTAAGTAGTAAACAGAATTCAGTCCACTGGGGTTTGTCACACTCTGCAGATTAGAGCAAAAGTAGCTGAAGCATTGTTCCTTAATAGTGGCATAAGTCCTTGTATGAGCAATAAAAGCTGCCACTTTCTTTATGAGGCAAGCTAAACGCTATTAAAATGATGAATGAACTAGTTCCATTTTATTTTTCAGCCTTTCCCAGTGCTATTCCCACAACCCAATTTAAATCACCAGCTTGTACTCTACATAAGTTTCTATGATGTGCTTGAAATGCACAGATGCCTGCATAAAAGCCCTTCAGAATGGCAGTAAAGTTTTATTTTCTTTTCTGGTGAGCAAACAGTTAAAGAATTGAAATGGAGCTCAAATACACAGTCAAGATTAACCCTCATGTTCTGAGGCAGCTCTTAAGAGAATTTTCCATGTAGTTTAAGAGAATATCCTGCTTTGCAGCCAAGTGCTGCTGGTTATCCACGGGAAGTTGAATCTCAGACTGATCAGTCCCTCTGGACTGCAATACAGAACAATAACGTTCAGATCAAAAGCATCTTGATTAAATAACCTAATTAAAAGGTACATAGAACTGGTGCTGTAGCAGATTTTTTTCCTCCTATGAGGATGGAATCTCCAAATTTACCATCTTTTCAAAATTAAGGGTAAACATTTGCTTCCAGTGACATGTTTATGACCTATTAATTAGTTCCTACAAGGATAGCTGAAATCCCAGCCCTGCTTTAACACAGTTCAAGGAGCTAAAATTACCTTCAGCCAAACATCCCAAGATAAAAACTGTGAAAAAAATCAAACACATATCACTGAAATTTGGCTGGGTGATCAAATATGGATCTCCAAGGTTCTAGCTTTAATGCTGGTGGAAAGAAGGAGGGGAAGGAGGGAGAAGAGAAGGAGAGAGACAAAGAACACGCAAGTGAGCACACCAGAGCAATTAAACTGTCAACCAAATAAGCTGTTAACCAAAGTTCGTAACCCGTGTTTTATTTTAAATGAGCACTTAAAACCCAGTGGTCATTATGTGCTGTATGTCACCAGTCTGCTCCAGGCCTTACTTGTACAGGAGGATTTTTAGCTCAAGTCTCAAGTTTTAAAGATCCTCTGCTCAGTCTCTGGTGTATTAGGACAGACACGTATGCCTAAGGAATGGGCCTAACTAGGTAAGAAATGGTAAGAAAAAGTAGAGCTAGAATAGTCGTTTGCTGTGGATAGCACTGTAAACCTAATAAGAAAATCCATAAACTTTCTAAGTTCTTTTGCTGTTACACGCCTCATAATTTCAATGCAATTAGTTTAATCTAGTTGAAAGTTGCCTAGTCAGATAACTGAGATCTGGGTAAACAATACTTATTTTTTATTTCATTCCCTGCCCACCAAGCCAAAAGGTATAACTTTGTCTGAACTGTATTTGTAAACTTAGAGGAAGAGCTGAGAAATTGTTCATCCCATAGTGATGTGAATTGCCGGGAAGAACAATTCCCATGGTATAAGTGTTTTCTTCCATAATTCTCCCAATAAAATTAAAAAAAAAAAAAGTAAGTCCAGTAAATAGGTGTTACTAAACCAGGGTGCTGGTAAGGTTGGAACAAGTTCACTGATTGCCACGGGAACAGCTACAGCTGCAGTTAGAAGTGTAACAGACCACAAGTTTATTTCTTTTCTTCCTTATTTGTTACGATTTTTATCAGAATATCTATTGAAGATGCTTTCCACACAGAGCATGGAGTGCAATTAAAGGAAATTGCTTTATCACTACAACAGCACCATGAGATCAGTGCATGGAAAAGGTTCACACACTTGTAAATGTGATACGATCCACACTAAGGAAAAGTAGTTTGAGAAGCTCAACTAGTAGAACTAGTAGAAGCTCGACTTGCAGAAACCCTCAAATGGTTGTCATTAAAGAATGAAATTAATGTTTCGAAAAACACTCTGTTTAGAGATATTTTAGAGTCAGAGTAACGTCACAGTTATATGTGCAGCTCTGACTTTGGATTTTACAGCAGAGTTCAGAGAAATTAGGAGGAACATTTATCGGGACTGACAGAATTCAGAGGAATTAAGAGGACTTTAACTGGACTAAAGAATTCAAGAACTTGGAATGTGAAAAAGGCCTGAAAGCTCTTGAAATCAAAGATACAGGATTATGCACTGCAAATTAGGGGGAGAAATTGTATAGAGCAGTTCTGGGATTAACTGAATGAGGAACGGCCTCGTGGGTAATGTTTTGAATAAACAGAGCATCTGAAAGGCTTGGAAGGAGAAAACTGTATGTCATAAAGCATAGAAATAAAGTTAAAATTGCCAAAACTCAAGGTGAGCTAGACTTCATAAGGGAAAGTAAAACGTAGCAAAAGGAACTTTGTTTGTGTAAATAGTAGGACAAGAAAAAAAGAAGCCATCTAAAAGGAGAGTGGAGAATTTGGTGTTCAGGATAGACCAAAAAGAAGTGAAGCAGACACTCATGTGAAACAAAGCAAAAAGAATCACTTGTACAGATGAAGATACAAAATAGAAAATTACCATGTGGAAGCAGGACACAATCATGCTAAGAGAAAAGGCAGCTGAACCATCAACATTCTGGGGAACCAAGGATGCAGTTTTATGGTCAGAGAAAGCCAATATAAGGCATTTCGACAATCAGTGATCACTTGTCCTACATCAATTCCAGCAGTTGTGCTGCCATGGTGGGAACTGGGAAGCATACAAGATGCCCAAGTCATAGGAACAAGAAGATATTTTGCAGCACACACTACAAGGTGCGTGCTGCACATCTTTGGCCAGGCTTTGGCACACCTAACCAAGTAACCCAATTTAGGGACATGAAATTCCCATGTTCCTTCTATAGTCAACAAGGAACGATGGCACTTCCAACATCAGTTAGAACATGAATCAGTCTTGTGGAGCAACTCAATGTGTTACTTGACTGACTGCATGAGCAGCAAGGGCCCCGTGCTTCAACATTTCTCTCAGATATGTACCTACCCATAGGCAGGACAAAGCTATGCCCTCGAACTAATGAAAAAAATCTGTTATAAATTAGGGATCACCCACTGGACGTGCCAGAAGTGAAGAAAATTCTGGCTTGATTAGTCAATCATAGCTGGAAAAGTCATTTGGTTTCAGATGTCCCTTGTGAGGCATTTTTAGAGAACAAGGCCATGATGAGGCCATCTGGAATACAATATGCAGTCCTGAGCACCCAGATGCAAGGAAGATTAATTCAGTCTGAAACAGGACTATAATAATCAAGGAAATGAAGAATTTATCTTCTGAAATGAGATTAAAAGATGCTGGCTTGTTTAGCCTAGGAGAATAAAGGCTGTGGGGATTCTGACTGCTTTCTATAAACTCCTCAGCCTAAGTTTCTATAAACTTAGCAGAGGCTAAGAGCTATTTAAACTGAAAGACACTGCTGCTACAATAACAAATGGATAGACACTAGTCGTTAATAAATTTAGCCTGAACATTCGACAAAGGTTGCAAACCCCCAGAGGACTAGAACAACTTTTATTAGGGGCAGCTCCACCGCTTAGTTACGTTGATGCTGAAGTGTGATCAGTTTATGGTTAGGATTTACAGCACAGCTGCCTGCAATAGCAGGGAGTGGGACTCATTAACTCACAGGGCCGTTTCTAGTCCAATGCACCTTTGGCCTCAAGCATTTCTCTTTGTGAACTGAGCATTTTCTCAGCATTGGTCGGTATTCAATGCATTTATACGTGTAGTGCCAGATTTTCGAACACCTTCGTGCCTCACAGAGACAAAGGCCAAATTTTCAGAAGTGGTCTGCAGTCATAGGGTACTCTCCTTGGATACACCTACCTGAGGGTGTTGACTCTTCAGCAGATGATGACTTTTCTTTCTTAGCATACACTTTTTCAGGGACTGTGTTCTGTGCCAGAAATGAAAATAAAGGCATACAGAGGGCTTACAATGAAAATAATCTAAGCGAGAGGAAAGAGGTCCTTGTTTCCTTGATATTTCACAGAAGTCAGGGAGCCAGCTGAAAGCCAGCTGGCTGCAGGCTGAGTCTGGCTAAGGCAAAAGTGACACAGGCTGGTTGTTTGCAAAAAGGAGGTAGTATGGGGGAGAGAAAGCAAAAGGCTAAGAGGACATACTGTGAGTTACCAACATACTCAGTTTTGATACAGAATTATTATACCTAAACAAAGACATAGAAACAGTGCCTAAAATAGAGCATAAAGGATGGTTTCTCCTCTTCTGAATACCACCATGTAACCACATTTTTAGGTAAGCATCAGCATCTCCGTGACAGCATCTCCTGTGCAAGGCAGCAGCCCCCACCCATTGCTCTTTGAGCATTGTTTATAGAAAATGTGTATATCTTAGGTGACATATTAGAAATCCGCCAGATTTTCCACCAGCTGAAAAGATCTGAGATTTGTGTGTCTTTGGCAAGAGTCACCTTTTAAGGATGTATCCAAAGGAATGATACAGATATAACAGCATGAGTCCTAAAGGGTTCTCTTAACAAACAAAACCAGGATCCTTTGTACAAGAACACAGGATTTGGCTCAAGCGTGTTTAGGTGGTTGAGGCCTACAATGATCCCCGCTGATGCTGGGATCTCTTCATTTTTCTTCTCTGCATGGCATTTTGTTCTTGATGGGGTCCTGTTCCCTGAATAAGGCTCCCAGGCACTACTGCAATACTAGGGAATGCAATAACATCTCAGCAGTAAATTTCTACTCATTTCAGAGTGCGATCATCCTTGCAGTGCTTGTATATGCCATAACACCATATGGCACCTGCATTTTTAGTTCCAGTATTAGTGTCATAATTGGCATTATTTTTAATTTTTCCTAAAGGGCAAAATATATTTTACTTGTCCTGATCTCAGCAGACATTTGAGAAGGTAGGAGCATTGAGTAGCTCCTCAGCACTCTCAGGACATTCATTTTCCAGATTAATCACTAAAGTTCCTTTGTGCCCAACCTGAGGGAGTAGGAGTATATTCAGTACTTGTTATCCCTTGTTTTTTTCATAGTTGGAAACGCCAGAACAGCGGAGCTTTCAGAATCCTGCACAGGTTAATATACAGAGTAACTCAGAGTAACTTTGAGAATGGGTCCTGACAGTAAATGTCATGGAGAAGTACTGTTGCACGTAGTTGAGAAGCTGAAAAATGAACACTTTCTATTCTGACTCGATTTTCAGTTGTCTTAACCAGCAGTTCTTCCCAGTAGTCAGGAGGTGGCAGCCTCTGCAATGGCAATAGAAACAGCCAATCATATTTTTTTCCCCACTTACAGGAGAATTGAAAAGTGCCTTTAAAAATGAGATTTGGGAAAGGAGAGAAATTAACATCAGTGTTATGAAAATGTCAGGCTGGACAGATTTTACTCACACACACACACATACACACTTGGCTTTTTAATTTGGAAATTCCTGTTCATCCTCACAACAAGTGGTATGATAATAAAATGGTTCTCTTATCAACTGTTTTGACACCATAATATTTCCCAATGAGATTATTGGATTTTAATCCTCTTTTAAAAGAAATGTTGTGCATCTCATTCATGTTACAAGCACAGAATAATGCTTTTCAGTTTTAAGCCTGGAAAGCAAATTGTATTTTAAAGCTCTGTTTTGTCTGTTGTGTTTTGAAATATAGAAGAGAGTTTGTATAGTGATAATTCGAAGAAAATCTTTTAGCAACACATGAAAAATGGAAAATTAATCTTAGAGGGAATCCCTTCATATTTTTAAATGTTCAGGCCACTTAATTCAAGCAATGCTACAACAACAACAAAAGAAATACACATCTTTCAGACTTGTAGAAGTTGTTGAAGTGGTACGAGATGTGTGGTTTCTGGTCAGTGATTTTCTGATTGAAGCTTGAAGACAAGCCATAACTCAAGCTTTTTTTCTGCATCACATTAACGCTAAAACACCAGCCTGAATCAGGGTATAGGGCTCTGTCTTGGCAGATAGTTTAAACACTTGCAAAGTACTGCTTCCACCTCTTCCTTCCTATTCACAGAGCTCTTGAGCATCTTAACCTGCTGTTCTGATGCTGCTCCACATCTTCCAGACAATCCCCCAGCATAGAGCTAAGAAGTTCTTGAAATGTCTTTTCTTAGACTAGAAATGCAAATATGATTCCAGCTTTCATTCTCCAAAATTAGAAAGGAGTCACCATCGGTTCTACTATATATTTAAAATACTGCTGGAGACAGCCACAAAGCTAGATGAAGATTAATGCATACTGCAGAAGTCCATTAGTAGGACTGTTTCCAATGATTGCAATTAGAATTAGGGATTTGTAAAAACACACCAGTGAAAAAGGGTAGTATAGATTGCAGTTACATAGCAGCAGACTGATATCGTAGGACTCTAAATAATGCATAGAGAAGCTGAGTCACCTGTAGTAGGAACATTTTAGGCTGCTGCATAATTCAGGAGCTTTTGTTCCCATAAAGAATACATTAAGGTTTTCAATTCTAAACTTCTAACAGATCCATGGTCACTTGGCAGTGATAAATAGTGACAATTAACATGTTGTGCAGTTTAAAGATCTCACTGTTTGACTTCCATTTTTCTTTTCCATTTCTCCTACAGTCCTCACACTCCCATTCACCCTCATGTCAATGACCTGACTCTAGGCCCCATTCAATGGCAGCCTTTCTTCTCACTGAGGCTGATGTGGGGTGACTCCCGCCACGGCTTTCCCAGGGAAGACTGGACAGACTCATATGACCATTCAGAGCAGCCCACCACAGCATAAAGCTTTCACAAAATGCCAAACCCAAGGAGTAGACAGGCTGCTCTGGTAATGACCTTCAGCTACGTGGAGCAGTGAGATACATCTAGGGTGGTTCTCACTGAACCAGAGCAGGCAGGGGACATGTACGGACTCAGCCTTCTTCAACTAGGCAACAAGCATCTCATGAAAGGCTAGCCAGCTTTCTGCAGGATCTTCAGGCAGTTACTCACCAATAGAAAAAAATATGGATTCTTCAAACACAGGAGTTGGTGATTGAAATGTGTATGGCATGCGCTAGATGGATCGGATGAGTTGATCACAGTGGTCTTCTTGCTGGCATAGGAAACCTATTAAAAAAACATGTTGTTTTGACTGGGTTGTCTGAATTATTTATGAATGCCTGGATTTTCACACAAGACACATAGAGAACCTAAAATCTGACATGGTACCTCATGCCAGCTCTTAAGTTGCATTTTTATTAGCTATCAAATAGCAATTAGGACATTGCTTAGAATCAGCCTCCTGTATCTAATCTGCTGGTAAATATGGACTTTGAAATCATGCCAGAGTGGTAGGAAGTGTTTCTGTACCTTCCAGTAATGCCTATTTTTATCTCCACAAGCAGTTAGCACAGGCTGTGATGAGGTTTAAATAGTATAGATCTCCCTTTGCCTGCAATGAAAGTATTTTTTTCCTCCTACTTACCTGTATTAAATTACACTTTAACATATTTAAAATTATCTATATTAGGTTATTTTTTCCTACAGCTGTAACAGGTAAATTGAGAGGGAATCAAGTTGTAGTTTTGCTGATGACTTTAAGCCATTTACTGGAGCTAGATTCTGGAGCACACCAAGACTTTTTTCTACCACAGCAGGTTGCAGAAGGGGATTTTAAAATGTTTTGATTCAGAATCTACTTGACCTCCTTGCCTCTAAGAAAACTCCTATGACTTCTGCTGAAACTTGAGACTAGTGCAGAGGCATCCAACATTACTTTCTAGCTGTCAGGTTGCCTGAAGTTTAGCCCCTTACTCACCTCAAATATATTCATGCAAGGGGACAGTATTCATTCTCTTATTTTGGAGTGGCAGAACGGAAAGAATGTTTGTTAGGATTCAAAGCTAGAGCTAAAAATTAGGATAAAAGAACCCTTTTAACAATCAGAGCTTTTGCCTAAGCCTTGACACAAATTTCTTACCGCTAATGAGAATCAACACAGTTCTTCAGTGTCCCTCCACATTAGCACATTTCTCTCAATAAACAGATCTCGGTAGCTGAAAATCGAATTAAATCTCTACTCTTAAAGTATAAAATGTTATGACAGGAAGACTTAGAAAAGGACCAGCAAATTGGATGTCAATTCTGAAGACAACTAGTACATGCAATGTACTACATTGTGTTGAGGATACATTCAAACAGAACAATGTGGAAATACAAAGAAAACAAAAGCAGATAAACCAAAAAATAAACAGAAGTCATAAACCAAAAGTTGAGGACAGAGTCACACTAATGAGATGAAAAGTTTCTCTGAATTTAAGACTATGTTTCTATAAATACTTTTGAACAACAGTGAGATGGAGGGTGGAAGGAATCAGAAGGCAAGCAACAGGAGGAGAAGGATACAGACTTTTCTAGAGCAGAGCCTTTGGTTCTGGCCTCCAACCTTTAATTTTGTGGGGGTATTCTCTGACAAATATTTCTCCTTCCTTCCCAAACATTATGATTAAAAAGAGTCCCCCTAAAGTTCCTTCCTAAGATCAAAGCCATAAGCCTCAACCAGCACTGTTCTCAAGCACAAGTCTATTCTTTTTCCTTCCTTTTCTGACAGGTTTGGGGGCCTAACATCCTGCCCAATACTTACATTTCCCATAAGCCAAGAAAGTCTTACTCATCACAGTCAGAGACGATTTGGTTGTGGCATCTAAACCTCATTTTCTAAATGCCAGAGAATAGTTTACCTACCAGGCTTCCAGGGCTTTTCATATTCCCTTGGCAGGAAGGAAGTAGCTGTCAAGTGATTTCAGCACCCGTGACTGAAGGACCATCCCTTAGAGAAGGGAAAAAACCAAATTACCAAAAGATCAAATCAAAATAAATCATTTTAACATTGTGCGTTTACCAGGAAGTTTTGTGGTTTGGTTTGGGGTTTGTTTTTTGTTTGTTTCGTTGGGTTTTTTTCCCAGAGAGCTGTGTCTGAAAGTAAATTAATTAGTTATAAGCAGTAATTAACTTTCAGAGCAATGTCACTCCACAAGCACCACAGTTAAAAAAAGAAATCGAGTGTGTTAAGGTTAGGCTGAAAAGCTCATTACAGAGAGTTTCCATCTCATGCTTTGCAGAAGAATTTTTCAAAATCACTAGGTGTAGCACCCAGAGGTATAGTAAATGCTTCTGCTGCTGGTGTACCTCAAAACTCAGGAACATTAATACTGGGCAAAGTCTCCCCATCTTGTCTCTGTGGCCCTGTGTTGTCCAAGTGTGAAGCAGCTCCTTCCCGACTATACTGTAACCGTCATGTGCTTCTTACACCAGCTTTGCAAAGCCACTGTTGCAGGCTGCCTGGGCTGGAAAATGTCTCCTTCTGACCTAACTGGGGCATTTCATGCCACTTCAAGTCCTTGCCTTGCCACATGGGCTAGAAACCAGATGAGTATCATTCCCTCTTCACTCAGACGCTCTTAGCAGGAGGCAGAGCTCTTGGGCCACACTCTGCTTTAAGCCAAAATGGTTTTTTGCTACTGATTGCAATCCAATTCCCAAATTCAATGGAAACTATAGAGAATGTTGAGCAATGTGTCTTAGGGAACACTTGCAAAACTATTTTTTTAAAAAACAGCAGCCCACATAAGCTTCCACCTAAGAGTCCTAAAGAAGTGTCTGAGCAGATTCCCAGCTTCCTACTCCAAGCTAAATTAAAAATACATTTTAATGTGTTAAGCTGATGTTTATTTTAAATGTGTCTGAATGTTGGCACAATTCTGAGAGCTTGAAAAAAATGCTTGTCTGTACCAACATCCAAGAGGTCAATCATAGAATGGGGTAAATAGAGGTTGTACAAAACACAAAGTGATTGTTTATGATATTCAGCTACTGGAAAACTAAATCACAGGACTATAAATAATGGAAGTCAACATATTTTCATGAAAAATTGTTAAATAAACCACTATACCTTTAGCAAAGGCAATGGAGTAGATATATTTGGATAGTAAGACATGATGAGTACCGCTTCATAGGATTGTGATTACAAAGTTACAGTATCAAAAGCAGTTAGTAGATGGGTTGCAAAATTACTAAAAGCCACCTCAAAAAGTGGCAGGTACTGGGGTATTTCCATTATAAAAGAGTCTTTTCAGAGGGCTGGATCAGGAAAGCCCAGTGATTCATACAGTTCTCAGCATTAATCAATGTTTCCAACAGTGTCCTAAAAATAAATATAAAATTATTGCTGATAAAATGAGATAAAAAAAGATTAGCAACATTGTTAAATGTTGATAAGTAAATCATTCAGAATGACCAGTGCCTTTCATAAGCTGTGCCCATTCAGTCAAAATATGCTTTCCCACAGACACCTAGAAGCATAAAACCTATGAAGGTGCTTTGCAGACCATATTGAAAAAAATGGGAGAGGAGGGGTAGTGGCGGGAGGGAGTCATACTCTGGAAAGCAGAAACTCAGGAAAGGTCAGTGACTCTGAAAGTCAGGCTGGCTGAACAATTCAGCATGAGCTCCCAGCAGCATGCCAAGACAAAGACAAAAGTAGTATTTGTATAACCATGGAAAAAGTGAATAGAGTAGAATGATGATTTTGCCACAGTTTCAGACAAGCAAAAATCCAGTTTGAAGGCAGTGGCTGAAGTTCTGATATTTGAATTTTTTTAAAAGGGTGTGGAAAATCACTCAAGCTTCCTGACAACTGAAAAATAAGACTGAGAAGTAAAGAAGTTGCCTCAGCAAAAGACTCAAGGAGCTCACTTGTTTAGGGTAGCAAAGAAAGACAACTGACTAGTATGAATGTCTTCACAGGGAGAAAATGCTAAATATCAGACAGTTTTTTAGTCAGACAAACCAAGAACAATGACTACACTCAGGATCCAGACCTGTTCAAATGAGGAAAAGTGCAAATGCAGAGGCATAGAGCTCCTGTTACCCAGGGAAGTAGCATATTCTCCATTTCTTGATGTTTTCCCATCAAAACTGGCAACAGGTCATTTCCAATCAACTTACCGAAAGCCTATCTCAGCTAGATTCACATTAGTTGCAAAATCCCTTGATGCTGCTCTTCCCTGGGGACAGTTACAGACCCAGAAAAGCAAGCTTCCCATGAATTACAAGACTTATGTCTTGGGAGATATGGATTCAGTCCTTGCCTCTGCCAAACATGATTTGTATGCCACTGAGCTAGTTGCTTAAAGTAAGCTTTATTTTACCTAGTTTTAGATATCTAAAAGCTAGATGTCTATTTAGCATGTAAATGTCTGAAGCGTTTTTATCCTCAGCACCTCTGTCAGCCAGTGAAGAGAAGCAGGCCCCATTGGAGAGCTGTTCCTCCGACAATTCTTTTAAAAATCACTGTAAAATGAGGAATTTCATGCTTTGAAGAAATCTCTATGCTGATTGAAGGAAGGCAGGAAGGTGACTGGCTTAGACTTGGACAACGACACTCTAGACATATAAATAAGGGAAGGCCTGCCATAGTCTCTGCTTCAGCAGAGGTTATTCAGGATATTAATATTTATAAGCTGCTGTGAAAATAATACCTTAGAGACTTAATATTATTAGGAAATATATGAATAGCAGCGATAAATGGTGTCAGGAAATCACAGCGTACAAATTTTTGCAAAGCTCTAGCGTGAAAGAAAACTGAATCTTGAGATAGTACAGGTCAGTATTCAGCCTGTGAGCCAGATCTCTGAATGCCATGAAGAAATACTGAGGGTTTTGAATCCATGTACACTTTCCTTCATGGCAAAGATAGCTTAAAAGACCTCTTTCCCAAAAAAGGGGGTTTTTTCCATTTTAAAGGGTTATTTTTTACCAGCCTGGCTCTCAGGATGGCAACAAAGTTGTGCCAGCACAGCTGATGGGCCCATGAACTGCTTTGTGGCAGCAAAGGCCTTTCAAACCAGATTCACGACTGAAAAAAGGGACTGTGGAGTTACAGTATAATGCAGAATAGTTAAGGAGGCAAACGAAATTCCAGCATAGCTCTGAAATGGCACAGGGGAGAGGAGAACTGATTCAGGTAAGACAGTTGATCTTACAACATGGAAGAATGCTATGACATTTCTCTTGACCAAAAGGTAGAGTCTCTCTCATTTACACAAACTCTGAAGGCAATGTTTCAAGTGACCACCCTGAATAGAAACATAAGGAACATAAAACAGTGAGTTTCCTATCTGCTTGTAGGAGCAAATCCTTCCTTAAAAATATATCTGTGTTTTATTTTCTTTGGATTTGATCCCAGCAGTCAGATGGGGAGGAAGTGTTGCACTTCCTTTATAGTAAAGCTTAATCAGTACATTGAGAGATCCATTCTGCAGCCTTTCCTTATACCAGGAGAGTTTACTTCTCAAACACTAGTCAGCAGAAACAGCGGCCCTGATATGAGGATCAAATGTGACTATATCTAGCAAAGCCTTATGTAACCACAACCATGCAGCAAACATCATTCCAGCTCTCTAGCACACTCCTACCTGTCCCTCCACCCACAGTTTCTCAGCAATTCCAGAGAGCCACAATTAAAAAAGCACTACAACAACCACCACCAAAACAGCTCTGCAGAAAACTGCATTAGGAGGCAGAGGAGACTTGAGTAACATATTAGCAGGATTGGAAGCAAAATTCTCTTTGTTCAAGCAATTTACATAATGTCTCCTCTTTTTTAGCCTTTTTTCACACCAGTTATTTAATATAGTCATTATACATGGTTATGGCAGTTTGACTTGGGATGCTGCCAAAAAGATACTATTTAGCAGGGTCTGAGGTGCTAGATATTTGAACAGAGCATTTCACTTATTGAACTTCCCCTGCTCTGCCTTGAAAAGAGCTTATAGGGATTTTCTCACAATGTTCTCAAGGAGCTGGGGTTGATTAGGGGGAAAAAAAAAACCACCAAACCTTAAATAGCTTTACCCAACATGAGATTTTACCAAGTAAATAGAAGAGATATTTTTTAATAAAAAAGGAGGGACTAGTTCACACAGAAAAGACACAAGTGCATTATGCTTATTCCCTCTACTACACTTGCAATTTTTCAGCTAGCTTACTAAATCTTTCCAATCAATATACCAGCTGATGTTTCAATGTATATTAAATAGATTTAAGAGCTGAGAAGAGCAGAATATAAAGGCATACATGCATTGGATGTGGACATGTATATAAGGATCAAATTCAATAAGAGGAATAGACCTAGTCGTGAACTGGGGTAGTCAGGAGTCAGAAGCCTACAGGATAACAATACCAGGATTACTATCGTGACAAGCGCTGTAGGGAGAGGAGACCTGCTGGGACTGGCTCTGAGATGGCCAGGCACCACCAAGCAGGGCTTGGACACAAATCTGGCTCAGCACAATTCTTCACTGCAAGAATGGGTCTTGTGCGCTCGAGTGCAAGTATAAACCTAGAGAGGAAAAGTCAGCCTTGCCACAGGAGTGTGATAAATCAGACCAAACTTTTCTGAGAGAAAAGTATCTTAACTCCCAAGGGAGAGCATTTAGCTAAACAGTTATTTTAAGACAGCTATTACAAGGGGAAGGGGAGGGGAGCTTAATTTTTCTTCTACCCAACTAATTATTAAGAAAAAATGTCAAAAGGTGACAGGAAATGTGAATTTAAAAATTCCCAGAGCAGAACAAAATATTAAATAGCAAAGTACTGTAAATAGTCTAGCCTTAGTTTTGTTATTTGGTTGGGAAATTGCCCTTGCTTAGGTAGTCAACTCTAATTAGAATTCACTTGCATATTAAAATGATCTGCAATTAATATGAATTAATATAAGGTTCCAAAGTTCAGAATTCCACATTTTCCTCCCTAGGCCATTTTACTTCTTTACTCAGAGAAATTGATGCAACTTTTTCTTCCCAGTCCATTTAAGTAGAGTCTAAGCAATATCCTGTCTCCAGTAATTTCCCCACTTCCACAGATGAACCTGTGTGGCTAGAAAGCTTGAGCATCAAACAGTCATTAGAGTGACAGCTTCAAGCTGCAAGCTTGGCGAGCCTACCTTGTGTGGCTTGCAGTAATGGTACTTCTCCTTTTCTCCCCTTCACATAACTTCTTTCTTCTTCTTGCAAAATGTTTCACTCCTTACCAGTAGCTCAGCTGAAGCCTCTATTCCTTTCATTTCACTGTGACCATATAATTCTTTTTAGTTATTTTGATGCACTCCTAGGTAAAATTACAAAATAAAAAAAACCTTAAGCTATGGCAAGAGCAGGCAATCTAGCCTCTTCCTGAGCCAACCCCAGGGTCATACTGCTGTCACTTCCTTTTATCCCATGTGTTCATCATAAGAAAGGCCTGTCGCATTGGAATAATGTTCTTGCCACTATCTTCTTGACATGGAAGCACTCCAACATGACATACATTTTTGTGCTAGGTAAGGCCTCAGGCACAAGACACATCAACAACGTATCTTCTCTGACCCTCCCAGAAAAGTGAGCACTTTAAAATCCTTAATGCCATACATTTGTCTCTAAAGAATGCAGCCTTGCTTGCACTCTTGGCAGCTTGGAAACAGAAAATCACTTTAAATAAATATCTAACATGCCATTGAAAAAATATGATGAATTAGTCATTACTCCTTACCGTAATGTAATGGCATTCCTGAACGCCAGGCTCTATTAGCATTATGGAGAGGTGTTGAGACAAGGATGGTTGTCCTGGGGATTACTGCTGTGGGAAGCAAAGGTGAGACAGTGGTACGTCATGAAGTGCAATCAGGATGCTGCCACAGCCTCTGCATACATCCCTACACATACCTGCAGTTTTGTTTGTAACTTGACAAAGAATTACCTTATAAATTAGCTGAACGTTTGGCTCTTTTCCTCTAGGTGTTTGTAAAGATGCACATTCTTAAACAGACTTGTGGGTTCAGTGAGTCTGTAAGTGAACAGCTCCTTTGGTTACCCCTTTTACTATTAAACCAAAATAAGATTGTTATACAAAGAAGTAAAATGAAAAATGCAATACATATTAAATGGTGCTTTCAAGCAATGATCAGCACCAAATTCTGTACCCCAGGGATAATTACATGAACTGGTATCTGTTGATACAGTTTCATTATTTATTGAAATGTCTTTCATTATTCTTACTTGCTGTTTTCATCTTGCCAGTTCACTGTTTTTATTACAGTTTCTGCCCATGTGTACAAGTGAGTGTGAGTAGCGGATATCCATAGCTAGGCTCTTAACTGGCAGATAAACTCCTCACATAGCTCCAAAGCATCCATAAACATGCACACACACAAACACATATTCTGTCATAATAACATAAAGATCTGCAGAGCAGAAACTAACATGCAGTAATACTTAAAATCATGAATTACTGCAGAGAATACCCAGTAATATCTGCAAATATAAACCATATTTTGCTTTTTTATGAGCCAATTGATAAAACATATGTTATGCATGTGGTCTATGGGGAAGTACTGTAAATAGAACAGCTGTTAAGTTTGTTACAATAGAAAAAAGGTTTTATTTCCACCACAAGTTTTCTCATTCTTGTTTTCTTCACATTGTCAGATATGCCCCTGGCCTAGTTATCCCCTGTACCACCACAGTTTCAAAACTGTGTCTTCCTCAGCAGAGACCATAACACACGTGGATGGGAGGAACAGTGCACATAAGCTTGAACTAAGCAACATTATTATCCTCTTCAACAGTGAAAAGTTTCCACACCTGATGGGAGAGACTATTGCATACTCTCCCAACCTTCAGTTTCACAAGGGATGACTATTTTTACTTATTTCTCACCAGGATATGAGATATGCACTGGCAGGTGCTATAAAACAAATTCATCCTCATTCATCATTGAAGTACTGTCACTGAACAATCACTGAGAATGCATGGAGCATCTGGGTGCCCTTTCTTTGTGATAGATAACACACTCTCATCCTCCATAATTAGTGTAATTACCAGTAACAATTAGATGCTGCTTCACTGGCTCCAGAAGACATGCATTCACATGCATCAAGTCTAACCTGAGGTCTGTTTGAAGTCTTGATGGAAGACCAGGGAGAAACATAACTTACACCACATTCAGTGCATACTTGTTCCCTATTTTATTACGACCTAGAGACAACAGAAGCATTTACTTCTATGGCAGATGTCAATATTTGCCAATAACAGGATTTTAAAATATGGTATATCATAACAACCCCAGATGCTGCATACCTGTTACCACAGCAGTCAGGTGAGGTATGGTAGCCATAATTTGCTACAGAACTCACAGAATCACAGAATGGTTGACGTTTGAAGGGACCTCTGGAGGTCATCAGGTCCAACCCCCCTGCTCGAGCACCTAGAGCAGGTTGCCCAGGACCGTGTCCAGATGGCTTTTGAATAGCTCCAAGGATGGAAACTGCCCAACGTCTCTGGGCAACCTTTTCCAGTGCTCAGTCACCTTTACAGTAAAAGTGTTTCCTGATGTTCAGACGACACAACTTGTGTTTCAGTTTGTGCCCATTGCCTGTTGTCCTGTCACTGGGCACCACTGAAAAGAGCCTAGCTCTGTCTTCTTTGCACCCTCCCTTTTACACACATTGATGACAGCCCACCTGAGCTTTGTCTTCTCCAGGCTAAACAGTCCCAGCTCTCTCAGCCTTTCCTCATAAGAGAGGTGCTCCAATCCCTTAATCATATTCCTGGCCATTTCTTGGACTGTCTCTCCAGTATGTCCATATCCATCTTGTACCAAGGAGCCTGAACTGGACACAGTGCTCCAGGTGTGGCCACGCCAGTGCTGAGCAGAGGGGAAGGGTCACCTCCCTCAACTTGCTGGCAACACTTCTCCTAATGGAGCCCTGGTTACCTTTGGCCATTTTCACAGCAAGGACACATGCTGCTGGCTCATGTTCAACTTGATGACCACCAGGACCTCCAGGTTCTTTTCTGCAAAGCTGCTTTCCAGCTGGGTGGCCCCCAGCATACATTGGTGCATGCGGTTTTTCCTCCCCAGGTGCCAGGCTTTGCATTTCCCCTTGTTGAACTTCATGAGGCTCCTATCAGCCCATTTTTCCAGCCTGTTGAGGTCCCTCTGGATTGCAGCACAACCCAGCCACTCCTCCTAGATTTATGTCATCTGCAACTGCTCTGTTTTATCCTTCCTAAGATGATTTCAATGAGATTATAAAATCTCGCCTTAAAATATGCAGACCTTGTTTTGAAAGTATACCCCCACAAGCACTTGTTCACCAGCTATGATCCACAGAACAACAATAAATGCATTGCAGTTGCTTAGCAGATACCTTACAGCACCTATTAATATTTGCAATGTAAAGATCATAACTGGTGCTCTGTGAGAAAAGTACTGAGTTAACAGTATTACACTGATCCAAAAGGGTGGGGAATTTCTCCTGTGAAGTGCTATCTTCCTCCTGGGCAAGCACAGTAGTAAAGAAAAAAGGGAACAAAGTCCTGCCTGTATTCCACATCCAAAAACATTGCAGTAAACCTCTGTTTAGGCATTCAGGATGGGATACCAGTGCCACTTTGGTGGTATTTGTAACAGAACAAGTCTCTCTCTCTTTCTGTCTGTCTCTCTCATTCTGTCAGTCATTCTTCATACTTACTAAGAGGTATTTCCAACAGAATGCTGCTGGCCACTAATACCTTGATGGTCACTACTACCTTTATATTATTCTCACAGTAGCATTGAAATGCTATCCATTGAAATGTTCTGTACAGGAACATCAAGAACAGATTTACTTTGCCATGTTTGAAAAAGCTGACATTTCCACAGACCAGCACTGCTCATTTGCGAAATTGAGACTGATTTCAAAAGGTCTATACACATCTCAAAGCTCCCACAGGACAGCAGAGATGACAGTAAGCAGCCTAGTCTTGACTAATAGGCTGACACTGCTTTATGGCAAGACACTCTCCAGCTGCTGGAAAGCATTGAAGGGAGACTGAAACATTACCAGAGAGACAGCCAACTTTTAGGCTGCTCCATTTCTGCTGAAGGACTAGACTAGGAACCTTTGTGGATCCACTAATACGCAAGAAAAGCAGATCTTTTCATCCAGCTTTTGTTACTTTCCAAAATACACTTACCTATAAATTATTTCATGCTGTATCAACCTACCAAAACTCTTTTCACCCCACCTATACCACAGATAACAGGTGCAGGAACTAGATGATACCAAACACTTTTGAAAGTGACACCTTATATTTTTATGGATCTGCAAATATATGAGGGATGATGTCACGGTGATAGATACAAATTATGAGAAAAACAAGGTTCCAGACAGAGATGATATCTTTTATTATATCATTTGATCCCTTTGTGAAAAGCAGATACCCAATTCCTTCATCAGATCTGAGAAGGAAGCAGTGAGGCTCATGCTAAATCCAGGCTAGGAGCAAGGGCTCCCAGCACTTGGTTCCCCCAACATCAATATCAGCGCTGTGCACCGCTGGAGTCACCCAGCAGCAGGAATTTGATTCTGACTCAGACATGGGCATGTGACTGCTGTTCTCTCATGTTAGTCAGGCACTATGGAGCTGTATTCTTTTACGCTGGCTCAGTGCCGGGGAAGGAGGCAGGGGCAAGATGCACTGAGCTGACTCAACAAATATTTCTGAACAGAGCATACACCAGAAGCTCAGCCCATTGCAGCCTATAGCTATGGGATTTTAGAGTGGACTTCAGGAACCCTCAGCCCAGCTGCAGGCTATTGGCATATCAATAACACCATTAACTTAATCTGTTACTGAGTTTTGAGAGGTAGGTTGTTAGCATCTGCCAAGCAGAAAACGGTGCCAAAAGGAAAGAGGTCACCAGCCTTATGGAAGAGCAGGAGGACGAAGCATGTGAAAGCTACCAGAAATAGAGGGATCTGCCAAAAGTGGTTATAAGTAAGATAAGCATTTCTATTTGTAACTCACAACCATAGCATTGATATTATGATTCCCATCCTCCTTTCATCCCTCTCTGACATCTATACTTGATGCTGAAAACATGATTGTCCAACTGCAACTGGAGAGCTCAAAGTTGCAGTCCCCAGTAACCAGCAATCCTTTTAATGCAGTGACCCATCACTACCATACCATCTCTTCCAGCTGCACCATTTTCCCCAAGGTAGTGTCACGATTAAGCCCCTGTCCTCTAGTTGCCACCACTGGACCACAATAACATCTGGCTGAAACCCTGAACTTTCAAAGATGGACACGCTGTATGTAGTCAATATGCCAAAGCCTTTCAGGGTCCTGTCCACCTTAGGGTGGCTCATTTTGCCACAGTGAGACAGACTCTTTGCTCACATCAACAGCACTGATTTCAAGAGAAAGATATGAACATACACTGGTGGAGAAGGCTGGGACTGACCTTTCTTTCTCACTCCCCCTCCTCCACAGGACTGCTGAGATGTTTATTACTTCGGTGTCTATGTGCTGACCTGTATACTATAAATCTGGACTGAGGCGAATTTTACAGTTCAACAAATATAAAATATTTTTTAAAGAAGTCACACATGGTCAGGTACAAAGTCTGGAAAACATCAGCCCAAAAGTTATCATAACTGAAATAAAATGAAACTTTAATTCAGTCAGATTCAGCATTACTCAAGGCAATGAAAAGTACTGCTTCCAAAGCCTGAATGTGCTGCCCTTATATGAGTTTCTCTCTGCTGAAGACTATAAATCCTTGATCAGATGATCCTTCCTGAACTGTAAAATATATTGAGCCAAGTTCAATTTGGTTAGGCAAGGGCAACACTTACTGAAATCAGAGAGACTTAGAGCAAAAGGGGGTCCTACAAATCAGCTGCCCTGGCAGTGACAACTTGTCATACAAGGACTGATAAAATCTTCAATACAAATGGTTATCTGGAAGATTAAGTCTGTACTCAGTGGACCTGAATCCTTCAGAAGCATGAAATTACTTGGAAAATTGAGGGGACACATTTTCCCCAGGTACCTTAGTCACTTGTCTACCTCATTACACAGCTAAATACCTTTGGAAATGTAATCTTCAATCATACTCTAAAAGGAGACAGATTTCTAGAGGTGCACAGATGTCCAGGAGGTTTACAAAGTGCCTAGTTGTTTAGTTCACAATAAAATCAATGAGAGTTAAGGGCCTCACGTAAAACCACGTCGATCTGCCTAATTAAAGAACATAGCCCCTAAGATCATGTGTCATGTTGAAATCAGTGAGGTTGAAGCTCTTGCAAGCTGTCAAAGCTACGCTTTGGCTTTCCATGATACAGTCCTCGGGCACCTAGCAGGAGCACCTGATCAATGGGAACGAGGATGGGAGAGGTGTCAAGCCTGAACCAGCCTCCAGGCACGGCTGGGCTGTAAGGACAGAGGTCTTGCAACAGCGGGGAACAGACAGCCCATAGAAAAGCTGACATTAAAACAGGCCAGTCCAGACCTTCACAAAGACACTTCAATCATATCTACACTGTTTAAAGCAAGCCGTGGGTTTGCTTAGACCATTTGAGAACGTGTTATTCTTTAAATAGCAGCTTAGGATGAGAGTTGCCACTTCCAATTTAATCACCCTTCTTTGATATAGCCTGGTGCTTTGCAGCCGGATAATTAACCTTGATATTCAGTCAGACTTCAAAACACACAACTCCCGTTGCTGTCAATTAGCTGACAATGTCGAGTGTGTGTTGATGGAAGGTTTTTGTGTGACCCTGGCAATATGGCATTCAGGAAATTTCAGTAGCTAATACAATCATCCTGCCGGAGAAAGTCCTTCACAAATCACTCCAACAATTTTAGAATGGGAAGTGACATTGTGAATTTGTCACTGGATTGAGTTCGCTAAACAACACAGATGTACATTAAAGTTTACCCTACTTTCTGTTCTTACTGCAACACTGCTTTCTAAAAGATCCATCCAGATAATTGGCAAACCTTCTTGTTATCATGGTCTTGTACAGCTCTGAGCACAAGGAAGATGCCTTGATCTCAGCTAGAGCATTCAGAAGCTACCATACTTGTAAATACTAACATAAGGCTGGAGGCAGGGTTATAAATGATTGTTACAAAATAATTTTTGATATATAAGGCAGTGCAATAAACACTGCAATATGAAAATGGGACACTGTATCGGAAGGGCCAGTGGCACTTTATTTTCCCCACTGATTTCTTTGCATTTATAATAGAGTTACAGGCTACTGGTAACAAGCTTAAATTAGTGGGCAGCAAGAAGTTTGAATCAGACTATTTTCCTGTTATCCCACAGTGGATCACATTCTGCTAATGAGTGTTAACCCCACAATCAGGCAAACATTCATCTTGAGAAATGAACAACCTCATTCAGGGCTTTTAAAGCAGCCAGCACAGTCAACGGCTAAAAAGAAATTGGCTCAAACACAGCTACTTTCCTTTTTAAATATTGTTCTTCCTCCCTGATGAGAATGGGAGCTAATGGCATAAGTGAAACATTCTCGTAGCAAAAGCCAAAAGCTGCCCAAGTCCCTTCCAGGTTAGAAACACTGTCTTGTGATGAAGAAGGAATAGCTGATGCTCATCGAATGCTTTTGCACAGGCTAGCTAGAGCCTTTTGTGAAGGTTCCTGATGTGAGCTCAGTTTGACTTCCATATTTTCAAAGTACTTTGCCTCATCTGCTGAGTGAAAATAGCAAAAAATAGAAAAAAAAAACAAAAAACTGGTCTGTTGTGCTTTTCCCTGGATTTGAGAATGACATCAACCTTTGGGCCTTTTTCTGATCTATTCTGACAGTAGAAAAAATACTGACTACTCCATTTTCTACACAGGGTCAACATTATGAAGAGGAAAAACGGGCTTTGAGCCATGAAATAATTGCACTCAATAATCACTTAATAGAGGCCAAGGTGACAATAGATAAGTTGTCAGAAGACAATGTAAGTATTTAATTATGGATACATCTTGAGATTATATTTAAAAATAAGTTAGGCCATGCACTTCCCATGAAATTATAGAATAATTTCTTATTGTTTACGTAAAATGTAACTTGTCACCAAGACAGTTAAAATTCATGTTTGATTGTTCCCATCATTTTGTGAATTCAGCTCTCCTTATGCTGTGGGGTTGGGGTGAGACTTTTCATTGATATTTTTTTCCTTATGTCTAACCTAAAACTGATGAAAAAATATTCTAAGAAATGGCAATATTCCCACATTGATTTTGCCATCGGTTTTGGTCTAGTACAGGGAACTGGTGGAAGCACATGCTCAGAGCTATTGCGTGGACACATGTATGGAGTGAGGATTCATCATAAGGATTTTAGGCAGTGTAGAGCCCTACATTTCCTGCAGTTCCTCTGATCTTTCAGTCTTTGCTCACTGAAATGCGATGCCCGGCACAAGTGAGGTCTACCAGCAGAAGTTAGTATTGACCCAGCCTGGTTGCTCAGATTATTGCAGGGAGTGGGAGCCAGGTTTTCCCCAGCTGTGGTTCATGTGGAATAATTTACCTATCTCTGTGTGGAAGGGAACAGGGAACATCTCTGGTGATTGTCACCCTGCATGTCATTAAACACTGCTGAAAACTGGCATGTTCACTGCAGCTGGCAATCAGCTCATGAAATCCTTCCAGGGACAAACCTAAAAAGACAGCAAAGAAAGGAAGATTGCAGGCATTTAGTTCATTATTGTGCCATTCCTTAAACACTTAATAAAAAATTCATCTACAGAAGACATGTTTCTGTTAGCACTTATTTTTCAGCATCTTACATTCAATCTTCCCATATTTCATATGAACTCTTAATCATAGGAGGGAGCATTTGATCCCATTAATATGCCTGTTGATGTGAATTGTACCTATACTATTAACAGCTTTCCAACGGAAACAAAGAGTTCACAATCTGCCCCTTTACTTTTATAGAAGTTGTGTTGAAACAACAGTTACTTCATAACTCTAATAGCTGTAACTAACTGAATGTGGTAAATGCAATGGGCTACATTTAGGTTTTAGAAGCACAGGTATACATCAGGACTAATTCAGCTGAAATCAGTGGAGTTATTTCAGATTTAAAATAGAGGGGGAAAAAATTATAAAACTCTCCTAGTAAGTATGCATGCATTTACACTACTTCATGGAGTCAGGTTTGAAGAACTGTTTTCAATATCCATAGTTTTTAAAAGGCAGCTTAGACTGGACTGGAGTTCAGAGTACTCTTCTTCCAAGAATTATTCTGAACTACTCTGAACATTAGAGTATGGTCCAGAAGCCTCAAATAACAATACCACTTCTTCATACTTGAGGTCAATTCACAGACAAAATTCTGCCCTTACTTGTGTAGCATCACTAATGAAAGTAAAGGTTAAATTCCACATTTTAAATAGAGAAATATGAAACAAACCATTAATGTTATGCCTAATAAGTAGAGACAGTGTTAAACTGAAGAATCCTACACAGGGAGAACATACTTTTCCCTTGCCAGCATTTCTTCCTTCAATTATATTTCCCCTTATTCTTCTGACAGATATGTAAAATGATGCTTTTGATGCAAAAACGTGTTTTACACAATGGGAAACACTTTCGGTATTAATTGCCAATTATTGTTCTAGTTGCTACAGATGTGGCTAGTTTCCATTCAGATAAACATTAAAGGACAGAAAGTCACTCCAGTCACATGGCATATCTCAGCATGTTGAGAACAAAGTACACGTGGCACATTTAACTCACATGTAATTTTTCTGTAGTAATTTTTAAAGCTGCTAAAAATAAAGTGTCAGAAACACTTTTTGTACTCTCCATGACAACCGCTTCACAGAAACAGAGGCACAGAGCTTTTGAAGAAAGGATTGGATTTTGGAGTGATTTCATTTTTGTGTGCTTAGTGATGCCATATGGGACTTGGAGTACTTGTCTGTGCTATACCTTGTGCAGCAATATATTATGTGTTTAATGTGCATGTAACATGTCAGAATCACATGCACATGCAACAGATTTTGCTTCTAAATTGAATTCTTGCATTCCTAGTGTTTGCATCTGTTTTCAGGAATAAAAATAGTGTGTACTGATATAAAATTTAAGATGTACATAAATGACCGTATCTCCCCAGTACATTTAAAGCAGAAGTGGCATCTCTAAAACCTCATACAGACACAAAAAAACCCCACAAACCAAGAGTATCTAAAGGCCCTTGAATATGAAGATATAATGAACTAATGATCATAGGAAAACTACATTTACTACCCCCGCGCCTCACAGACTCCCAGGAACATCTTGTTGTACCTATTATAGAATAATTTTTAAATGTTTTTTCAAAACAGAGGAAATTTCCACCTTTCCTTTTCATAGAAAATTTCATTATCAGCTTTAAAAGAACAAGTGGAACAGTAAAAATCTGCATGCAATAAAATTATAACATTAACACTGGAGAAAAGTAAAAACATTTCAATATTCAACATCTTTTCTCTATAAACATTTTCTGATTTTTACAGAGTAACACAGCCTAGTCTCCATAGTACCTATATGCTTTGTCTATCTCATCTATGCCCACCTATAAAGTCAACTTCTGAAGCCAACTTTGTTTTTAATGGCACCTAGATGAGGAAAAGCAACATACAACACTTACCTCCAGGGACCCAAAGATACTGGCTGAAGGATACAGTTACGGTCATGTGTGCTAAATTAAATTTAGACAAAGGGCAAATCTATGTACTGAATTTTCCCATTAAATAGGCTGTGGGAGCCATTCAATACAAAAATAGTATAACTGGCTTGTTTAAATTCTCTTTTTCCCTGTGTGGAATTCTCATGGTAACTTCTTACCCAGTAAAAATACCCTGTTCTGCAGCATCAAATATTTGCAGTGAGATTTAATATATTTGTATAGCTGCATTCTGCAGGATATGAAAGGAGCCAGGAACCAGCAAGAAAGTTTCATAAGGAGACAAAGGCCTTCTTTTAAAAAACAATACAATGTATATTTCTGCAATGAATTTCTCCCACAGCCTCATAAGATTATGTAAGCATTTTCTAAAGTAGTATCTTAGTACTGATCTGGATAATACTCAGCAAAAATGTCTGTTCTTAAATTTTCTTTTTGCTTAAAAGATCATGTCTATTTTAGTCTTCATAGAGCCATGCATGTTAACAGTATAAAGTCCAGTTCCTAATGGTAAGTATTCATCTTTTAAAATGCAGAGTACTGTTCTGTAGTAACAGTTGTCAAAATTTTCTTTTTAGTAGTTTTGTCAGCCCTCACAGAGCAAAGGGGCAAACATCTCACGACCATGCAAGAAACACGGAATCTTAATGTATTGGAAAGTTAAAGTATGCTCCAAATTTTCCCAAAGTCAATTTTTAAAAGATTGCTCAGGCATGGGAGAAAGGCTGAAAGCCACAAGCTATTTACAAACTTTAAAAAACAGGCTATTTTTTGTTTTTCTAGGAGCTCTATAGGAAGGACTGCAATTTAGCTGCTCAGTTGCTCCAGTGCAGCAAGAATTACGACAGGGCACATAAGCTTTCGGAGGTAATGTGACCAAACTTGGTGAATATTCAAAGAAATAAATATTTTATGGCAAACAGGTTATTTTACATGTATCAATTCCAGAACTTGTCTGCCCTTAAGGCTTTGATTCCCCCCCCCCGCCTTTAAGCAACACGAGGGCTTGTGCACCTGCTGGTATTCTGTGCAGCTGAGGGAGGTGCTGACAAAATCACAGCCGGTGATGGAACTTGGAGGTACTCTCTTCCCCCAAAACTCTGCTATCTAGTAGAATGGGCCTGCACTGATCACATAAAATAAAGGTTTTAGCAAAACCAAAGTGCTGAGAACTCTAGACTGCAAAATGCTGGGGGGGGAACAGGGGGAGGGGTGAGAGCAGGGAAATGACAAGCTGCAGGCATCAGAGATTCTGATATAATCAATTCTCCTCCTGAAGCTATTTTCCAGTCCAGCTAATTTCCAAACTTGAATTTTAAAATGGACTGACAGAACAAATATCTTTTTCTAAAGCAACTAGAGCACTGAATGATTGATTTCCAAGGTGTAAACTTTAATTAATAATCCTCGCTTCCAGGGAAACTAGGCTTGAGAAACAGACTCCTTAAAGAGGAGGTAAATATTATCTTAGTGAACAGGACTGTCTTTAGTGATGCAGGCCCTACACAAAGCAACAGCATCTTCCTCATGTATATTGCTTAGGTGAAGGTCATGGAGAAAAGCCTTCCCTCCATCAGTCCCATCAGGTTAATGTCCCCCCAAATGGTCTCTTTTGTGCAATTCTGCAACAGAATAATGCAAAATTGAATGTGGAACGTATACACCATTTCTAAGCCAGTAGACAGCTTCAGAGCACTAAACAACCCTGGTAAATAAAGACAGAGCAAGACTTTTCTGTCAAATGGGCGATGATTTTCTGGAATGAGACAGAAATTCCAAATTAACCATTACCTTGGTCGTGTTATTTTTTCCTAGTGACTGACTTCCCTGAGCAATTCATATCCAGGAATTGTCATGACATTACTCACACTTGAAAGCACCCTACCTGTTAGCAAGAATTAGACCTTAAAAGTAGTTAGTGGTTCACCTGCAGAAAACTATCACAAATGTGGGATCTCCCCACCATTTCCCAGACTGTCATACACTCAATTAAATAGGCAAAGTGTCCACTCATAAATCCAAGTATTTATTAATTTAGCAAGTGTGAATGTGCTGTCACAGCCAATAGTTTCCTTACAAATGCAAATATTGCCTGACAAGGTATTGTATGTTATCCAGAATCCTAAACTATGGTACAATATAGCAATATCATTTTAGTAATTCCAGTTTCCAGGGCAATGCCCAGAAAATAATGTTCTTTTACTTAGCATATTTCATAATCTAAATAATGTATATAAAATAGATCAAATAGTGGTGTAACAGGATACTAAAATTATAGCTACCCCATACAGCAGTTTCACATTAAATGAACTGTATTTCTTTTCCTCATTTCTGTGGCAATTTACAGCAGCCCTGTTTTACAACCTTTTTATTCAATCTTTGTTGTATCTGTACTTGCTATGACTAATACTGCTGTCTGCCAGCAGATTGGCAATATCATACTCTTTATTTCCAATGGAAGACATATGAGCTAATTAACAACATAATGATTAATCCAAAATATCCTGGAAGGTCTGTTGGTTGAAAAAAAGACTCATCCTACTCCACATTAACAAGAATGTCATTTCACAACATGCCATATTTTGAATACATTAAGTTTGGGGAGATTAAGCCAACTTTAAAACCTTTCCAGTGAATCTAAAAGAGGAGCTTTATATCTTACGTGATGTGAGATCATAAGAAGGAGCAGGCACTTGAAATTTCTCTTGCCTAAAATAGAGGAGGGGCACACCACTTCAGCATTTGTAGGGTTTTCTCCTCTAGAGAAACAAAGTTAAGGAGAGAGTGAGATTTTTAGGGCTACAAGGGTAACCACTGATTATTTGGTAAAGAGGAACTTGATTTCTAGTTATAAAAAGAAAGTGCTGAGTAAATAAGAGTTCAGCCAAGCATTCAAGGGCTAAATTCCTAAGTGGCATAAATCAACATGGATATCAAACTCAAAACTTAGTCCGAACATGAGTTCTTCTGATGTCCAGCAAGAAATACTGAGAGACAGCCATCATGCAGCTCTCTCTCATATCCCTATGTGATCATTGATAGAGGTCTGAAATGAGCAAGGCAGAGAAAATTTGGCTGGCAAGCATGCTTGGAGATACCCGCGTAGGCATTACCTACGAGGCTTCTGAGCCCCGCCAAGGAATGTGCTCTCTCAATCTCTTCTGGTCCACATGACAGAACAGCAGGTGGAACCGCCGTCCACAGAGCTGATCCTGACGTTCTTCAAAACCTATGTGAATTCTGATGCATAACAGACTTACTGATTAATTCTGACTAGTTTGTCACAGGAATCATGATGTAAATTCAGGTCTTAGCTCTTATTTCTGTCAGTGTAGGAAGAAACTAGAAAAGCAGTCTGCTAGCAGCTGCTGGAAGAGGGGAACATGTTGAGGCTTCTCTGGATGGTTGATCTGACAAGTAGTGTCCAACTGCTGGGGCAAGGAAGCCAGTTTGATTTGCTTCTTCCCAGCACAGGAACACTCCCGTCATAGCAGCCAGTACAATTGCTTTAAGTGTCAGTGAAACCAACTTTCCTGCCTCTTCAAACAACATTGCTTACCAAATGCAACGCTGGAGGGCAGGCGGCAATTTGGCACTGGCTTGGAGGCAAGGGGAGCTCAAAGAAAGGCAAAAGAACAGAATCGATCTGATCTCTTGCTCCTCTTTCCTCACCCCAGCAGAGACCTCCGCACCACCACACTCCAACTGCAAATGGCACCCATGCACGCAGTCTGGAAAGTGTTGCTGTAGGCTGTAATTCCCTACCTGCCTTTTTAAGATTGTTGTTTACTACATTCTTTACATCATTCCTCTCCAACCTGGATTAACTTGGAAGGAAGCCTTTCAGTTTCACAGTATTTTCCACGAGGGGAAGCAGACGAAGATTTCCAGATGTTAAGTAAATAAATGAAAGTCATTTGATTATGTTTGTTTTCAGAAATGCACAAAGATTGTGGCCATCACATTAGTCAAAGAACCGTATATAGTGAGCTATGTAATGTCATAAACAGCACTCATCTATCCATGTTGTATAAGCCCAAGCAGACACCGGTATTGACGTGTACCCTTTTCTCCTTCCCCCTTTGCCATCTCTTTATGTTACAGTTGCCATCTGACTTTCAGGAAAGAGTCAGCATCCACCTGGAAAAGCACGGGTGCAGCCTTTCTGTCCCCTTGTGCCACACATCTTACGCTGATACCATACCCACTTGCGTCATTGCCAAAGTACTGGAAAAACCAGATCCCAACAGCTTGTCTTCACACTTGTCAAGCCCGTCTACAAGGGATCTCAATTTCCAGGACTCTGCCGGAAAACTCGGGCAAAGGCCCCAGTACAAGTCGGACATCTACTGCAGCGACACTGCCCTTTACTGCCCTGAGGAGAGGCAGAGGGAGAGGAGGCAGAGTGTGGACACGCAAGTGAAAGACGTGGGGTTCCTGCGCTCCCAGAACTCCACGGACAGCACCGTCGAAGAAGACGGTTTCCATTCCAGCTTCTCTCACGAAGCCTTCCCAGAGTACATTACCTCCCTGCCGACCTCCAGCTCCTACTCCAGCTTCAGCGTCACATCTGAGGAGAAGGAGAACGCCCAAGCCAACACTCTGACAGCCTCTCAGCAAGCGATCTACATGAGCAACCGAGACGAACTGTTTGAAAGAAAGTCACCTGCAGGTTATGAGCATCAGGGAAGTCCTAGGTTTGCCAAGTCCAAACCTGCGCAGCACATGGAGCTTGCCGATGACAACGAGAACTCCCCCACTTTTACTAGGACTCTGCCTCCGTATGCAAACGAACCTTTTCATTTCTCAGCCATAACACCGCAGCAGGCTTTAGCGAATCAGAAAATGAGGAACGAGTGCAGGAGCACCCACCTCTCAGAAGAAGACTTGCCTGGGCGATGGAGGCAATTGAGCGTGGAGGACATTGGTGCGTACTCTTACAGGAACGCTGGCAGGCTGTCGCCCTGTAGTTTTTCAGAGCAGTACTACAGCAGCCCTATTAAGAAGGGAGACAGTCGAACAAGCCCCATCTATGCTAGTTACAAAGCAGATAGCTGCTCGGAGGGAGACGATATCTGCCAAACCAGACTTGTGGATTCTTGCTTCCTGAGAACAGACAGTGGCCTGAATATTGACATCAGCACTAGCTGTAAACAGGACAAATTGCCCGCTTACAAAACAAAAGAATCAAGAGACCAAAAAAATGAAAGGATCACCGTCCAGTTATGCAGTAGCAAAAACATCGAAAATAGCCCGGTATTGAAAAGAGAATACGTGGACGTGAGCCCCAACAGCTCAGCGGAGTCCCTCAATCAGAGTTCAATGGAGGCTTCAGAAATCCACCAGTCTTCCATGGAGCAAGGAAGCCATTCGGGTATTCACAGCAAACAGCAGCAGTTTCAACGGACTGGGAGTACTGGTTTGAGTCGGAAGGACAGCCTTACAAAAGCACAATTATACGGAACCCTTCTGAACTAGGCATCTTCCAAAACGGCAATAAGACAACAAACAAAAGGAAGCAAACAGCATTTGATACTTCTAGTGAACAGTAAGGTTCTAAGAAACAGGATTATTATAAAATATATATTCATAATGGTACTATATGTTTAAAACAAAATCTCTTCAAAAATGTTATACAGCACTTTTCACTTAACACCCTTTCCACGTGGGAGACAGTCCCCTCCCCTCTTTTATAAACCTGAAATATTTTTATAAACAAAATGATATTTATTAGACTATCCTAAGCTATTTGAGCAGAATTCTTTTCCCTTCAAGCAGGTTTCTTATTTATTTTTGTGCATGAGGCCATCTGTGCCTAAACTCTTGGAGGAAAAGGGTAAAATCATGATGGCAGTGATAAAAAATAAATCCACCTGATAAAATACCATAAAATGTCATGTGAAAACAAAACAAACAAGAATGGTGAATTTGAAGAAGTATATTTTTTAAAAAGAATGGAATTGTATCTTAAGTTATTTCATACAAATGTATTTATGAGTGACTAATGTATGCACAAAGTGATACTAATATTTTGTTCTTTTAATCCACTGTGTTTCTGCTTTCCTATTTTACCTTGTATACTACCTCAAAAGTAATTGAGGGTTTCTTTGTCACATTTTCTGTAGGCTTGCATTTATATTGTCTAAAATGCATGCAGTGTCATAATTAATACTGTATTTTGCATTACTTAATAAAAGACACCAGTGGAGATATTTTGGGGTGGTGTTTTTTTCCTTCATTAAAACATACCCTGGACAATAGAACATGGGATTGCTCTGGGTGGCATCAGTCCAGCAGAAGTTAATGAGTAAGGCTCCTGGTTTAGATTGCTTTCTAAAGGAGTCTCTCTGTAAGCTCCAGAGCACTGGTTCTCGGTCTGCAGCCCCTGGGTGTGGAAGGACAGCTTCCCATCAGTCTGTGAAAAGTAAACAAGGAAAACAAACTGTCTATCAACAGGCTTGATTTCACTAGGTGGGGCTCTGCACACTGAAAAGAAAATTGAAAACTTGTGACTTGAGCTCCTCCTCCATTATACACATACTTGCCACAATCTTTTAGGTCTTCAGGACTGTTACCTTCCACAGTTGCCTTTTTTCGTGTCTAGCTTGATATTTCTAACAAAGACATTTTTCTAAAAGTCTAGCCTTCTGTAGCCTATGGGAATTTCACCCCTAGGTCTGAGAAACCCTAGTTTTACCTGTACTTTTTGCATTTCCTCCATTGAGTTTTCTGTTTCTCACCATTTCACCGTTAAGGAGTATACAACTTGGACAGCAGCAGAAGGGAAAAAGCAAAAGGAGAAGAGGAGAAAAACAAAAAAGAGACAAAGGGAAATCCTGTAGATTTCCTTCCTGGCTCAGTATTGCTGCTTGGTAAGAGGCAGAATACAGCAATATATATTTGAGAATTCTTTTAAGTCGTGTTCATGGAACACATATCCTGTACTTGAAATACTGACTCTTACCAGCTCATGTATGGGGAAAGACCTTACTTATTGCCGTATGCAGTAGTAATCAGTGAGATCACTGTGGAAATCTAAACTAGTTTCTTATAAAGCTAAAGTAATGACCTACCATTCGATACCTATTAAGAAAATACATATTTTCTGCTGATTCTCTGAAAGCAGACACCTGGCAGGTAACCATGTACCAGGACTATAGAATTGCTCATTTCCTACATAAGTATCTTAAGTAAGTCATGAAGCCACAGATTCAATGCATTTGGCATCGACAATTCCCACTGCTCTCCATATTCTTCATGGATAATATAAAAATTTGACCATTATTGATGTGTGCAAGTACTTGCTGTGCTGTTTGGAAGATCTGGCATCAAGTCCCCACAGTTCCTCTGAGATGTGTAGCAGCACTGTGGAGAACAATGGTAGCTAATAATATCACACAGTTAAGGCACAACGTAACTTTAAAGTGAGGCTTATTTCAGTACAAAAGCTGTAACACACCTTGTGATTTTATGCTCCCATACTTGCTCACAGTGAGTGTGAGTGGCAGGTCATGCCACAAATAATTCCATGAAGTCTATAAAAACGGCATAGAATAAAGTTTCCAAAGGCCAACTGCTTCTCATGGCAGAATCTGACCTGCAGTAAAGAGACTTGAAGATTGAGAAAAGCTGTTATTTACCCTTTGAAATACTAAGATAGAAAACAAATGTGAAAAAACCACACTGTTAACTCATTCAGGCATATAAAACTTAGCCTCCAAGGCAAGACATTAATTTCTCTGGTCAATGAATACAAGGATTTGTATGCAAGAGGTGAAAATTAACTGTTATCTATGTCACCTAAGAAAATATGTAAGCTATGAAACAACGAATTGTGACATTTATGAACTGGAACACAGTATCAGACTAATCCTTTTATAATATTGTTCATTCTTTGTCACTAAACTGCTATTTTGGCAACTACACAAAATTAAATTTCTGCTAGATATTATATATCTGATTATTTAATATCCTGTTCTATTATATTCTTTCATACTACTGCAGTTTCAAAGTCTGCTTCTGTGCTTCACTTGATTCTTTTTCCCAGTTTATGTGCACTAATATGTAGATTGAAACCAGTCTTTTCAGCCAATTAGTACTGGGTTTTCCTGGTAAAATAGCCTATAAACTTGTAACATTTTTCTCTAACAAATTCTGTTATGGAACAATATGTAACTCTGTAACACATTTCAACTGAATCAATCAAAATGGCTAGAAAAGTTCTTCAGCTTTAATGTGTTGCTTTTAATTTCTCCTTAATCAGAAAAACAACAGTAAGTTTGCAAATATTCTGTGAACATAAGAAAAAAAAGTTTAAATAATTCACCTAAATTTTCTCAGATTTATGGGTTTAACTATGGTTTCGTTTACTTTTTCTAAACAAAAAGAACTTTTAAAGATTACAATAATGGCTTTCCTCCCCCCTCTTTTTTTTCTCTCTTTTTTTTTTTTTTTTTTCCTGCATTCAGTTAGATTTCTTGAGACAACCACAGTCAGGGACCTGAGGCATAAGACTAGAAAGATACTAGCTATTTTCACAGTAGATTTAAATTTTCTTTGTGGTGGTGTCTTAATTTTTTGCTTACCTTCAGTTTTCACACTGGGAGAAAATCATGGAGAAGATTTTTGGAGTATGTCGTCAGAGATATTTAAAACCAGCTACCCACTTTTCTTCACTTGGTCTCTCCAGACTCACTGTGGTGTGCTGTGACTTTAGGAGGGCTCTGTTGTGCCACCAGACAACCTGTTTGGCCCAAATACAGATTTAATAGTCACTGAGTTTTTGGGAGATTGAACCTGGTTAAAAATAAACAAAGTAGTAGAGGGTATGAGAGCAAATTAATAATCTCTTGTTCAGAAGGAGAAGATACGCTTTGATCCAGGTGAAATGTGTGGTAGACCTGTCTACTGCAGTGTTCCTCAGAGCACTTACCTTCTGTGGGACATTTGTATTGGAAAGCAGCATCGAAAACATTGTCCTCGCAACAGCTAGCTTCCATTTTTCATTCAAGCAGGTGTGGTTTGATGAACTTGACTGTTCTCTTATGTTCATTTAATGACAAGTGACTCCAGAAATGCAAAACAACAGATCTTCAGCCAAAGAAAAGTGCCGCAGACCCCTCCACTCCAGTGGCTGAGAATTTGCCTCGAAATACCTTTTCCCAAGGACATAAACACCCAATTTTCTCTTAAGCATGATAAAAATGCCAAGGTGTCTCCATGTTGCCAGAAACCCTCACTTTTCCAAGTGACATCTGCAGTAGTCAAATTCTGTATGCAGAGTTTGTAGGTACCTATAGCAGGATTTTTGCTTTGATTAATGATTTCATTTGCCATGAGTAAGAACAGAAAGAGTGAGGAAAAGAAGTGACAAGTCCTCAACAGTGCAGTGAAGCAGAAGATGAGAAATGTCATTTTAATGAATGAAAACTGAAAGTAAAATGTACATGACACAGAACACTGATCAGGGGAAAACAAAGGGGGCTAAAAGAGATCAGAGTGAGGCATATCAAATCACATATTAAAACAGTTAAGAATACAAAAAAGGTACCAGGGAAACAGGACACAATTCACTAGGAACAACAGTGCATATGTATTATGAAATCATGAAAAGCAAATGCATTTTTTGACATGTGAAAATAGTTTTCTCTTTCCAAATTAAGGCTAAAAAAAAGTGCAAAGTCTCAATAATTTTGAATAACACATATCACTTTCTTTTAAGCTTTTTATAAAGTCTAGAAATAGGTAAGATTTCTAAGTTTAAATCATGGCAAGCCACAAAATAGGTAGTTTTCAATTCAACAGTTTCTAGTTTCTTCTCCCAGCCTAGAAAATTTATCAGACTAATCCTTTCCCCTTCCAGCGCTTTTAATTAAAAAGAATTTCCACTCCAACATCCATCACAAACCATGATTATACAGCCACTTAGATTAATTTCCCCTTGTTTAATTTTAAAATACTAATTGACATCCTTTGGACTTTCCTATAAAATTCTTATCCCCCATTCATGTTTACAACCTTGTAATCCTTACAGACTATTATGATATCTCTCTTTAAATATTGCTTAAATTGTGCAGATGTACTCCTCTCAGTTTTTCCTTGGAAGACACTCCCTTCAGACTCTAGCAGTTTCTAATTCTTTTCAAGGAACGCCTTCCTCAACTTTCTACTGCTGAACACCAGAATATTTTAATATGAACACTAAGTTGTTCAAACCCACTGTGCAAAAATGCAGTAGAAGGAAAGGGAGGGACTCAAGGAAAGGGGAGTCAGTTCCCACTGAGTGGAAAAGGGGAAACATAACCCCCACTTTTAAAAAGGGAAAAAAGGAAGACCTGGTGTCGTGGTTTAACCCCAGCCAGCAGCTAAGCACCACAAAAGTGCTCACTCACCCCCCACACTCAGTGGCATGGGGGAGAGAATCGGGAAAAAAAGTAAAACTCGTGGGTTGAGATAAAAACAGTTTAATAGAACAGAAAGGAAGAAACTAATAAAGATAATAACAACAATAATAAAATTACAATAATAATAATAAAAGGACTGGAACATACAAGTGATGCACGATGCAATTGCTCACCACCCGCCGACCGATGCCCAGTTCGTTCCTGAGCGGTGATTCCCCCCAGGCCAACTCGCCCCAGTTTATATACTGGGTGTAATGTTACATGGTATGGAATACCCCTTAGGCCAGTTTGGGTCAGCTGTCCTGGCTGTGTCCCCTCCCAACTTCTTGTGCCCCTCCAGCCTTCTTGCTTGCATGAGAAGCTGGAAAATCCTTGACTTGGTATAACCACTACTTAGCAACAGCTGAAAACATCAGTGTGTTATCAACATTGTTCTCATAACAAATCCAAAACGCAGCACTATACCAGCTACCAGGAAGACAATTAACTCTATCCAAGTTGAAACCAGGACACCTGGGGAACTGCGGGCCAGTCAGTCTCACCTGTGTGCCTGGCAAGATCATGGAGCAGATCCTCCTAGAAACTATGCTAGGGCTCATGGAAAATAAGGAGGGGATTGGTGACAGCCAACGTGGCTTCACTAAGGGCAAATCGTGCCTAAAGCTTCTGTTGCAATTCTTTGCCACTTCCAGTGCAGGATCTTTTATAACACTCGGATCCAAGGGCTGTCTCCCTTACAAAGCCACAATTATCACTTCTCAGTCTATCTTAATTCCTCCATATGTGCTTTCTAAACGAAGTAGTAAGTGCTTGAGGAGAAACTTGACCTCAGGAGTGTGTACTTAAGTGCTCTGCTGAACAAAGTCCTATATGATGTGACTGGAGAGGATCTACCATTATCTATGGATCGACTCTGTGCCATGAGAATTTGCCTAAGTATGAGCAATATACTCTAATCCTTTACAACAGTAGTTAAGTGTATATATATTCTGTCTCTAATTATTAGCTACTGACCATTTTCATGACAAGCTACGCTGATGTTGAGCTTTAACTACAAAAGCCCATAACCTCTTAACTGCCTCAAAAGAGTTAAAATGACATTTCCCCACACTAAAGCAATTTTAACAAACAGGTCTTCGATTTAGGTTTCAAAGTGCAAACAAATTTATTAAAATTTTACCTTATAAAGTCTTACGTTCTAAAGTAACTTGTCTTATGAAACATCTCCAAATAACCACAAAGCCAAATCCCCACAAACTTCTGATTAGTAGGACAGAGCAGATAAGAATTCTAGCCTTTCTAGGAATCACAAGGGAAACAGAATCCTAATGTCATCTTTACTGCCCTATAACACTAGGTCAAAGTTTCCTAAAGTCTTGAAAAGTGTGACATAAATTGCAGCTAGCTGTACAGGTCAGAGTCCCAGAGAGATCCAGGAGTGAAGTGTCCATCTGCAACAGAGGTGGGCAGAAGTCTTAGTTGGTGACCATCCATCAGTGGTCCCCAGAGAGCTTTTTACCCCACAAGATCTGCTTAGACACCAGCTTGCTGTTTAAGGCACCACTCATGAAGACCTTAGCTCTGTCCTCCTGATAACCCCCTCGCAGGTTTTGGAAGGCTGCTGTTCAGAGCCCCCTGAGCTTTCTCTTCTCCAGGTTTCTGCAGCACCCATGCCACAGAGAAGCGCACTCTGCTTTCTGCCAGATGGGAGCTCCTCAGGGCTGCCGATGGCCCCACATCCTACACCTATGGCAAGTGACCAGGTCCCTCCCACCCTCTCCCTCCTTTGCTGGGGCAAGGATCATCCCCGCCGACAGTTACTACATCCCAGAGTAGGGAGAATGTCTTTATCTGCAGGGCCAAAACTGTGATTGATACAAGATGAAACCATTGGAAAAGATCCCTGATGAGAGTTAAATGCCTTCTCAGCAGCATGCCCATCACTGACATATATACATTAATACTCTAAATGTGATTATTCAGACAAAGGTTCTTATTTTTGAAGTCAGCTCTAATGAAGTCATATTTAAATTTATCCACCCATCTAGATTTTTTCTTTGTAATTGATGAATCAGAGCAGACACACGTATGAGCTGCAGAGCCACAGCAATATTTACTATACCTAGCTGAGCAGTGACAGCTCTATGATTTAGAAGAAGAGAAACAGCAAGTCCCAGATTAATTAATTTTGTAATGTCAATGTCAGTCAGCATACTTTCCAATTCCAGTTCTTCACATCTGACATCGTAAAACAGATCACAAGGAGTAAAAAGTATTCTCAGCACATAAAGGTTATGAATTTCAGTGGGCTCCCAGTCAAGCCCTCATTTAGCTTTTTTCCTACAGTAGAAAGCCTCTTAGTCTGGACACCATTCGCCTAGGGTGGTATGAGGAGGAATCTCCAGACAGCATGCAACCTCTCACCTCAAGGAAGCTACTCTGCCACCGACCTGAGGAGGTAGGGACAACAGTAGCTGCACTTCTAACTGAGAAATTATGTGTTGACTCTGTGCGATTATTTTTTGGCAGGGAGATAAATCAAGGTTTATGAGTCACTTGACTGTAATTTGACAATTTATTTCAATGGACCTTCAGCACCTCACAGTCTTTATCCTCCACAGGTGAGGGAAATGCTCTTATCCCCAAAGCCCAGAGAGTTACACTAAGATAAAATGCCTAATCCCAGCGAGGTAGTGAGGAGTTAGGTATTTTTAGCAGATTTTAAGGATTTTAGCCTCGTGTTTATGTATAACTTGAGAAATAGATAAAGAATGAAAGTTTGAGTTCTCAAGCCCAGTCTTTGCACAGGAACTGAATCATCATCATTTTCTGATTCATCCCCACTTACCTGTTCTTTCAGAATCCACAATAGCCTGAAGGTGAGGAAGGGAAGACTTGAAACTGGAAGAAAGAAAATTCAAAAATTAATCTGTACATCAAAACTATTAAAATGCCAAATCATTTCTAGGACTTTACTGCTCATGTACAATAAAACAGATTTTTTTTCATATTTTGCCCAAAGAATACACACAGCAGAGCTGCCCAGAGAAAATATGTACCTGAGCTGAGAACTTGCATCTTGCTATTTTGGACCAGCTTGAATTTTTCTGACCAGCTGCAGGATAGATAAGGGAATGGAGACAGAGCAAGGATGATGGCTGTGTCAGCACAAAATGCAGTAAAACATTGTAGTCACAACTTTTACTGTATTCCCCTGATCTTTAGGGCACATTATGAAAAAATCCCAGGGAAAAGCTTTTAGCAACACAGACTATTTTCTTTTATTCTCATTCTGGCTTTCCCCCCCCTCATTTTAAAGAGAAAAAAATCATGTTTTGCAAGCTACAGTGAAATGGGGTTTTTGCTATAGCTGTCAGTCCCGCCTACAATGACCTGACTTGTGTCAGTAGGGAAAAACAATCCTGAGACTAAACCAGTTTAACAGAAGAACATTTGTTACTCAAGGAGAAATGGTCTAATTGAAAAGAATGTCAGTAAACAGCTCATTACTGAGATCTCAGAGCCCAGAAAGCCAAGGTGTGGAAACACAACAAATCCAGTGAAGTCACGCTTCGCAAAGACCCCGAACAAGTATTTTATTTAAAATAGGTTTAGACTGCCTTTTACTTTTCTTTCATTCTCTGTTGATGATGAAGATGAAATGCACTTTTTGGCACTCTAGACGGCACCAATTAAACTTGATTTCTTGCTTGAGCTCCTCGTAACTCCACTTGTCTCTCACTTCTGAGACTATTCTCTTTTGAGTTTTAAATTTGTGCTTTGTTTAGAGAGAAAGCTTCCCCTCAAACAGCCTAACTTGCAATTCATGAAAATACACACACAGATCCCAAGCCCTGCCAAATACTTCATTTGTCCAACATTTGTATTTTATCCTTATAAAAAGTTAGGATGACTCTTCTACCTTTTTATCCTATAAGCTTATGAAGGATAGATTGTCTCTTATTACTTGATTATACAGTACTTGACATAATAGTCTCTTGATTGTAATTGCATAGGCCATGCATATTGCATTACCTGCCCAGCTTTACCAAATATCATGTTTTCCTATCCTTAGCTTTTTTTCCCTTTGGATGTGAAATCTAAAATTTCCTATTCATAGGCCAGTCCCTGGGCTACAATACCTCATGGCACAGCTACGCATACCTTACACGTTGGATGAAGTTCAAATAGCCCCCTCCATTTCTCTACAATGAAGAATGACCATGGTGGGCTTTCAGCGTTCCGAGGCCAAGTACATTGTTTAAGTCTGAAAACGGCAGTTATTCAGCTACATGGGTGTTCACCTCTCTTGCTGCCCCACCTCAGCTAGAATGATTTCTTTTGACATGCATGTGGCTGCCTACACTTCACTCCAGTGTCCCCAAGAAACTTCCCTGCCTCTAGAGAGCCTTTGTGGAAACCTCTCCAGCCTCTGTGATCCCAGCCATCATCCTTCCAGTCCTCCAGGCTTAGCTGAAGATGAAAGCCAGAGCTCCTCAGAGCCAGGGGATCTGGCATTCACTTTAGACTGCCCCCCAGTATCAGCAGAAAGTCCATTAGTGCGGGTCCTCCCTTTCTCTTGCCAGTCCTTTCTCCTTACAAAGCCCTCTTAAACTGAAACAGAGCAAACGTCTCAGCGTACAGTATTCAGAAACTACTACAGAGCAGTTGGGCTCCACCTCATGTTTCTACAGGCACTGACATCGCATGTATCACGTTTCTTAACACTCTTCAGTTTATATTTATACTTGCTTGCAAGCCAAAGCTATTTATCAATCCATGCAAAATATCTATTAAAAAAAGGCACCACCCTTGCCACAAACTACCTTGACATATCTGCACCATCTTCCATTAGTGCCATCCACACTAGCTAGACTTTGATACTTAGGGATTGCTTTGAATCTTTTCCTATTCTCCTGCTGAGTGGATAATGCTTCACACAACTGTTGAAAGAAATAGCTCTTCCTGGGGGAAAAAAAAGGGAAGGCTTCAAAGAGGCAGCACTGCTCAGAGAGTTCTTTGGACTGGTACAGCTATTAACAAGATGCCCTGGTTTCAGCTGGGATAGAGTTAATTTTCTTTCTGGTAGCTGGTATAATGCTGTGTTTTGGATTTAGTATGAGAATAAAGTTGATAACTCACTGATGTTTTTAGTTGTTGCTAAGTAGCGTTTAGACCAAGTCGAGGATTTTTCAGCTTCTCATGCCCAGCCAGCAAGAAGGCTGGAGGGGCACAAGGAGTTGGGAGGGGACACAGCCAGGACAGCTGACCCAAACTGGCCAAAGGGGTATTCCATACCATGTAACATTACACCCAGCATATAAACTGGGGGGAGTGGGCCTGGGGGGATCACTGCTCTGGAGCTAACTGGGTGTGGGAGGAGTGAGCAGCTGCGTGGCGCTTGATCGCTGGTTGGAGTTAAACCACGACAGGAGGCAACGAGGAAGTACCGACCACCTGAGAAAGACTTCCCAGAGGCACCCACTTCACTGCAGAGCACGCTCACTCTCCTCAGCAGGTGGCTAACTAGCAAGAGCCTAGAAGAAGCCTCGTTAGTGTAATATTGCTGACAGATGGCAACAAGTAAAGTCTCTTTTTCAGTAGCTCTTTCAGAGGCTGGTGACAGTCAGATTTCGATCACGTTTACACCAGCACAAACATAGGATGATTCCTTTAAGGCTCTCGGTTGCCATACAGATGCTGTAGCGTTTGTTGTACTCCACACAGCAACATTTCCTCATTACATCAGTGATAAGGGTACCATGGGCTGTCCGGGCAGGTTTTGACATTTGTGGTATGCATACTGCAAGGGACTGCACAGCTGTGAATACTTGGGGGGTGGAGGGGAAGGCAAGAGCACAAGAGAGAAAGAGGCATGTTTACATTTCGTGTCTTGGGGTATACAATCCTAGCCTAGAATTGTACAGCGACGAACAACAGAATGAAGTGAGACATAGCAGAGAACGAGGGAGAAAACAGCAACCAAACCTGGGGACCTTCCAGACCCTCAGGATCCAGGCCACGGTTAGGTTTACCATTATTATTGCTGAGCCTGGTGCTTGTTTTCCAGGCAATAGAGCCTGGAAATCAGAAGATCAGTTCTGAGTTTTCCCACAGGCTCACAGGGCAGACCTGAGAAAATCATGTCTCCTCATGTCACAGCCCCACATTTGCAGAGCAGGCACCAGGGCAGCAGCTCCTCAGAAACGTAGAACAAAGATGAAAAAAACATATAGCATAACTTGACTTACCTCTCAAAATTTTTCCTAATTAATGTTGGTGTCAGTCAGGCTTCTTCCTCACTGTGCTGGCTGAATTAATCAATTTTTCTCTGCTCCAGCCCTATGCATGTCAGGCAGGAGTTACCCACTGCATTCAAATGTTATCACGTCGACATTCATCAGCATTTTCTGTCCTCTCTGGGCACTAGTGGAAGTTTTCATGCCACAGTTTATTTACAGTAAATTCAATTCCTGCCTCTAGCCATCCTAGGGACATTCCAAACCCCAAATCTTACAAAGGCTTTAGGGCTCATTTTAAACCTATTGATGATACACAGACTGTGCTATCTGGCTGTGGAACTTCACATTTAATTGCCTTACACATCTGAATCACATTAGAATTATTCAGGAATTTAGACAAATTAGAATACAAACTGCAGATAAACTACCCATCTTGATCCTTGTCAGCATAACCCCCCTAGCAGCTAAAGCAACCTGCTCTGAATTCTATTTAACAAATGAATTTCCATTTGACTGCTGTATTGTATTGTTTGCCTAGAAAAATAGCAGAGGTTTTTGCTGGGCGACTCATTTATCTTTGCATGTATAGCCACATCCTGATTATGAGGAAGATATTTTCTACCATAAAGCTTGCAAATTTACACGTACTATTCCCGATACTTAAATTATGACAATTTCCTTACTGTAAAAACTTTCTATTAATAATTTAGATGAGTTTCAGCCCTACAGCGAGAGCATTTGATCTGAAACCTGAGAAGCAAATTGGCTGCATTAGGAAAGCTAGAGGTACATTTCTTACCCAGCCACAGAAAAGACATTAAATGCAGGCCACTAACATACAAATAAAAGCCTAATCTAAAGACAGAAAATAACTGGTATGGAAAACTGTACAATAATATTACAGTGAGGAACAAATGCGTCGGTTACACAGTGTAATTCCTTGAAAGATGAGGAACTCATTCCCCTGAAATGCTCTCCTTGCAGAAGGCACTCCTACCTGAGACAGCTGGCAGTTACAGAGTGGTTCTTGTGCAGTCCACAGCAGAGATTTCATTATGTCAGGCTGATATCTGATGTGTTCAGCCTCCTGGAGTATGGGATCTACTGATTATTTCCCTCTTCATAATAAAGGTGCAAGGCAACCTATTAGTTCTACTTCTTTTATTTATTGCACTAAAGTGTTCAAAACACTTCCTGAAAACGGTACTACAATACAAAAGTGCATAGCAGTTTGCTTTCCTTCCCCAAATACTAGGTTTCTTCTGTTTCCCAGCATTTCTGCAAAGGGACAGTTTTATCACAGGCTTAGACGGGCCAAAGATCAGCCTCTCGGTTAAAGGCGGTGTAAGTAAATACCTCTCTGCAGGCCTATGCTCTGGGACCCTGTAGACTACATGTCTAGTGGGGATTACCAATGCCAGCAAGACTTCTCTCTGAAATTGCACATGAATATGTGTGGAATGTTTAGTCCAGGGCCTGCACATCCTTTGAAAATGTCTGCTAGCAAATCCTCCAAAACCCTGTAAGAGCAATTTCCAAAGTACAGCTTGAGAAATCCTGTATAAATACGGCAGAGAGGCTTTCAGTTATAAACACCTTCAACCAGCCCCAGTGCAGGCTGTCTCCCCTGTAGCAGCCACAAGCATGTTTCAGCCGCCTGAGGATGCAGGGGAGTGCTGAGCACTCAAAGGTGTCAGCCTTTCTGGAGCAAAAATCATGTCCACTGCACCTCCCAGCCTCCTCTGGTTCCCCCTTCCCTCCGCAGGGCTCTGCTAGATGGCGAGGAGACGTGCAAGACCTGCTTCTTCCAGGGATGACACATTGCTCAGACAGAGCTGGGTCTCTGCTGTTAAGAGGACACCGCTCCGGCAGCCAGCCTTCCAGCACAAGGGACCTGAGAGAGCTGGGGCTTTCCTAGGAAATCACAGACAGAAGTGGCAAGTGCATTATGCATTTCTCGCCCTGATGTCTTCTCCTGTGAATTGGTCCTCTGCGAGCAAGTCTTCAGGACATCCTGTTCTATAACCAATCTCATAAAAAGAACATGTTTTTTACCTTTACAGGGAGAAAGCAGAAGTGGTTCAAGCCTGTCATCTATGTCCTAGATGCATCAATAGGTCAAAGAGGTATTAAAGAGAAACCAAGCTTTATCATGTCACTGGTTGCACATGCCGTAACACTAGAAAATGTTCCTAGACAGCTGACTGGATGACAGGCTGTTCTGAAGGCTAGTTTCTGGAAAACTAGGCACCACACCTAGATGAATAGAAAAGAATTTGTTTCATGTATGCCTTTTTCACAAATCATCATATTATTTGTTGATGAAAGATGGCATTCAAAATAGAGATCAACGATGCCGCTGTTGTGTTGATATGCACTTACTAACTTCCCAGCCACAGCTACCACCACTACACTTTAGCAAGTTCTCTACAGGCTAGATAAAACCAATGGCTGAAAGTCTTCCAACATGAGGTTTCTTTGTGGTTGTGCCCATGATGGGAAGGGTGCGTTACAGGCATTCAACGATGCAGTAGTCCTTGTCCCGAGGAGCCATTAAGGACCGACAAGCGGAGAAATAATAGAAGCAGAGGGAAACAAAAACAAGAAATCATGGGGCAATTTAGAACAATTCTTGAGATATGTGGCAGAAGTTATATTTGAAAGCAGAAAGAAGAGTTTTGTGTAGGATCTTGTCAGGGTTAGACCTCCACAGTGACGTTGCATGGAAACCTTTATTGGAATTCCTGTTGTGTCATCTATGTCTGACAGCGACTTCAGCATGGATGGGACTGTGCCCAGCGTGAACATAAAAATAAATCACCCAGATAATGTAGTAACACTTCAAATGTACTTAATTGTCATGATTTTTTCTCACAGAGATTTAGAGTACTTGCTCAAAAGAGAATGATTGCAGAATTCGAAATGTTAAGCATTAAGAGAGCAAATTAATCCCTAATTATGAACGCTAAAAATAAAAACAGAGCTATTAATTTCAGGAGCAAATGATGAGCGCTTATGTTATGAAGAAAAATAACATCCCTCTAGAAAATATTTGAAGAGTCCATTGATATTTTTGCCATAATTTACTCAAATTACTGCCAAAATTTTCCTCTGACAAGTTCTCTTACAAAACTATTTTGTATTCCCTCATACCATTGCCACCTCCCAAGAAGATCTCAGGTTCAGGAATAATTAATGCAAAACTAATGGAGATTTATTAAACTAGAGGAGTTTGGTGAAAGTTAAGTAGAGATAGGCTTCCTAACTTGAATAAAAATGCTACCATCAGATCTTGGTGCAGATTGTGAAGAATATGATTTCTCTCCAAGGTCTCCCTTGACAGACACCTAAGTAAAAGGCAGTTTAAAACACACTGAAAAGGTCAATATCCTCTTTTTTTTTTTTTTTAGGACTGCAGTCCCCAAGGGAATGTTTCAGCAGCGTTTAAAATGCATGGAAAATGGGGGGGTAAAGGCAGGGGGGAGGAATTCATCTCAGGGCTACCTTTTATTTCTTCCTGCAGCAAAATAACGTGACCAGAAGAGCAATCTCTCCAGTGCCACGGCCCAGACCCACCAAACGGTCATGCTGCAACAGGAAGGTAGGAGTTTTCATTTGGTGGAACACCAGTTCCAAAGGCCACTTTGCATGTCGAGTGTTTGTATGAGCACATCCAATTTTGAACGTGGCGTATTTGTATTAAAGACCCATTAGTATTGGCCAAAATGCAAGCATTTAAGCCAAGGATTGTGTTTTGCCCAGGTCCTGGTAACATTTTTATTTTGTAAAAAATGACTCATTTTCTGTTATTCCAGAGGTATTTAGTTCATTTGCACCAAAGAGAGCATTCAACTTAATATAAGCAATTGTAAAAGTAAGAGGGGGAATTGCTGATTCCCTCAAAGAAACCTTGTCAGACTTCACACTTGCAAACCTCCCTCTCTCTGAAGGGCATTCAAAATGCACCAAACAGCAAAAATCCCTAACGGTGCATAATTAATGTGGTAGTTCAGCTAGTATGTTGAAAAACAAGGAAAACATTATATACATGATTAATAAAAAAGATTATTTAAAATTGCACTTCTGAAGTAAAGACCAGAGGTCCAAATGTAAATTATACCAGATGCTGGAATCCCAAAAGCATTGTCTTTATTTTAATAATGATACAATGCCTCCACTGCCTTCTCTGTAAAGCTCTCAAAATGCCAATTACCCAAGGAAGTACACAGCTTCTCAGGTGAATTGCAAAATTCACCTGACATTGAAGTAGCCATGACCAGACTGCTGTAGCAGTGCCAGAGTTCACTAATAGAAAATTAAAGTGCTGTGGGGTTGTCCTGCAAGCACAGCCACAAACTTAGGGCAAATGTATGTTGTCTTTTATAGAAAGGTGCAGTATGGGCCAAAAGAAAGCTCTCAGCTCTGGCTAGCACGGCAATGTAGCCTGGGCAAGCAACACAAGCCGAGAGGCAGATTCATTAGCGAGAGGCCGTTACGAGTCTCCTGCAGCTCCACAGCTCTAGCAGGGTCACAGGACGAGCGCAGCAAGGTTTGTCCATCTGACGAGGACCATGGAGTTGCCCCTAGCTGTAGTAGCTTGAGATTTGGACAAGACTGGAGGCTCTGCTCAGGCTGCTCCGCGCTCCGAGCGGACTTCAGCCGGCACAGCTCCAGCCGGCCCGAGCTTTCCCAACAGCCACCCTCTTGGCCAAGGGCACAACAGGCCGTTCACTAGCAGGCGCTGCTTGTGAAATGTAAAGAACTAGATCCTCCCGCTTCTTTTATTCATGTCTCGTATTTGCCCGCGCTTTCCCGGCCAGGCCCGTTCCTTTCCCCGGTACAGCTGTGCTGTGTACACGTCTGTGAATAGTGCTGAGCTCTCCACATCTCCTTCTCATGTTCTGTGGTTAGCCACATCCATTCTTCTCTGCTCTCATCTCGCCTTTCTCTTATCTTCTCTTCTGCTGTTTTTCACCCGACGTTGCTGCTTATCTTCCGAGCCCATTCGCTCTTTTCCTTCAACTATTCTCCGAAGCTTTCCCAGACTGCACTCCTTACTGCGCGCTGCCACCCTTGCCTCCCATTCCAGGTGTGCGTCTCACCTTGAGCAGGTGCAGAAGTGCTACAAAAGAGGATTGCAGAATTGAGTCTTGGACTGCGGGATTTTGGGGGCTTGGTATTAGTCTGTGTTTTATGGTCTGTGGTTTTCAGTCTTTTTAAACATCTTTATCTAGAAGCTCCTATTTTGCCATTCACTCTGTTGAAGTTGATCCTGAAACTGATTGGGGGGGCGGGCAGCGGCATCCAATAATAATGTGCTATCTTAAATAGCATATTAAGAGGCTTCGCTTTTCCTGTACTACATTGTAACATTTCTTTTCCCCTTTGCTTTGTTTCTCAATGGAGGTTTCACACGTTCTCTAAAATCCCCTCCTTCCGAGTGCTGGTGTGCGAAGGGGACGGCGCCGTCGGCTGGGTCCTTGGTGCACTGGAGGAGGTGAGGCACAAGCTGGTGTGCTCAGAGCCCTCAGCTGCCCTCTTACCTTTAGGAACAGGTGAGAATCATAGCGAGCACCATTCTTCTTCTGAGGGCGTAAGTCCTCCAGAACGTTTATCTTTATTTATCTGTAAATTTTTGTAATACAGCGTAAATACCATTAATACCATTTAAAATACCATTTTAAACAAATGGTGCCTGATTAAAAAAAAAAAAAGGAGGAATTTCTGTATATGTTCAGGTCTGTGCATACCAGACACCCTATGGAGAGTATGCAATGACTCAGATATCTTTTAACATTAGGGTGTGATTCACCTGAGTACTCACCAACAGCCGTTTAGTTTCACAGGTGTTAAAAATTAGGAGAGAACCTAAACTGAAGAGAGTTTGAGATTACTACCAGTGAACTGAAGAGAGATGTTACTTCCTTTGTACTTGTAGAAGGAATCCCATGTCTTTTTCCCTCAGCAGTATTAGTCTCCTAGGAAAATTTTTTTTTTAAGTCTCTCATGTTTGATGTTTGAGAAAAGTAAAGATCTGTAGATGAGGTTTTGGATAGGATTAAGATTTCACTTCATTGCTTTTGCCCAGATTCAGAAGACACATATCTGGTCAAAATACTCTCTGTTTGAGGTTTTAACAAATAAAAATTAGTCCATGTCATGTTTACAGTTCACAGATTGCATGTTTCATATTAATGGCATAATAAGCATTTTCATTTTTGTACTAAAAGCAGTACATGATTTGAAATGGTTTCTGCATTTCAAGTAACTGTAATTATTAAAACAAATAGCAAACGTGCAAATTAACCATCCAGACTGGCTGGGGTTAATGGATCTTTTACCTCTACTTATAAGAAATTCTCTTTAGAAACAAGAAGAGCTTGGCTTAGCAAAGATAAACAAAGCAAGGAAAGGGAAGGAATCAAAAAAACTCATTTGCTTTATAAGGTATGACATTCTTTACCTAATATTCAACTGAAATCATTTCCTATGCACTGTGAGGTGGAAGGGCTCTGGAATTTACTTGATCACTTAATGGGAAGGTAACAAAGGAGGTGGTTATGCAGTAAAACATGAAAAATAACATAGTTCATGCGTGAAGATACATCTAAATGATATTCTGAGGCAGTTCTTTGCTACTTGCTTATAAGAGAGTGGTAACAATCTGAACACAAGAAAATTGCTTTCTCAAGGTAACCAGGTCTGTACCAGGGATGGTACACTTACGCATAAGTTGTTATATAAATTGCTCTTCTAAGGACACACTTCAAACAATTTGTTAGTATAAAACTTACTTAGAACTAGGAACAATACCCGAGTTTTGTGGCCCTGCTGATGGAAATTGGAGACGAATGGATCTAGCTGAAGCTGTCTAGACTGTAACTTCAGGCATTTTCAACCTTGGTGAACTTCAGCCCTCTCCAAAGAGTTCCTGCAAGTTTTTAGATTGATTTTAAGAGGCACTTACCCAAACTGGTGAAAACGTAGTGAGAATTACATTTGGATGAGGCTTTATCAATTCTGTGCAGTACCTAGGTACTTTCTGGTAGGCTTCTAAATAAGATTGTGTAGAAGGATCTCCAGGGACTGGGAGAGGGAGGTGAATAAGCTTAATTCCTTTACACCTCCGCCTAAAGTCAGCAAAGGGAGCCCTACTCCCACCTAGAGACCCACCATTCGCATTATAGACTAGGCTGCTCTGTCCCAACCGAGTTGTTCCACACACGTGGCAGAATTCATCAAGCTCTGGGCAGGGGCCACCTTGTCTTACTACCACTGGAGATCAAGTACTTCCAAAATCGCTTTCTTTTCCCTTCATAAATTAATTTAGTTTCCTGTATTTCCACTCTTTTAAGTGTGGAAACATCAGACCACTCTGCACAGTGGTGAGTCATGAAGAGATAGATGAGAGATTTATCAAGAAAGGGGAAAGTGCCAAAGGCTCTTTGAAACTCCTGAGGATCTGTTTACATTACCAAGCAGTATGGCCCAACAAGAGTAAATTTGTAGAGTTTGTCTCACTTCTGAAAATGCAGCATCTAACCTACATGCATTTGGGTGGGTAGGGGATGCTCTGAACTCTCTCCAGTCTAGTCTCACTAGCCGGGACATGTTAAATATGGTCTTGGAGCAAATCTCCTCATTTAGGCTTGTTTGAAAGAAGCGCAGCTTGTGCACTCTGTGAACCAAAGCATTGTAAGTGGCAATAATTGGGAGATTTTTTTTTTTGTTATTATCATTTTTTCCCAAAAAGTGCACTCCTGACAAACTACAACATTGATGTAGGTACACCTTTTAGGAGCAGCTATAATAGAAAGGATCTGCAAGACAGTAAAGCAGTAATCAAAGGCAGAAAGACAAGTAAGAAAGAGGGTAGAATCTCCAAAAGTAATAAGCCTCATTAAAACTGGAAAACAGAAAGGCAAGAATGGAGTGCAAAGTGCTCTGGGATTTCTGGCTACCTTTCTAATGACAGCTGGAATGAAAGCCTGAAAGCCACTAGTCAGAGCACAGCAAAATGAAATTTACTGAAGAGAAGATGAATGTAGTGGAAGCATATAGACTACTATACACTTAAATGCAGAAGACAAGCTGCTGAAACAAGGACAGAAAAACTGAAAATTAAATGGTGAGGATGCGAGCAGTGGCTAGGAGGAGCTGGGATTGAGCAGAGCAAATATTTTCAGTTGAATGCAGTCCAAACCCATGTATCAGGAAAATGGGAAATTTGAGATCCCATGATTTTTTGATCTTCCCATTTTGTTCTGTTCTGCCATAGTCTTGTAACTTTACATTTGCCTGTCCCCTGTGGAGAAAGTCATACCATTGTAATGCCATACCTTATTTTCATGATTATGGCTATAGTTGAAATATAGAGTGACTCACCAACAGTATTTCAGCTGAGTGAACACAATGATTCTAATAACTGTCTGCTAATTAGCAGGTTTTTGAGATAAAGACAGTTGAATAGCTTGCATCCTCTGACACCCCAAATTAATAACGCTCCAGTAGCAAATAATAAAGTGGTAGAGATTGGCATTATTACTTTTTGGTACAGTACAAAATAGATTAAAATGAATCTGGCTTGTTTATCTACACAGCCTAGACCATTTTAAAATGCTAAAGATCTCTGCCTTGGCTCTAATATATGATGCCCTAGAGAGCTCTATATAAAGCTAGAAGAACTGCTCCTAAAGCAAGATTCAAAAATTTCTAGATTACCGTTTTATGAATAAAATTAATTAACCAACAATTCATTACATTCTAAAAGCTTCATCTGACCATAATAAACCTTGTTTGCAGCCCAAACAGTATTTGGTAATTGCAGAATGATGGAGCAATGTGGATATTTTTTGATTACAGTTTATTGCATAAGATTACAAGGAAGAATTTGTCTTTGAATCATAATGAAAACTTAATTGACACCACTATTCTAAAATATTTCCAATGATTAAATTTCAGTCTGTCTCTTAATCAGTTTTATATTAGAAAGAGATTTAAACAAGATAATGCTGTGAACATAATTTCATTGCATTATAAAACCTTTGGCTGGATCTCATAAGTAATTAAAACTCCAGCCATCTTGGAAATCTGACACAAATGCAATTCTGATTTTAATATTCTTTAAGATTATACAGCTTCAAGTTTCTTTTATTTTTCTCTACTACCGTTAATCAAATTTAACCTTCCCACCCCCATAAATAGTCTACAATTTATACTTGCATGATAATTTCAGGAGGGATAAATGCCAGACAGCAGAATCATGCCTCAGGACATAAGTTAAACTGAAGCAACAGCATGAGTAATATTACAAAATGCGGTTACTTTTCTATGCAGTATGTGCAATGATTCCCAAAGACTGCTTTCTCTTTCACTCTATCCAGAGGTGCTCTTAGCTGAGGCTGAATGTGCTGAGAGCTCATTCAAATATAGAGCAGTCATCACGTAAGCTGGGGCCTCCATCCAGTAAGGCATTTCTACCACGAGCTCACGCTTATTTCAGAGGCTTTTCTCAACACTGTATTTAATAAAATAACAGACAGATAATCTCTTGTGCAGATAACAGGATGCATTGCACAACTACAGTGCTGCCCGTCCTTTATACAGACACAACTGGTCGCAAGAAGTTTTAAAGCGGCAATAGCACATTTTGAACTAAAATACCTGGAGGGAAGGACACAGAGCCACCCTCTTCGAAAATGCCATGCAGTTGTGATTCAGCCTGCCCAGTGATAGGCAACTACTACTTCACTTTCAACTAAACTCTTTCTGACACCTACGAAGATCTCACAGCTTGAATTAGGAGTAACTCATCAAATCACTGAATCAGTTGTCATTTAAAGGGTCCAGCTGGCTTGTATGCTAGAGGCACAGTCAAGAGAAGTGCAAAATTCAGGCTCCTGTCGAACAGCTAATTGCCTAACAAGGAAGTAAGAAATTAAGAACTGTCTGGGGAAAAAAAAAAGTTACTTGCGCTATGTTGCCTGGTTCACTAAAATTTAATTCCCTGTGTTAAAACCTGTCGTAACTCTTGATAAAATGATTAAAACCACACAGCCACAATATCTTGGTACAGGCTTATTTCTTACTACAAGCTATAAGGAACACAAACTACAAACCAATGGAGTACATTTTGCCCATTACTTAATTAAAATCTGCCATTTGCAAGAGTGTTCTAAAAATTTTTCTCTGAAAAAGCTGTTTTAAAGGAGTATGTGAAAAATGGATAAAAACCCCTTGTATTTGTGCCAATAAGAAAAAAAATCAGAATAAAAAGATGCTACAGCTGCTATTAGACATGACTTCTGGATTCCATGACAGAGACAATTTACTCAATACAATTATCTAGTGTATGTTAAAATACCTCAATAGACTAATCAGACCAAACAAAAGCCAAGCTTATAGCACTCACTGCAAGGTAGCACGTATTTATATAGAGTGAAGGTTGGGAATACATATTGTTTATGTGATGCATAGACATATTTTTTCAGTGATACATATATATATATACACACACACACGTATGTATAAAATGGATAATAATTCTAGAATCAAGCAATACAAGTGCAGGGAATGCAAATTTAAAGTACATTTACAGGAAATCTATATGTATGTAAATACGGTTATGGCCTAATGAATTTTCTATTCGCTGCAGAATAGCCCAGCTCCTGTCTGAATGTCAGAGAACACCCCCTGCACTGAATAGCATCATGACAATTTTCTGTTTCTAAGTGACATCAGAGTATGGAGAAATGCATGTGTGTTCGCAATAAATAAGGGTAGCATATTAATTGTTTCCCCTCCCAAGTATCAATTCCATGATAGTCTTGAGTACTAACTTGCCAAGAGTAAAAGGAGTAAAATAGTGAAATACAGACACCATCAATAAAAAAAAATGTTTATTTTTTTCATTAAAAATATTTATACATAGTTTTGCTTTGTTTATGTAAATAAATGTAAGTTTAAAACTCAAGTTTAAACATTGGGATTTCAAGAGCACAAATTTATTGACTTCAAAATTAATTTCACCTTATCTGGCACTCCTTTCTCTGGAACTCTCAGAAGGCATTTTACAATAGGTTGAGCTGGTAATAGCTATCCATTACCAAAAGAAGCAGTCCCACCTGCCCTACGATCTGGCCCCTTCTTGTGCTGAGATGCTGTTTTGCCTTAAACTACGCTATTGCTTGTCTAACTCTTCAGTGACCAGGTCAGGGAGCTAAACTAGTGGGGAAAAAAAAAATCCCAGGACAATCAAATAGGCCTTAATTGATCTGAACACTATCTTCTGTTAAATAATATGTCCTCACCAACTTTTGGTGAGGCCAAGAGGAAATGGCCTCGAGTTGCACCAGGGGAGGTTTAGATTGAATATTAGGAAAAATTTCTTCACCAAAAGGGTAGTCATGCACTGGGCCTGGCTGCTCAGGGAAGTGGTTGAGTCACCATCCCTGGAGGTATTTAAAAGACGTGTAGATATAGTGCTTAGGGACATGGTTTAGTGGTGGACCTGGCAGTGCTAGGTTAATGGTTGGACTTGATGATCTTAAAGGTTTTTTCCAACCTAAATGATTCTATGATAAAACCTGGTTTAGGAAAGCTGCATTGAAAAGCTACATAAAAAGAACAGTAATTTTCTCAAGTTTAGCTACTCAAAGCAGGGTAGGGCTAGATGAGCACCAGAAGATTGACACAAAAGGGGCTGAAATTTGTCACCAGGTCCAAGGGAGAGAGTAAGACAACTTCTTTGCTCAGCAGCTAGTGACAAGACCATCTTAACTGCATTATGAAAGCATACACTTAGAGGTCATAGAAGAACAGACAACAGTCTCTCCTGTCTACAACACATCACAACAAAATTTCACATTGCATACCATGGTTTATTTCCTACACCTTTGACAGACTAACAGGAGACATCCTGAAAAGTAACTCTGCTTGTTATTGCCAGATCTTGATTTCTCCAGCCCAATCACATGTTGCAAGGAGCGATGGCAAGACTGGGTGAAATATTGCACTCACACAAGCTTCTTTATGTGCAGACAAAGTGCGAATAATCCTAGCAGTATGATAGTTGTAGAAAAACACTTTGCCATCTGAACTTCCTGTCACCAAAAGTGTTCCATCTGGAGAAAATTCACAGCCCACTGCAAATCCTTCCACCTGTGAAAATCAATAACAGTGTAACTCCTGATGCTGATTAGAAAAGTTCATTGTGATATACTGAAAAAGAATATAGTACAAAAAAAAAAAAAAAGTATCTTTAAATAGATATCCACTAAGGACTTCTCCAGGTGTTTAAGACGCAGCTATAACACAAACTTATTTAAGCAAGCCATTAAGTATTCATAAAGTCTTCTAATAACTATTTTCTTCAGAGTGCATATGATTCAAAATAGACTGGCACACAGGAAAGCAAATGAAGCCAATTAATATCTATCACTGATTTATAATCAAACACTATTAGCAGACACATTGAAAAGCACAGGTACTTTGCTATCTATCTCCCTTCCAGACTTGGATACTAAGTTCCCGGTGAAGAAGGATACCTTATGTCCTTCATATCTTTTCTTTTTGTTGATTCGGTAAGGTCGCTGGGCAGAAAACAAAGCCATGTAGTTCCCGTTTGTCTGAGCAACAAACATAGACTCTTTTGGGTGCAGAGTTAGACTTGGGCAAGTATAACGCTCCTGAAAATAATTTTAAAGAAAGTTTTGTTGTATGAAACAAAAGATTTGTTCAAATGATTCAGGTTATCTTTTGACATATTTGAAAGACCATAAAAGGTAAGGCATACATAAGTCACCTCCGTAGTATACATTATAAAAAGATACTTATTAGAATCCACTGAAAGTCTCACACCAAGACAAATATTAAATCAAATCTCTACCCCAATTCCCTAGATACTGAGCAAAAGCCCATCTCTCCCTGAACCATAATTATACTGCAGAACAGCTGCAGAAAGGTAACTCCAACCTGACAGTACACAATCATCCTCTTCCTGCCCAAGGAAAACTGAAGTTTGAATGTGAAAGTTTGAGTCCTCTTCTCCCATACCCCTTCCTCCATAGCCATACTGTGCCTTACATGCTACTTCGTACAGTTCTCAAATCCTCCATCCTCTCTGTTCTCGCCACACTGACAGGAACAGAAATCAGCCCATTTAAAGAGACACCTTACCCCCCCCCCCTCTTCAAAAAAAAAAAAAAAGAAAAAAATAGGGGTCGTTATTAGCCTACTAAAGTCAGAAGTTCCTTATGACAGTGATTTGCCATGTAGGCTGCTGCTGGCTGTAAATTCATAAATATCTGCAAAAATGAATAACACTTGGCTTTACCCTAGTATTCCTATTTAAGACTGAATTAAGATTACTTTCAAAACTCCGCATGGTGACTACATCAGAAATCAGCTGCTCTTGCAAGGTTTCCACCAGGTCCAAACCTTTTCTAGTTTCAGCCTAACTTAAAGACACAGTGCTGAATTTTGATGCCACGAATACCAATTAAGAGAGCGCTGGTTGTAGGATGCATCTGCATGTGAAGGACACCAGGCTGACAGTTACCACTGGACACCCTGGGCTATGTGGCAGAGTGGGAAGAACATCAGACTGGTTTTGTTGTTTGGTTTGGAAGTGATGAACTGAAACAGAAGTTCTGGGGTTTGTAAGGTAGTGGGCACAGAAACCAAAACAGGGTTAGGCAGCGTGCCTGGTTAGCAGCGTGCTCCGTGGCAGAGCACTGCATGCTTCTGGGGAGAAACTGGGTCTAACAGTAAGGCATCAGAAAGTGTAATGCAATCTGCAGGAGCACTGTGCTGTTATGCTAGGTATACTGTAGTAATGGGTTATTTTAGAGCTCTGAATTATTCATTTGTTAATGCAGACAAGCAATAGATCAAGCCCTGTTGGGATCTAATCTGTTTAGAGAGCTCAGAGGTTACCTCCCACCTTGAAGGGTTCAAAGGTGAAATTCAGAGAAGTGAAGCAGAGTTTCCAAAATTACCACCAAGTTTTGTGTATTCACAGTGCAGAAAAGGGGGAAAACAGTCCATTTCAGAGATGCTGCAGTCGTGAGAAGGTAGGCTGTGGGGGTCTGTTTGTTTGTTTGTTTGGCAGGGGATAAGGAGAAAAAAGTTGTTTGGTTTTTACTTCTTGATACTGAACCTGACTGGTCTGTACTTTATACATTCACAGCTTTTTTTTTTTTTCCCCTATTGCCTATCCAAGATGCTGGTAGATCCAATATTGGACAAAGACATAACTGTGGAAACTAAACATGAAACAATCTCACTAGAGTATCAACTACATGTCCTTGTTAGTAGAGAACTGTTCATTTCAGCCAAAAAGCTTCTACATACAATCCAATCATATTATATTACATAAGATATTAGACTTAGGTTTTTAAAAAATACCCAGGGAGTTGGAATTATCTGTTAACTTCCTCGGGAATCTCCTTTGAAGCTGTCAGCCTTTCTAGACCATTTAGTCCATTAAATATCTTGACTGGATAGATTACTGAGAGAAATACTGCACCTGCACTGACAAAAGTAAATTTTGCCTCTGTGATTATGCTGTACTAGGTATCTATATGCAGGTATCAGGTTGCTGTTGCTATTTCTATGCAAATATTAAACTCAATTTGTCAATAGCCCTCATTGCAGCTGATGAAAAATGTATGAAAAAGTGTAGGAAAAGAAATGTGGCACTATAGCAACTGCTGCCATGCACCATTGGCAAGCTAGAATGACACTGCGGTGGCCTTGCCTAAATATAGCTTAGATGTCAGTGAATGAGCACTGAAATGCAAATATTTTTAACACACAGAGACCTATCAGTCTTCCAGGTCATTTTTTAAGAATAAGTAAGTGTTCTTAAAATGTAAAAATAAAGCAAGCCCTCAACTTACATTAAGAGCATTTTATACATCACACAATGATCTTACAGAAAATCAAAAGCCTTGTTTTTACAACACCGACAGACGTGAAATGCTAAATCATGACCCAAAAAATACTAGTTGTTAAACTTACATGAAAAATCTGATTGGAGATTTTCGCAGAACTTTGAAAGTCCCATGCAATAATGGTACGATCAGCTGAGTCCCGGCTTACTGCATCTGTGCTTGTAAGAAATTCTCTTCCTTCAGGGAGAAAGAGTATATCCAATGTCTGTTGTACTGCAGCTTTGTACACTCTTAACACCTAGTGGATAAAAAAGTTCGTTATTTTTTGACAGATTAGAAGAACATGATAACCTATGTTTTCTCTCTTTGTATTAATAACTATCTCCAACAAACTACATATTATTATAAAATGGGAAAAAGTAACTGATCTTTAAATGTTGAAGTACTGGTGTATTAGATAGCTTGTTAATGTATGTAAAGAGTCCACACACAGAAAAATTAAATGAGATAAAAGAAAGCACCAATCTGTACAATTTATATATTGTATTTATATATACATAGATCCTGTTATAAATTCCTAAGGAGTTAGAGTTAGATCCAGAAAGAGCTTTAGACAACAACGTTGTGGAGCTGGGTCTACACAAACTCCCTTTTATTTCATGAACTCTTCTAGATTCTCTAGAAGAGGCAAGGGAATCTTTGGCAGCAGGCTGGCCAACTTAGTGAGGCTGGCTTTAAACTGAAGGACTCAGGGCAGGGTCCAAAGTGGCAACACTACGCCATTGCAACCAACTGGGGAATAAGCCAGGCCGACCAAAGCAGCGACAAATGCATTAGCTGCTTCCCAAGACGAGAACCAGAAGACCAACCACCTCAAGCGTATGTATACCAACACACACAGCCTGGGGATCAAACAGGAGGAACTGGAGCTCTGCGCCCAGTCAGAAAGTTATGATATCATAGGAATAACTGAAACATGGTGGGACAACTCACACGTCTGGAAGATTGCAATGGATGGCTACAGGCTGTTTCATAGAGACAGGCAGGGGAGAAGAGGAGGGGGGGGTGTGCTCTATGTTAAGGAGAACCTTGAACATATAGAAGTCAACTACAGCGATTACAGAAGCCCTGTTGAATGCCTCTGGGTCAATATCAGAGCGGTCATCTCCCGGGGATCTTACAGTAGGCATCTGCTACCGACCTCCAAACCAAGACGATAAGGCAAACAAAGCAATATTTGGGTCACTTAAATAAGCTTCGGGTCAACAGAACTTGGTTCTTATGGGTGACTT
>NW_010973368.1:16123251-16242778 GCF_000737465.1 Haliaeetus leucocephalus | reverse complement strand
CTTACTACTCATAAACCAAGAAAACCTGCTTTGTAATATCTCAGTTAGCAATAGCCTTGGCTGCAGTGATCACAATATTGTGGAGTTTGGGATCCTGCTGAGCACACTGAAGGTTAGTACTAAGCCAAACATTTTAGATTTCAGAAGAGCAAACTTCAGCTCACTCAGAGCTCATTTGGGAGGGATTCTGTGGGAAGCTCCCATGGAGGATAAAGGAGCTAGCGAAAAGAAAAAAACAGACTCGACTTGGGAAAAAACACAAAATCAACTTAATTTGTTACCAATGAAATCAAAACAGGATAATGAGAAGTAAAACCAAATCTTAGAACACCTTCCCCCACCCCTCCCTCCTTCCCGGGCTCAACTCCACTCCTGGTTTTCTCCACCTTCTCCCCTCCAGCAGCACAGGGGGACAGGGAATGGGGGTTAGGGTCAGTTCGTCACACATTGTCTCTGCCACTCCTTCCTCCTCAGGGGCAGGACTCCTCACACTCTCCCCCTGCTCCAGAGTGGGGTCCCTCCCATGGGAGACAGTCCAATGCAAGTCTTTCCCACAGGCTGCAGTTCTTCACAAACTGCGCCAGCGTGGGTCCCTTCCACAGGCTGCAGTCCTTCAGGCACAGACTGCTCCAGCACAGGCTTTCCCACAGAGTCATGGCCATTTTCTGGGGCACCCACCCAGGGGGTGCAGGGGGACAGCCTGCTGTCTCACCACAGGCTGCAGGGGAATCACCTCCTCCGGAGCATACCCCCCCCCCGGCCTTCTCTACTGACCTTGGTGTCTGCATAGCTGTTTCTCTCACATTCCACTCTCCGCTGCAGGTTTCCCTTCTTAACTATGTTCTCCCAGAGGTGCTACCACCATCGCTGATGTGCTCGGCCTTGGCCAGAGGCGGGTCCAACTTGGAGCTGGGGAAGCTTCTAGCAGCTTCCCACAGGAGCCAACCCCTGTAGCCCCCTCCCCTGCTACTAAAACACTGCCACACAAACTCAATACAAAAGAACACGGCAGGAAGTGAATATTCTTGTTGATCATTCCAGACTTAATTACAAATCAGTGTTTATGACTGGGGATGAGTACACTTGATGATTCAAGGTTCTCCCAGTCCCATACTGCTGTGTGTCATTGCTTAACTTTCAAGTGGTGAGAACCCAGTGTCAGGACTGTACGGCAAGGGAGCATAGCTTGCATGTTCAGTCAGAAACTGCCTATGAGGCCAATGTGGACACGCTTAGCAGAAGGGTACACCATTCATCCTGCAGAAGATACATCAATCCCATTAAGGGCTCGGTCTGACACCCTCTCCTGAAAAAAAGAAACCCAAGCAGCGTTTGCTCTTTTAAAGTGCTGCCAGAGAGGGAGGGATGGAGGTGATGGGAGCACTGCTGTCAAACAGTTTTGTGCTTTAAGGACTCAGCCGGGATCCTGCCTTGGTCTACAGCGATTCAATCCCACACCTCCCACCTAATCTGCCTACCAGCTGTCCTGGCAAGAGGCAGTCTCTGCTGCTTCTGCTGAAGCAAAGGCTTTTTCTGTCACTCTGCTGAAACTGCAGGGCAGCAGGGAGTCATCAATACATCAAACCATGTCTTGGCTCAAGAGCAAATAATGTGGCTCGTCCACTAGTTCCCATCACGTAATTAATGCATATGAACAATCTGTAAAGAAGTTTGTGATGTAAAAGAAAATACTGAAGTCACCAAAACTTCTTCCCAAATAAAAAAAAACAGAGCTCCCAAATCTAGATCTTCTTTCAGGGCTTACACCAAAGTGTCTTGGATCCATGCAGAAACGGGTCCTCAGCCACAGGATTCTGAATATTTTAACAGCCTGTGAGTTGGATCTTAAAAAGTAAGAGAGATTTTGAACTATTCTAAGGAATATATGAACAAATTTAATTTCCTCTCTTTCCACCTTTCTTCTGCATCTGTGTTGTCTAGTTTGAATTTTGCAAATCAATACTTTTGCTTTCTTTTTCTCTGATTTGCCTCCAGTGAAGAGAAACTTCAAGGCAAGTGGACAGATCAAAGCAATCCATCTCTCTGAATATGGGGATAAAACTAGGACACTGGAAGACTCCTAGTTATTAATATCTAAATCTATCTCTCTCTCTCTCCAAGATAGCTAAAACATAGCAGCCTGCACTTCCAACAGGGTGTTCAGAGGTTAGTCCTTCTAACATCACTAGAAAAAAAACAACAGAGCAGAGAAGTATTATACTGAAATGGTTCCCAACTTTGTGAGGCATTCAGTGCCTACCTTATACCCCTAACATAATATGTGACTACTAACTTCAGGGCCCGGACCTTTTGCAGATACTTTAAGCACATACATTTTTTTTTTTTTAAATAATTTTCATGTGTGACAGTGAAATATCCTGGATTATACCTCTGTTTTATACTTTAGCCAATAAAAGAAAAAACATTTCAAATATCAAACACAACATGAGAACTTCTTGATTTCTTGCCTCAAGCTCAAAAATCTATGACTGTTTGGAAATGTTCAGAACTAGCTGATCCTGCTTTAGGGTAGCAACATACTAGATGATCTCCAGAGGTCCCTTCCAGCTCTGCTTCCTGTGATCTTGGCATGTAGAAGGATGGCAGCAGCAGCTGCTCCAACTGCTTTTCACAGAGGCTCTGCAAAATGTACAGTTTAGAAACGCGATGTTTGCATTCAGTGAAGAACCTCAGTCATGCAAGCACCCTACACACCCTGTAATAACATCAACAAGATGTAAACCTGCAGCCTCAAAAAACCGGCACACTTTTCAATAATCTGCCTGCATTTTTAAGATAGTGAATATACAAATGTGTTACTTGCTCTTGTCAGATTTTTAAGCCTAGGATTCTGCATAATATACAAAGCAATTAAACTTTGTAAAGCCAAAAGTGATATTTGCATATTTATAACCTCCACTTTCTGTATGGAGAAATCACCATGCATAGCTATTTCTTCAGACTTATAAAAGGAAGTCCATAGTTCATTAGTAAAGTAGAAAATTAAGCTATTTTGTAGAAGCAAAAATAATAGTAAGAAAAAAAACCTAAAAAACCCACCACAAAATATAATTGCTGCCTGGGATGAGAAATGGAAAACCATACAGAAACCTGACAGCTGTAGGAACTGCAGGAGAACTGAAATAAAGTTAAACTGAGAGGAGGGGACACAAAAGGCTGTACCACCCTGACAGACTGAAGGAGGCAGCTACTTAGCAGCAGGAACCTTCACAGAAGTGACAAGAGAAAAAAGTGCCAGAGAGCAGCAAGATCAGAGGATGGAGCAGCACAAATGCATAGCAACAGGGACAGAGAGGCAGAAACAAAGGCCAAATGGTGCTGGGAAATGGAGAAGAACAATATAGAGCAATAAATAAAGTCCCAAACGGTGATTCACAATAGTGATTCTTTAATATTTTCTTATTTTAAAGATGAAAAACTCAAACATACTGTTTGGGTTTTCGTCTTCTAAAAAAAACCCTTGTGAAATATATGTAGGTACATATTCATACATACATTGTGTCCAGCACTGTTAAGAGGTTAAGGTTTAGGTTTGGAACTTGTTTTTAACAGGTTTTGGAGCAACAGACATCTCTCAGTAAGGAAAAAGTAGAGGATTGTGAAGTTGGTAATGTGCACATACTTTTAATTTTGGCTGAAATCCTGCTGGGCTCTTACATAAACTGCCACTATCAATTTAAACATTTTCACTGCTAATCATTAAATATATTTGCTTGTCTATTATTTGATAGGATATCTAACCAAACTACCTATGTATCTTAGCTCTGCAACAGGAAACTGTCTTTATAAAAATTAGTACAAAAGACCATCTTCTTTCTATATGTTCGATACATACCTCAAAAAAACTATGCTCTTTAATCTTCAAACCACATAGTAAGAACTGACTCAGAGAAGAATAAATTAACACTTTGAATAGCAGCTGGAAACTTGATATACCTAGTATTTAAATTCCCCCATAAAGATAGCTTCAAAAAATAACTAATTGCAACACCACTGCTCAGAAAAGTACTCATAATTAAACCTGCTTTGTTCTACCTTAGACAATTAATTCATGACATGCCTGAGGAACTTGCTTGGGGAAAGCACCAGTTTCCCTATCCTGCTGGCTTTAGTTTGTTAATAACAGCTTTTGCTCTTTTTCTATTTGCAGATTTATCAGCCATAAGCACTGGAAAACCACAGTCAACTTCTTCAATCTGCATTTTCTGGACATAAAAGAAATAATTTCAAAGGAAGGCCTAATAGTTTCTGGTGTCGATACAATCCAACATAATAATAAAGCTTCTTCACTACAGCAAGAGTTCATGGCTGCAGGCATTTGACAAGAAAGGTAATTTAAACAAATTAAATCAAACAGATTCTTATGGTTCTGATGATTTGAAAACATGCCATGATGCTGAATTCAAGGTATGTAATTCCAGTGGGTGTTCTGTAATACTTCTCTGCATAAAGCACATGTAATGCCTGTTTTTTTGTTTGTCAAGAAAGCTCAAAGTCTCCACACAAGCGATTCAGAAGCTGCTGCTCGCCCCAGCACTGTGCTGGTCACCTGTAATCTATGTGCACTGCACTTTCCTAAAATCCCCTCAAGCTTTATGCAAGTGATGAGAAAGAAATGTGCTTTTATAGTCATTGCCCTGAGCATCAGGAGACAAGGTCTCAAAACAAATCTAATAGGACTACAGGCAATCTGGATAGTCATGGAAAAAACCCTTAATTAGTCACAGCCATGGCTTCCAACCTGTAAAAGTGGCCATACTTTTTCTTCCACTTCTTGTTCTACCTTTTTAGATTGAGTGCTTTGGCATGAAACTGCCTCTTCCTACAGGCATGTTGGGTAATTAATGCAATGGGTGACTGATTCAAGTTTCCTCTGTGAAACAGTACTCCACCATTACTAGTAATAAAAAGTGCATTTTAACTTAAAAGAAAGCTTATTTTCCACAAAATAGAAGCTTTTTTATCTACTGCAGTGCAAGTGATTTGTGTTGATCTATTCTAGAGAGTAAGGTGTTGAGGCAGATGACTACTATTTGCTTTTTAGCTACATGTTCACAACAAAACCACAACCACAAGACAAATCCAATTTACGTCTCTGATCTCCATGTGAAAACTATAATGGCAATTTTAATCAAAACACATGACTATCATAGACAAGACAACAAAGCATGCTACAGTCTTATGTTCTTTTAAAGCCTTTTAACATAAGACTGCTGTATTTCTCTTTACGTAATTGAAAAAAAATTATTTTGCTTTTCTATTTAAGTTTTTTGCTGTTTGTAACTGCTCTGTTTTCAGCTCAAAATTATCAAGGGGTCTTGAGAATAATTAAAAGGAAAGGGAGACTGATTAAAATGAAGAAGTGGTTGAGCTTAATCTTGTACTGATCTATAAGACTTTAGGTATGAACAACATACACTGTTTTTTTAAAAGTCACTTTTGGATTGCTTCAGAAGGCACAAAAATCTTGTGATGCAAAGTCTCAACCATTTATCAGAAAACCCCCCATAGTTTCCCATCAGATTTTTTTTTTAAATTATCTCCCCATCTCAAATAGGATAAGAAGTGAAATCTGTATATAGGAAACAGACAAGGAACAAGTGAGATACAGAATGGCTTTTCTATGAGGAGCAATAATCAAGGACTTTTCAGTACAGAAATGAGATGATTGAGAGGAATTTGAAAGAATCGGAAATAAAGTCTGAGTGGCATGGAGAAGGTGAGTGGTTTCTTCCATTATTAGAATTTAGACTCCAAACTAGCAGAAGGCAGCTTCAAAACACACAGAACGAGATGCTTCTTCACACAATACATGTTTAAGTTTAATTCCTTGATACAGGATGTTGCAGACGTTAAAAAAAATCAAGAACAACCAATTCCACAGTGTGAAAACTCAAAGAGAGCCATGAAAGACAAAGACGCTATCTGTGGTGCTGGAAGTCCCCAAACTGTAAGTTAGGAAGGCCTGGGTAACCACTGCTGAGAATTGTGATAAAGAAGTTTGCTGTGCTTTCATATTCTTGTTTTTTAAAAGCATACTGGTCACTGCTGGGGTGTAAAATTTGTCTAGAAATGGGCTCAAACCATAACGGCTATTCCCCAACAGCTTCTCACTCAAACACCCATGCTCCAGAGGAAGGCATGTTTTATTCCTGGCCCGTTTCAGTCCCTCCAGGAGCAGTTGCTCCAGGAGAGATTGTATGCACAGACAGGTCTATGATTCTCATCTGTGATACCGTCGTATGAGGTTTCCAAATAAACCCAGCAGGACTTCTCATGTATGTGATACAGCCATGTAAAATGTGCCTTCACACTCAGAAGGGACCCCTGAATGTTAACATTTAAAAACAAATGCCACTACACAAGTACAAATGTACCCCCACCATATTTCTTTGAACTTTTTGTCCATAGATTCAGTAAAGATTTCTCTGACTGTGAGAAGAATAACTTTAGTTTTCTAAAGGGCTGAATAAATCATCTTATTTTAATTACATTGTTCTTCCTAACACTACCAGCACATGACAATGTATTGGCTGTTTCCATAGAAACCAGAAGTGCAAGTAGCTCCACCAATTTCTACAGCCTTTTTTCATATTTATATGCTATCCAGAGACAAATTCATTAGGTCTCCTAAATACATGCTACTTAAAATGACTGCATCTCATCCGAAAGAAATTGCAATAGAATGTTTCCAAGGAAACAAATGCACTGCACTTGCACTCTAAATTTATTAATTTTTTAAACTGTGCTTTAATGACTTAGGCTTATTTCTTTATAAACTCAAGTATGGAAAAATAGCTTAACAACATAAAGCGCATCCCTTTCATTTTTTCTTTTTAAGCATAAAGCTATAGAAGATAGTTGCAATTTTGTAGCTAAACAATGTACAATCCAGAGTAATAAACCAAGATGGGGAAAAAAAACCCTGTTGTTATTCTGCCTTGGCCTCTGTTAATAATAACAATTCTGCAGTGCATTTCTAGACTATTTTAAAACCTCAAAATAACTGCTTCCACCATTTTTCTAGTTTATTTTTTCTATAGCTTATAAGACCTCAATTTAAAAAATGGAAATTTTGTGTAAATCTTCAAATCTAAGTTTTTTCAAATCTAAATTTGCCTATCACTCCAACAGATTGACTTTGTATTCATCTTTTTTTGAAACCTTCCTTATGTCCTGACAAAATTTTGTTATTAATCCCAAAAGGCTGGGCATTTGTATTCATTTGTACTCTTCCCATTTCTAATAAGTCATTGCTATTTTTCCTGCATGATATTTTATTCCTTTTTTTTTACTGATTGTGCTAGCATGACACTTTCTGTAACAAACATTTTTCAAAAATAAAACAATAAATGTCATCTCCATTTGGAGCCCTGCCTGAAGCACTTCACTAAATTCCTCCCAGTCAGTTTCCTTTCTTGAGATCTCCCCTTTAGCTAGTTTTCTCATTTTACAGTAGTTAGGTTAGTCCCTGCCTTCTCCAGCTTCCCTAATTGCTCTATCAAAGTCCAAAATTGTGGAGCAACATCAAGGAAGTCTCACAAAATCAACCTTTGCTTAACTCCTATAATTTACTTTTTTATAATTTCATTTATTCCTATATCTGTAACTAATCTTTCCTTCAAAGTCTGTTCTGTGGCTGTGTCAGGTCATACTACTGTATCTATACTGCCTGATGCCCTTCCTCTCTTTCCCTCCTTGTTTAACATAAGCAGTGGATTTGCATTTTTGGAGGTCTAAGAGCTTCAATTATTGCTTAAAGATGAGAGCCACAGCCCTGTCGCCTTCCACTTATTCTCTCTCCAGATTACTGCATGGTGCTTCATCAGGACTTGCTGTTCTGACAGCTATAGCAGATAGCTCTTGCCAAAGCTCCAACAGGCCTCAGTGATTTATGAGACGGAACACATGAACATCAATGGACAAGATCAAAAACAAAGTACATCCAAAGGCTGAATAAATTATTCCTCTATTTTTAACAGAGTCAAAAAAAAGTTAGTGATCTCCGTACCTTTAGAGCTCTTTGCATTTCTGTATGCACATGATAAAGAATGAGTTCCTGAATGCTTACAAAACGTTAAGAGTTTCATCAATCAAAGCAGAATGTAAATAAAAGGTAAAATATGCAAAACTAAAAAATAATTACATGGATACATTTAGAAAATCTAAATTAAGACATTCAGATGCAAGTTCTTGAGTGCTGTATGTCCTTTCAGCAGAGCTACTAGCATCCCTACTTTACACTATGCAAACCTTGCTGACACGTGTAAATATATCTTTTCAATTGATTTTGATGATTCACTCATGATACAAAGAACTTTAGCTCCTTTGAAAGTATTATCAGTACAAGACAGTTACACTTGTAGTTTTGTTCTGATATTACATCTGTGTAAGCTTAGAAACCCAAATTAAAAAGAAAAAAATTATCTGTAGTCATATTTTCTTCTGTGAACACAATAAAATCCTTATGGTTGAGCTAAAGGATACAAGTGTCAACCCTTTGTTCTCTTTGGTATTTCAAGGAATATTAAAATTTCAGGTAGAATAAGTGGTTGGAATATATATTGTCTCCTGTCTGAAAAGCTAATGTAGAACAGCCAAAACAGAGAGTGACTGTGTAATTCAGCTGGCTTGTGCTGAACATCTTAAGAAATTCTTCCACAGCTCAGAGAAAGGAAATACTTCTAAAATACATAACTACTTTAAAGTCTCCATGTTATTGCACAATTCTTTTTACAGGGCACTTTACACATTTTTTCTAGGTTCAGCATTAAGGTCCAAAGATCCCATGGGGGCTGTTTAATATGATACTTTCCTCTTTGATCAACACTGCAGATTTTTTTTAATTTTTTTTTTTTTTTAAACATAGCAGCTCACTTCCAAGTTTTCTGGTCTTTTCATAAAGTGTCTATAAACATTCTCCAAATGTTTAATAAATTTAATCAATCTGTTATACAGCAATATAAGATCTCCAGAATAATATTTTCACCAGAGAGACAAAACTGGTTTAACACAAACAGAAAGAAATACCACTATAATAAATCTCTCCATGCTATTCAACTGCCTCTTTTATTCTTTTTTTTTTTTTTTTTAGGCTTTGATTACTTGTCTCTGTGATTTTGAGATACCCCTATACTTTACATTTCACTGAGCAGTTAACAAGCTGTTCCATCCATTCATTTCTCTGAAGTATATTGCCTAGCTTTATCTTGAAGATTTTAACTTCCTTATTGTTCTTTCATTCTTTATCTCGCTCGATACCCAATGCTACATTTGAAATCATTTTGCCTATTTGCTCAATAGAACAGGGATAGCAATAAATGTCTTTCAATATTGCTCTTTTTTTTTTTTTTTTTGGTATCTGCCTTTCTGATTAATAGCCTACTCTACATTTCTCAATGTTTTAGTAGCTGAAAGGCTGCCTCAAACCTATCTTCATACATTTTCTCTGGAACTTAGAAATCCAATTTTTATACCACACTCAATACATGAATAAATATTCATAATTTATGCTCATAAATTTACACTCCTGTTAAAAATTAGTTGCCCATAAAAATCAAAGTGAGATTTCAGAAGTACTAATTTGGAAAAATACCACTATTAGCTATTCTATGTCATTTTCCATCAGCAGAAAGCACCAATGTGGCACACTGGCATAAAGCAGACCATTTCAACCACGGCATATATGTGTAATTGGACAATATTTTTGTTATTAGTCATTCTCTCTCTCTCTGTGATGCTTAATACTTTGCTCTGAATTTCCACCAAAAATTCCCGCATTTCCTGATATACAATTATCATTTTGCCTCACATGGTTAAATTCAAGATGTGCAAGTGAATAGCCTGTAAAACGCAGGAGTACATCCTAAAGAATGACCTCTGAAACTGAATTACCAGCAAATGTTGAAATTGAGTTTTCAATGTGCAGTAAGTAACAAGATTCAAGCTCTTGATTTAGGGTGCTCACTCTATTGACAAAATATGCTGCAAAGCCTGAAAAGGCTATCAGGAGTATGATGATGGGAACAAAAAGAATCATTAGTTCACCCACACATCGTTCCAAGCTGAATGACAGGTTAACACACTTGAACAGGCAAAACAGGAAAATCTTGTAATGAATTAGGATGAAAGCACTTTAAAGATATTAAGGTTGTTTGCATCAAAACTGAAATGAAGTAGCAAGAGGCCTCAGACATCTATTTCAGTTAAGAGCAAATGGCACTTGTTAGAACAGGATAAATTTCAAAATATTGGCCAGGATACTTTATCCAATCTTGAATGTGACCAAAAATGTGTAAGATGGAAAAGGTAGAAAGCATGCTGTTTTTATCCTGTGAATAAAGATAACAATATAAGCTGAAAGAAGGAATACCTGAAGAATCCATTGAAATCCCCCAAACTAGGAGAAGCAGACATGAGATACTGATGATATTGATGATTCGTGCCTAACCAACAGTATGTTGTTTTATGGCTGAGAGTTTGAAATGTAAGTACATTATTTTACAGTAACGATGCATAGGTGATACTCAACATTCTGCAAGAAGAAGCCATAAGCAATCAAATCAGAGTTTGATATTTTTCCCCTTTTCTCCACTCAGCTATCGCCCTCCACATTCACTCAGTACACACACTTAGTTCTTCAAATTTTAAAACCAATACAAATGTAGGAGTCTACAGCTACCTCAGAAGGGGGAAGGGGGATAAAAAAAATCAAAGGATAATAGAAGCGCTCTCCCCCTTTTAGAAACATTTCAGAGTAAAAGAGTAAACCACAGTGCTGCTTTAGACAATCACAGTACCTACAAAATTATGGTTTTCAAATGAGCAAATATATGAAACAAACAAACAATGAAAAGGTTCAATATCTGTTACCAGGGTAAACACAAGCCTTCCACTTTCCAACACTGCTCGTTATTAAAATTAATATTCCTCATGCACTACTTAATTGGCTAGTTTTCCAGCTAGTGAAGTTCTACATGAATATAATTGTTTCCTAATGAACAAAGCAGGTAACAGCTCCTAAAAACTTTCAGAGAGAACCCAGTACAGGATCTGTACAAAAGAAACAGGCTGGGTTTTTTGTTTTACAAAGCCTAAAACCTTTCCTATTTTACCTGTCAGAATACACATTCATTCACTTATTTATTTTCTTGGAAAGTAAATTATTTCCTTGTAATACAGTGGGATGTTTCCCTTAACTCTTCATTAGCATCAGCTTACAGAAATAGAGTTACACACAATCCTTCTAAGCATTGGAGTGTCTTGCATGTACAGAGACAGCTACTGTGTGCATTAGTGATCAACAGCTCTTTAAGGCATGCTCTGAGGCTGGAGCTTCAGCACTGCAAAAATGAGGGTACGGTTAGTCATTGAGATAAAAATGCATTTTTCTGCTAGTCTCATTTTTGCTGTATATAGCATCCTGGCCACAGAATGCACTGCCTTTTGAGAAATCATGTCATAAGATGGGGTAAAAGGATGTCACAGCATGCAATGTTGTGACATATGGCACACAAGAGCAATACTCTCAATCAAAAAGAAAAAATTCATAACGTAATAATCATGAGTACCATCTGCTTCGGCAACAGTATTGAAAGCGGACAGGGGATGGCCCATGGAAAGACAAACACCCCATTGTACCCATTTGAAAAAGGCACCATACCCAGATCAGTAAGTAAGGAGGCAAAAAACCACAGTTGGGCAGTAAAGCATAAAGAGACAATAAAATACTGTTTGAATCTCATAAAGATAATATACTCCCTAATTAGTAGAAAACATGAGTGCTGGTTTAGACTGAATGTATAGTCAAATTAATAAAATGTTAAGTATTCATGTTCCTCTTCTACATAGATATAAATGGTTTTACAGTGTCTATTTGTCCTCTGGAAATGAATCACAGATGTTGTCACCTAAAGCATTCACCACTGGCTCTGCATCCAAACACACACAGCTTGTATGTCATCCCCTGAAACCTACATAAAGGTGATCCCAAGCATAACTATTGTTTCTTATAACTGTGCAGTGGTAAAGTACTGAAAACTGCAGTTTTCCTCTGCAATTTTGCCTGACATAGTTTACACAAAAGTTACTATATCAGAACATCATCTCAAGATGTGGCAGAGATACTGACAATAGGAGAGCATCAGACTCAGGAGATGACTCAGAACTAACTTATCTAGCACAAGCATTAACATCTGTTATTTAGCCCCTTACCTCTACCTGAGTCGATGCCAATTTTGCATCGTCCTCAGGTCTTGTCATCACATTCTCTGGTATCAGAATGGCTGAAAAAGGAATCTTACTCAAGCATAACCCTTGAACTACAAATATCCATTGTAAATTAATCTTCTACTTCCTTGAAACTGAAGTGCCTTCTCTATTATCAATATTTGAGATTGTCTCCTACTATCTGTGAAAGATTTCCAACCATATTCTTCCATAACCATATTCAACATGAGCTACCATCCAGACAGGCGTATTTTTGCAACATGCCATTTTGGTCATTTGTTACTATAGAACAGAATCAGTTATCATCTTCCATCTGTAGACACTGGGCACCTTAGACACATGCAAGCTGGAGGTATTGCCATTTTTGGCATGAACATGCTCATTAATCACAGTTGATTTCAAATCTAGAGAAAAGTCATCTTTACAGAATTCTTGGAGATAGTCACTCAAAGATATACACAGGTGTAAAATCCATCATAAAGAAACTACAGGGGGTGAAAGAATGTCTCTGGCTTTGTACACAGCTAGACTATCATTTGACTTTGTGTATAACTACAATACCATTTACAGGAAAGCTTATTGCACCAAGTTAGAAAATCTCAGAAAGAATGTTTTGTCACGTACACGTGCCATCTTCTCCTTGACTAGGATCAAATATCTCAAATTTGACACTGTGGTCAGCAGTCTTTAAGCCTTAAAAAGATGATGTCCATTTAGTTCCTGAAGTACTTTTTAAAGGAAGTTCAGCCTACCATGACATACAATGGCTTCTCTATGTTAAAAAGGACAGCTTAGTATTCAATTACAGACTGCACCTCCTCCCCACAATTAAGGTCTACTGTTATGAGAATCTCAAGAAAGAACAATTGTATTCCCTACTCCATTTGCATGCTGTGAAACCACTGACCCTGCAGTTCAGGAGAGAAGACTTCTATTAGTCTTTCTTCTTCAGTACCCTGCCAAAAAATAATGGGTTTGTTCTACAGTAAATTTACAGGGGGACCTCTGACCCTTTGAACTGGTACTGGTTTCCCATTTCTGTGATACATATTTTCTTGTTATGTAAGTTGGCTACACTAAAGACAGTATACCAAAATCCCTCATTGACAACACCAGAATACTGTATACCACTGCAAGGCAGGGGGAGGGAGGGAAGAGTTACTATGGAAAATCTCACAACTTTTAAAAAAGTTACATAGGTATCCTTTATCATAAGTATTTACAAATTTTGCAATCTAAAACTAGAATCACCTTCCTTCATAGAACTGTGCTTTGAGTATGTCTTCTTATCCTTATCAAGGAAAACTAACCATCATACAAGCATGATAGATGGAATAAATTCCATCACACTTTTTACAAAGGTTTTCATGCTGACACTGTAACTCTGAAACTGACAGTAAATTAATTTTCAGAGTAGCCTCACACTTGGCAGTCTCAATATATACTTACTAATGTTTTTCTTTTAAGAACTTATTCATGTGAGGGAAGCCTATGGTATAGATCCTACACAATTAAATTATTTTCTTAAACATCAGTGAGAAATCCAAAGGAACAACTGCAGCACAGGAACTAGATTGTTAATTGCACAAGAATACTGTGTTTCCTCAATAGAGCAACTCTCATAACTATTTCAGAGCTCTGCTGTTAGAGCCCTCACACCTAATGCATCTCCCCACCTCTCTCACCCATTATTCTTAGCACATCAAGGTCAGAGACAAAGTTTGGATAAGCAATCTTACCTTTTTCAGGTCCCTTCTGCCACCCTCAGGAGCAAACAGATGGCTAACTATGATGAGTAGGATCTACCCACATAGAAATTCAAAGGAAAACAAAGAACTATTCACTTGACAGTCACTGCTGCTCTTTGAGCTGTTCTGTGCATGAGGATGTTGGCTTGCCTTATGCTTCCACTGGCCAAGTACAGCTCTAGTCTTACCTGAGCTCTGAGAGCACGCTGTTCTTCATGGTTCATGATGAGGTAAAGGCAGAGACTGTACATGCCTTTCTGTGGCCCTTCATGAATGTAAAAATTACTCCAGGCTTCTACACAAAAGGTACAGGCACACACACCCTAACCCACATGTAACAGCTTGAAGAGCAATTTAGCTGTACTGCTTCCTACTACACAACTGCTTTTCAGAATCCTGAAGCGAGCTACTGGCTTTATTTAATTCAACTATATGTTACTCATATTTACATAAATAAATAAAAAATCCTATTTTTTGTGTACAATGTTCCTCTTCATGCTTCAAAAACATTACAGAGGTTCATATCAACAAATGGCAACACAATTAATGACAAACGCAAAATACTTCAGAGTAACACTTCATTAAAAGACCAGTACATCTATCAGCTTAGTAATGCACAGCACATCCAACCTCGGAAACATTTTACAAGAGAAAGAGAAGAAAGATTTCCATTACCTTAGAAGTCCTTATATCCCAAGCTTTAACTTCCGGGCTGAACCCTCCACAAATGAAAATATTTGACTCTGTAGGGTGGAACTTCAGTGCGCTGATCCTAAATTCATTTTTGCTGCTAAATATCTGCTTCCCTAAAATAAAGTGAGAAGTGGAGACTAAAATTTGAGCAGAAAATTAAATATGTTATTCATTCCAACCTAGTTTCAAAAATATCAAGGTTGTCAAAGGTGAGCATGTTTATATTAACACGTTTCAAGTATCTGGGGCTACTCTGATTTACTGAAACTACGAGACTGAACTCACTAATTTTTATCCACATGAAATTTCTCCTGCTCATGGGCCTCTGAACCACTGACTGCTTCCTACTGAAAGGGGAGAACAAGTTGTTTCCCACACTAAGGAGAGGAGCTCCACCGAGGTCCCGGTTCAGTCGACACACAGGACTAAATCTACAAATCTAATAGTTAAATGTTTCCTACAGAGAAGTCACAGTATTTCTTTCAGTGGTATAAAAATAACTAGAACCAAATACTGTCTGTACAGAAATACCACATCCCAAACTATACTACAACTCTCTAGTTGTTTACTTATATTTCTATGAAGGTAGGAGTGAAACTTCATCTTGAAAGTAGGAAATAATTTGCATACCATCATATGAAGGCAATAGCTGTTCCCATGGATACACTGTTCCCAACATTTAATTGCGTACACTAATCTCTGTAGGATCCTGTGGTTAGTATCAATTGGATTGTTGACACTTTTAAAGGCAACAGAATTCTGCTAGGTTAATTTACAGGAGTTTTCCACAGTCCACTGCTTCCTTTCATCCTAACAAATTCATTATATTAATGTATATTCGCTGAAATATAATCTTTGGAACAGCAGCATGGACCAAGATAAATACATTTGCTCAGTTTCACAATTTCAACTGTGCTTTATATTCTACATATCCACATTAAATAAAGTTACTGCTTTAAGTCACAGTGAAGGAGGTACTGCAGAAGTGAAAAAACCAACACAACCCTTAAAATACTATGACAAAAGCTTCTTAAAATATTCATTAATCTACATTTTCAGCAAGTGAGAGTTCTCTTAAGACAGGCTTTCTTAAATAACTGAAAATACTTCGAGCTAAATTATTAGGGAAGGATGTAAATACTTTCTGTTAGGTGAACAATACTGAAAATCATTCATATAGATTTCTTTTTTTAATGCTTATTTCATGATTTGAAGCCAATTTCTTTGATTTTGTCATCAGTTCCATTTTCCCCATGTGCTGAAGTCAACTTACACAGTCAAGAGGCTAAGACTTGTCAAATTATTTATTTATTCGTTTTAAAGAAGAGAAGAGAGAGAGATAGTACTTCATCACATGTGCTCTTCAAGCTAGCAGGGGCAGGGAAAATAGATTGCAGGGAGTGTAAGGGAGGAGTGTTATTCTATGTGAACACTGGTTTTTGGGCGGGGGGGTGTGTTCTTTTTAAAAAGATTCTCCACCGATTACCCACGCAAGATCTAAAGGGTCTCTCTGTCACTACTGAGTGAAAGACTTAAGTTAGTCCATCAGTTCCTTCCCCCCAAAGAGAAAAAAGTCATAAGGGCAGCAGAGGTTCCCTCTACAAGTCATATGCAACAGTGACCATCTCTCACCATGGGAGCTTTCAGTATCCCAGCAGCTACAGAAGGAAAAAAAAAAAAAGACTCCACAGGGAAGGAAAAAAGTATTAAAATCATCAGTTATAGGAGCAACAAGATACTGCTTTCATGTATGCCATGACCATCATCATTTGCGGGCTTTAGAAAAGCCACATACACATGCACCTTACTCTCATCTACAGCACTTGAGAAGATACTGTATTTCCCCATGGAGGCTCACTCGTCAGTTTAAAAGCACTTTGCTCCCAAAGGAATTTGGTTCCTACTAGCACCTATTTTAATAAACACTCTGGGAGTATGATCAACAAGTTTTCAATGGTACTGCAGCCAGAAATTAGCAAAAGTGCAGCCTACCTGTACTAATCCTGTCAAACAGATTTATAAAGGATGCATCAAGAGGTCACCATTATTCATAAAGTGTGTTGTCCAAATGGCATTAGACATATACATAATTGATCAAGTGGAACTCATCACCTAAACTTCTGACAAACATTAATTGTTTAACTGGCTTTACTAAAGGTAGGAGTTTTTTTAGATTTTTACCATGTCCTGGTTTCAGCTGGGATAGAGTTAACTGTCTTCCTAGTAGCTGGTACAGTGCTATGTTTTGAGTTCAGTATGTGAAGAATGTTGATGACACTGATGTTTTCAGTTGTTGCTCAGTAGTGTTTAGACTAGAGTCAAGGATTTTTCAGCTTCTCATGCCCAGCCAGGGCACCTGACCCAAACTGGCCAACAGTGTATTCCATACCATGGGACGTCCCATCTAGTTTAGGAACTGGGAAGGGGGGGCGGGGGAATCACCGCTCGGGGACTGGCTGGGTGTCGGTCGGTGGGTGGTGAGCAATTGCCCTGTGCATCATTTGTACATTTCAATCCTTTTATTACTACTGTTGTCATTTTATTAGTGTCATCATTATCATTATTAGTTTCTTCTTTTCTGTTCTATTAAACTGTTCTTATCTCAACCCAGGAGTTTTACTTCTTTTCCTGATTTTCTCCCCCATCCCACTTAGTTGCTGGCTGGGGTTAAACCACGACATACCACCACAAGACTTCTGAAAACTGCTTCTTCTATAATGCCTACATTTTTTCTTGCCATTGTGCTCTTTAGCCTAAGACATGAGAAAGTCAGGTAAAACACAACCAAAAAAGATGTGCACTAAATTCAAGATGCATTTCATCTACTAACTACAAGATCTGTTACCTTTTCCACAGAAAGATTGATTTAACATGATTTGTTATTAATTAGTCCATCTTTCAATCTCATCCCCAACTACTTCCAAATAATTCAACCATTTGCTCAATATTTTCTCCAGAAATTAGAATTCTCTATTTCCGTACTCCATCTCCCCCTGTTTTAAAGAGAAGTGGGCACTGGTTTTGCCCTTTTCTTGTCTTCTAGAGGCTGTTATTTATTCAAAAGCTTTCAGTGACAGACATTACACTGTAATGATCTCAGTGCTATGAATTCTACATTACGGCATAATAAATAAATGCAAACAACCTGAGCATCTTATTCACCTCTGTACTCTTTAACATCTTTCTTTTTCCTATTTTAAACTGTTACCTTACTGTTTGATGTAGATATTAACCATACTAGCTTTTTGACTGGTCTGAGGAGCAGTCACAATACATTAATCTTAAAAGCTCAGTCTCTCCAATTAATACTTTGAAATACAACTCTTTCTCATTCTCTCACCCCCACAAAGCGAAATTCAATCAAACATCTCTTTTTGGAAACTCAGTAAACAGCATTCTGAAGAGTTTGGCATAATTAGACGTATACATGAATTTCATTCTACTGCCGTGTCACATAACATGAGAAAAAAGTTGGAGCACAGAAGACCAAAGCAGCAGTAGCAGATAACATACTCAAAAGGGGAGGACTACAACATTACAGAAAGGAAACTCTCCTATTGCTAGAACTGAAATTTATGCACAATACACAGAATCTAAGTTGGACTGCTTGTCATACAAATATGCCCGACCCCAGCAAAATTAACTTTCCTAACATTTATATTAATACATCCCTTAAACCCTTTGCTGAGGCACATTCTCTAAACAGTTATGAAACCTCTATCACTGTAAATCTTTCAGAACCTCAGAAATTTAGGGAAAATATCCATCTGAGAGATGGAACAGATCACTGCGGAAGATATGTGGCAGAATAGCTCATGCAATTCAGTATTTTAAAACAATGACTTCAACTCTTAGCCCTTTTCTGTACAAACTTTATTTAGTGTTTTTTACTACTACAAGCAGAATTTGCTGCTTTGCAGGCTGTAACCATGCTACGATGGAACCTAGCCCCATAGCTTGGGAAATCCAGCTTCAGTGTCTGCTGGAAACCTTGCTCCACCTTTTGTGGAAGTTGGTATTTGCAGTTATGCATGTTTTTCACTACAATATTCAGTTTATTAACATTAAACATTCAACTTTTTAGGGCCTTATTTTATATATTGCAAAAGATGTCCTTTGAGCAGAAGACTCCCTTATCCATAATAGAACACAACAGGTGTAATTCAGCAAGCTTGTATAAACCTGTATTGTGTATATATTTATTGCATTTTAGTCCCTAAAGGCAGCATAACAAAGATTCAAGCAACTTATAGACTGTAGAAAATTACATCTTCTGAAAATCTATTTGGCTAATTGAGGGAAAATCCATACCACATATCATTTTCCCGTATGAGAGGTTGTTATTCCAAAGCAGAAAGCAAATGTTTCTCTGAATCTTTAATTTTCACAATTTTGGTAACAATATCTACTATATCTTTGCAGTATGTTTTATTTTCTTAAAGTGCTTTAATTCAATTCTTCATTCATTAAAGGCTCACCAGTAACATACACAGTATGAAAAAAAACTTTAAAAAGATCTTGAACATATGTTTCTGCTCCCTTATGCTGCAGCCTACTGTGAAACTGCTCAACTATGAAATCAGATATTTTAAAGGCTATTTAACATTGTGAATTTTTCACAGAACATCAGCACAGTTATTGAGCACAGGATGCTTCTGTAACTGTGTTTAGGGGTCCTCAGGTTCACACCCCTACCTGCATAATCCAAAAACATTCACCTCCTTACACTAATCTGTAAAGAAAAGTGAAACCCAAGACTTACAAGGACATGAGAGTAATCTTGCTATACAGAACGGATTTCCCTACTGTGTTTACAAAAAGACATGAGACAATATATTAAAAAAAATCTCATTACAGTCACAATCTCTCTCATGCATAATTGTGAGCAGAACGATAGATTGATCAGACATAATTTGTTCTTAACAAATCCATTGTATCTTGGCGTGCTTACAGATGGCCTTATTATTTTTCCAAGAGCTAGTTATACTGACTATATGTTTCTCCTGATTTTTTCCCCTACAGTCACAAGTTTCTGGCATGCAAAGGTGCTTGAAATATTAAATAATATTATCTTTTACCTTTGAAAGTGTCCCCCAAATCAACATTCTTCTTTCTTCTTATTGCAAAGACATTACATTACTGAGTATAAAAGTAAAGTGCTGTTACCTCCTAGCTGGAGAGTGACCACTAAACTGTGTTCAACGTACAACTTAAAACTGCTGAATTTGGGGGGAAACTTTTGACCTCACATCATAGATGTCTGTAGGCATTCAAAAGAAAAAAATAAAAGAAAAAAAAAAGAAAAATCAATCAACTGAGCTTTTTTCTGAGGTGTCATATAAAACCTTCATGCATGTTAAAACAACATACTATCTACATAGTACTGGGAGAGAAAGGGAGGAATAGGAGAAGAAAGTCACAGCTCTCCTGAGGTGACATTTACGTATGAGCACTAAAACTCCTATGTGAACAAAGACAATTGCATTAACAATAATAATGTTATATCTATAGGACTACCAAATTAGAATATAAAAGAAAATACAGAAAAGCAAATTTGGACTATCTTCTTGGAGGTACAAAATGTTCCATTAAGAAACTCTCAAAATAATGTAAAATAAAACAAGTTAAAAAAACCCCACAAACCAGATTTAAGTGACCACATTATCTATAATCTGAACCTTCCTTCAAAACCAACAGCTTAATTTCAGTATCCTGGCCACGGTAATGTGAAAACTTTCAAAATAATGGGGAATTTAAATTACCCACTATAACTCTGAGGAAGTTATATTTGAAATCAAGCTCAGTCCATGAACTAAAATACAACTGCAGCATTTGGCAACATAGGAATTGTGCCAAAATTTCTTGGAACATTCTCTCTGTCATAATATTAAAGAAATGAAAAGTATCTACAATATGCAAATAGTATCAACCCAGCCAATGTTCTGCCTATGCTATTGTACCAATTCATTTGTGACTAATGAAAAATCTACTGATGAATAAAACATATATTCCAAAAATAAAATAGTTATAAATAAATTTTAAAAACACAATTACCCTTCTAAAGTTGGTAGAGCATCTCCATTACATCTGGACATAACAGAAGTTAAATGCCAAATGTACTTGACCCAGAATTGTTTTAAAAGCAATTTTTTTTCAGTGCTCTCTGAATATAGCACTACTTACTACTCTGTAAATAACAAAGTGTCTGAACTATCACTAGTAGAAAATGACCGCGAGTGTGGTGTTAGCAGAGATGAACAAAGCCAGGGAGTGTCACTGGTTCAGACTGCTGCATTATTATCACATTTGTGAAACCTTTCAAAAATCTTTATTTTTATAAAGAAATAATGTAAATAAAATAGGAGAATTAAAAAAAATTAACCAGTAATCTTTACAGGCAGCTCAGCTACAGGTTTTGGTCTACTAATATTTATGAAACCCCATATTGCAGTACTGAATTTGCCTCACGCAAACTGTAGCCACAGAACCACTCACGCAAATGATGCATGAATAACCTTGAGTTCCTTAAACATTTTATGCATATTTTGGATCAGACCCATACTCTGAATACATACAACAGTTTTCAAGAAAACCATATTTGTGGAGAGTCTTAGCTTGACATCCTGGTGTTAGGACAATGGATGACCATTTAAGATAATAAATGATGATCTATAAAAAAGAATTTAGAAAAAGAAGACTTGGACAACAGCATTTATTTTCACCAAACCAGGACAAGTGAACTCCTTGTACCTCAATGATTTGAATTCTTCTCCTTCCCTGTTTTTCATCATAGCATCAACAAAGCATGCAGGTTGGACCTCCAGGGCTCAGCTAGTCCAAAGCCCGGCTCAAAGTAGGTCCACCTGCAGCAGGTTACTTTGGGGTCTGTCCACTGAAGTTCTGAGTATCTCTAAGTATAGAGACTCTACAGCCTATCTGGACATTCTGGTTTAGTGTTTGATGACCCCTGAGTTGAGCCAAAAAGTTTCCTGTGTTCCTACATTTGTCCTTTGCCGCTCATCCTTTCACTGCACATCTCCGAGAAGAGCCTGGCATCATCTTCTCTATGTACTAGGTAAACACTTGCTAATCTGCCCCAGGATGAAGTTGACCTTCTTTGCTGCAAGAGAACACTGCTGATTCATACTCAGCACCAGAACCCCCAGGTATTTTTCTGCAAAGCTGCTTTCTAGCCAGTTTAGCACCAGCCTGTTCTGTTGCACAGAATTACTCCATTCTAGATGCAGGACTTTGCATTTGTCCTTGCTGAACTTCATGAGGTTCCTATCAGTCCATTTTTCCTGCTTGCAGCATTTTAGATCTTCTTATATATAAGAACTTCCATTAAATACATTTGAAAAGGTGAAGAGGTTTGATGGTGTAAAACTGCAGGATAAGATTTCATGGATGTGTCTTCTACCCTTGCATCAGGATTTCTATGCCAACAACAAAAATTCTGCTTTGTGATTAACGAGATTCCAGTGCTTGCTTCTATTCTGATGTTATTTATATCACAAAGATTAAAAAAAAGGAAATAACTCCAGAAAATGCAATATCTTAGGACAAGGGATATGCAAACTTAAGTCCAAGCTTAGAAACAAAGTTTCCTGGAGAATTTATCCTAGCACTGTTTGTCACAACAATGCTGGCACATTCCTTTGAAGAATCTTGTAACTAGCTGTCATCAGACCCAGAACAAACAATTAGCTAGACTACAATTTTGATTTAACAGGGCAGAAACTATGTTCCTAACAGAAAAACAACACAAAATGACCAAAAAAACCCCAACTGAGCAGCTCAATGCTACGCCATGTACAAAGCTGTATTTGCAACCTTTCCTAAACTTTTAGAAGTAATTCTCTTCAGACTCTTAGGTTTCTTTTGGTGAAAGACATGTAGAAGTTTTATAACACAGATTTAATATATAAAATCTATACTGAAAACAAAGACAAGAAAGATTAGACATTAGCAAACATGACTAGAAAAATGCTGAACCAGAACAACATACAGAAGAGACAAGAGCATAAAGCTTTAAAGACAGCATTATTATTTATAAAATCCCACTGGCATGCATTTACTGCATTTAAACACAGTGGTAGTTAGTTCAGTCTAGCAATGGAAAACAATTAAGACCTCAGTCCAAAAAAGTATCTAGAAGTCATCTGTGAAGGAACAGTTCTAACATCTATCTGAAGTTAATCAAAGAAGAAATCATCTCAGCACTGATGAAGAGTGAGGAGGAATGAATGATTCAGTGAACTAATGTAAATCAAAATCTTATAGCTGCCTTAGAGTTTTTCAAATGGAAATGAGGCTTTTTATATCAAATTGATTTGGATTCCAGAGGCAAACTGCTTGCCCTGTTTCTCTGAAAAGAATTGACTGAAATGTATGAAAAAAAAGAGTAGCTTTGCAACAGGGAAGGAAATCAGAAACTGGCCTGCACATGTAGGAAATCAGAATAAAATTCCCATCACTCATATCATACTTTTCCAAATGAGGTGTGCATCACTGAAAGTCAGGTCCAGACATCAACATTACAGCTGCAGTTCACAGGAGCTACAAGGAATCCCATGTCCTTGAAATAAGGCAATAATGAATATCTGGTATTTTCAAGGACTATAAGCATTCATTTTGCCTTTACACATACAGTTTATTAAAGTAGTTAGAAATACTACATAACTTACAAGTCAGTAAGGAAAGAACCATTTATACGCTTATCTGTTTTGAAACTTGGTAAATATAATTCATTACTGTTGTCATTGCCTAAAACACTAGAAATACCTTCTTTCAAAGGTACCAATACAATCAACTTAATCCAGACTACTATCACATTACTGGACAGTTAAGTCAAAGAGACATTAGAAATTAAAGTACATGATTAAAATCATGTGTCTTTGGAATTTGTTCTATGATTTTACAAGATGAGATTTTCCCCACAGTAGTCCCTTCAAATGACTCAGACACATAAAATCTATTCTACTGCTTTAAACCCCATTAAGAAGGTAGCCATTCTGTTTAGAATTTGTAAGCACAACAGTCAAAATTAAATCCACTTGGATTAGTAAATTCAGTTATATACGAGACTAGAAATGAGGTTGCTGCAATGAGACTGAAAATAAAAAAAAGACAAGTCTGGCAAATTAATGGCTTAGTTTATTAACCTCATGTACTACTACTACATCAGATATATTAAGATCTTTTCCCCATTACAAAACCTGAATATTCTCAAAACATCAATATTCCGTAATTGTGTCACATGTTTTACATTCCCAAACTACAACAGCTCCTTTCCTGCCATCATTGAATTTAAATAGTTTTGGTATGACAAATGTTGAGAAAAATAAATTATTAGAGCATGGAAAAGAATCTTCTTTTCATGTGAACAATATTCACAAATTTCCTTGGCCACTTTCCCAGTTCATCTGAATAGGACTTCTGCTCTTCAGATATTCACATATAATGGGCTTCTTACTTTTACATAAGAGAAAACCCTCCTAGACAAGAACTGCTTCTAATTTTTGTAGGGATTTCTTTTGTAGTCTTACAAAAAAAATACTGCACCTTTTCAGGAGTTAAACATTTAAAATAAATTAAGTGGAAAAAATAAAATTGCATCTCTTCAGGTACTATTTTAGGCCTAATCTTTCATTTACACATACACAGAGGTGTCCTGTTATGTACAGCTCCAATGAATGATGCTGTATGAATGCTGATAACATACATAAAGGAGAGAAGAAATATAGCTGATAATAGTGCTTTAGTTTGTGAAGGAGACATGACGAGAGACAGCATCCAGGAAATTAGTTGTTAAGGTCACAACAATCAAATCCCAGATCAAATTCACAGCTGCATCAAAGCAATCCAGGTTCAGTGTGGCAGGTGCACCCACCCCGATAAAGACCAAAACTTCTTGACTGCTGAGAGAAGAGTTAAAACTAGAAGCCACAGTTTGGGGGTTGAGCCACCTGTGGTGACTGGAGTCACGTACACAGAGTGCTCCAAGTCACATACCCCAGCTACCTGAGCCCACCAGAAACGCCCCATCCAACGGAACTTAAGAGAATCCAACTCAATCCAACCTAAGAGAAGTTTTTAGACCCCCGACCAGATATGACCACGACCCCTTTGAGCCAGTCTTCCTCAGAGCAGCAGGCCTGCAGGCAGAGACTCTCCCCTTAGGTGGGGACGCCATCTAAGGAAACTTCCTGGGATGGAGTGCCTCGCCTTATCGGTGAGTGATATGCGCATTTGGAGTCGTCATTCTAAGCTTAGACTTGGTTACGGTTCAGTAGCGATAGTTCCCAGCTGACATCCTGAACCTGTATGTAAACTGTGTTTGTCGCAGTGTTTACAACCTAATATTCCTGTTCAATCTGGTATTTATATCTCAATACCACATAACATTCCTGTTCAATTTGACTGTTGCATTTTGATATCATTAAAGAAAATCGACTTTTGAAACATATCGCTGTCAGCCTAGTGCTTCTGTGACATTCAGTCTCAAGGTTTCCTGCCAGAATTTAAGTTTCTATACTCCTAATTACGGTCCAATTCAGGGGAAGGAAAAAAAAAAAAATCACCTAATTAACTTTAAGCACAAACTTAAAACCAGCCCAGTTGAGAATGAGGTACAAGCCTATGTTTAAATTAACCATATGTATAAATGTTACTGAAGTCAGCCTTAAGAGGCTCTTCAAACACTTTAACAAATGTTCATGACAGAGCATTAAAAAACCACACGTTTCATTCTATTCATCTGTGCAGTATCTGACAACTGAAATTACATGTGATCATGACGTTAAAGATAGACGTTAAGATCATGACGTTTCAGTGTTTAAATATCTCCAACTACCCTTAATTGCTGAGAGATTATTTTTTTTTGTGGGACACGTTTCAACAATTCTAGCTTTGATCTATAGATTTTATCTATTTTTTTAGACGAATGAATAAGGCTAAGAAGATCCAAAGTTATCTGTACTCAATAAAGATAGGGCTATAATGCACCCTTACGTGACTTTTACCTGTTTCTACATCTGTTAAATGCAGCATGGAATCAAAGCCCCCACTGAGGATCCTTCTTCCACAAGATGACCACCGGGCAGCTCGAACAGCACAGGAATGACAGGAGTATGTTTTTAAACACCAGCCTGTATCTACAGCATCCCATACCTTAAAGAGAAGGATAAGGACAACCTTATAAAGAATCACAGTATTTTTTTCAATGTTACTGATAAGTAGCTACAGCTAATCATCATGGCTGAGAAAGCTTTGCATTCTGAAGTCATATCTGCTAAGCTGTAAAAGTCTGTTTGAAATAATTGCACAGTTGATTAGAATTAGGGCATTTTATTAACAAGGCACAAATCAGTAATACATTTTTATGACTTGTATTATTTCTTGAAATGTCTACAATGCTCTCAATGGCAATTCATGTTATACTTTCCCATTCCTAATGCTGCCCTACCTCTGTGCAGGCATGTATCCAAATACATTTTCCCTTTAAATAATTTTTCTTCCGAATTTTTGTCTCTATCATATCTTGCTTTCCATCAAGTAAGAAGAATCCTAGCAGATTACAGCTTCCACATCTGCCTATAGATAGGCTATTATCATATACCTCACTCAGTTTGTAATTTTAAGTAGAATTTTACCTTAACTTCACTGAGAGGGCAGATAAGAGTATCATCATGTGCTACATGGAGATTTCTAAGGACTGGTCTAAGCCCTTGTATTTTTCAGTCTCTTTTGGACAGAATTAGGTTGATGCTGAGCACTTCTGAAATCCTATTCCACTAGTTATCCAATTTTTTCTAAGTATATAACAACCAATATTTTCAGAACATAAACAATCCTGCTCATATTTTAAAAATATTTTTTTAAAGAGAAAGACAATTGTTTCCAAATATTTTAGAAAATAGAATTAGTCTGAATTACAATTTCAGTTACCAAATATAGTTCACAATAATCAAAACCACAACCTTTTCATGGTGCTCTTTTTGTCATAGTTTTAAGATAAAATTAGAAGTTTAGCAACAAATGACCCATATAAAGATGCAGTATCCCCACTTCTGTGAGAGAAGGCTAAATATCAAAACTATTTTCCCTATGAATATTCTGCTTCAGTAAAAGCTAGATTATAAAATATCTTATGATTATACAATACAATACCTGTTGAGTTGTCTAATAAAATGGATAACAAATGCTATAACCATACCAGTAAATCCTACATTTTATTAATTCTAATATTAGTAGTACCAATAAATCAACACTTTGAGAGCGCTTCATGATAGTTTTATTGCAGTTTCAGTAAACCCAAGGCAGCTTATTGCTTTAAAGTCACCATTTTACTTCATGGTACTTCTCTTTGCAATTAGTCATTTTCATCCTGAAAAAACTTGCAGGATGAAAACAACACTGCCTACAAGTTTAGAAGGTTATTCTGAATTTTGTCTATTCTAATCAATTTCTCAATTCTAAGATTGTTTACGTAATGCAGGGAACAGACTTGGCAATTAACAGAATACAAGAAAATGACTTTTTTTAAAGTGAGATGAAATTCAACCTTCATGTACGTCGATGTAGGAGCACTGAAGTTAGTACCAAAATAAAATTGGCTGCATGTTTGTGCATTTTAAAGGATGTTAAAACCAAAAACAATTTGGTAAATCAGCAAACGTAAGTAGAGGTTCGCTTTCTTGTGGCAACATCACAATTCACAACACAGAAGAATGTAAAGGGGAAGAAAAAAGCAAGACTTTTTGTAATGTATTTTTATCTTCAATTATGTTTTCTTCTTACTGGACAAAAAGGACTCGCTGACAATATCATTATTATATAGTCCATACTCAGAAGACAACATTCCATTATAGAAAATTATTTCATCAAAGTATCTTCTAGCACGGAGCACAGTTCTGCAATGCAAAGCAACCAATTATCATTAATTACTTGAATAGTCAGTTAAGACAGAAACCGTGATGGCCATAGTCTAAGTATTCTACCCTACCCACAAGAAAAGAAATCAGGATAATTTTCATATTAAACTGCTTTTGAAAGTAAGTTTCTCTGCTTTAATGAGTTTTAATGATCATTTCAAGCATCACAGTATTAAAAAAGGGTTAATTGTATCTTGGAGGGCTTTTAATATGAGGAAGCTAATGAATGAATCAAGATGAAAGGAAAAACAGGTGGTACATGCTTCAGATATTTTTCTGTCCTGTTTTAGTGATTAAGTATGAAAACTCAATTTTCACAAGAAGGATGAAGTAAAGCAAGTTCAACAGCACTTCTGAGTTCCCGCTTGATTAAAAAAAAAAAGCTGTATAAATGGAAAAAGCGCACCCCTAAAGCTGCGCATTTCTCTCCATTATGTGAAACGGAACAAACGATCCACTCTCATGGATGAGACCACTGACCACGCACAAGGGACAAGTTACTGAATTCCACATTTCTCTTCACTGTTATGCTTTCCATCAGCTCTTTCTGCTCAGGTAACGGCAGTGCTGCAATGCCTTCTGGAATTAGAGCCGCTCGGACAAGGCAGTCTCGACTGAGGAAATTCACTTAGTTTCTTGCCAATTAACGTAAACTTTTAATTGCAGATTGAGGTATTGAGGAAAAAAGACCAAGAGTTAAACGAGCACTTAGGGGAGCACCTTCCCTTCCCAGGCCCCATTTCAGTCTGGCGCTTCTCCTCCCCTACTCCTACCCCAGCTCCACCTGTTCTCACTCAGTCCCTTCCACTCCCCTCAGTGAGACAGCGGCCATCGCAGGAGGCTGGAGTCAGGGCCTAGAGGTTTCTTGCTGCCTCTCCTTGCACCTTACTCTTTTCACTCCCTGCTCTTTGCTTCTTGCTGCTCCTCTGCTCCCTCTCTCCAAACGCACATCTCTTCCTCGTCTCCTCCCACCACCTTCTGTGTGTCCTCATGTGCGTCCTCAGGTTTCCTCCCATGTGTCCTTGTGGCCGCCCCCTTTCTTCAGTATGTGTGAACAGAGGCACCACATGCTCCTCTGAAGTTCTGGCCCACAGTGAGCTGCTTTCACCCATTCCAGAGCAAGTTAGAACCAGCTGTAGCAGCACAGGGCAGTTCACGACCTCCTCCCACACAGGCCAGCCCTGCAGCCCCTGCTACCAAACCCCACCGCTAATGCCCAATGTAAACCGTCAGTTCAGACAGAAGAGTTAGGACAGACTTCCTTCAAGATACCGTCTGATGCAAATTCAGCAGAGCCCGCAATGTGCTTTCAAATAATGCTGAGAGGTGCTGCTTCTGCTGTGGCTTCACAGCTTAATGGAAAGAGAAGGCAGAAGAAGAGGATGGCAGACCCTGTCCTGCTGTGCAGTGGCAATGCTCTGCAAGCTTTGTCCGGGTGCATTCAACCCTAGGTATGGTTCTGTATGACCTGCCTGGGATTTTCCTTCAAGCCTCCTATCTGATGAATTTAGCTCAGCGTAACTTTGATACATTTGTGTGTGCCCTGCTGCAAGGAGGATACTGTGCAGTGCATCCCCAGAAGAACAATTTCAGAGTTTTAACTTTCAATATTCATCTTCCAGAGGAAAAGGGAAGCTCTACTTGCTAGTTGCAGGAAGTGGTATTTGGTATTTACAGTTATCAGCAATCACTTAAAAGATGCACGCATGCCCACAGAAAGTCATATAAAGGTGAGCCATTGCACATCAAGAAACAAAAATGGGTGTGCAGAACTGAAAACAAGGCAATTAAAGGACAAGCTATGCACCTTCTATACAAATAAGAAATTACAGAAAGGTGGGAGCTGTGAATGCTCAGCTGTAACAATGTATCCACCCCAAATTACAAACACCATTCTGTACCTAGAATTGACAGAGATGTTAACCGTGTTATGCCCACAAATGGAGAATCTACTATCAGTTGGTACCAAGGAAAGATGCGTCAAATCCCATCAGAGGATCATCACAAAGCCACCATCAAGTCTGCATTTTCTTAGAGAGTCTCTGAAGTAGTTCCCTATTCCTGTGTATTTCTACTGCTTAATCATAATAAGGGAAAAGTGTAGCTAGAGGGAGAGTTCCAACATACTCTATCCAAAGCTTGAGATGAATGTCTACTCAGTAGCTGGTGCTTACTCTGTACTGGCTGAAAAGGAGAGAGGCTGCAAAGGGCTGAGTCCTTTGCATGTGAGTTTGCTTCTCTGCCAAACACTCAGATGTCAGATTAGCAGATTCTTCAGGATGAAAGGCATTTCAGGGTTTTTCTTTCAACTGAGATAGTCAAGTGCTTCAAGAATAACTTGTGTGGAAGTCACTTTTTTCTAGTCTGTCTTTCTTCACTTTCTCCATATGCTGGATATGCTTGCTCAAACCAGGATGGAACAATAAGCCTGAAAGACTGCATGGGCGTAACCAGCAAAGTTGAAATGACCCACATCCCCAAAGAGCATCCAACATGATGCCTGAACCCAGAAGCATGTTCTCTAAACTACCAAGGGAAGTAATAAACAAACAGACGCTAATCAACTGGTTTAGAGCACGGCAATTCTGCAAGGAATATAGAACCAGGTTACAATATAGCCAACAGACTTCAGTATCAAAAGAAAACTTTTTCAGGGCCTGGTACAAAACAGGGGATAAGAGTGTCCCCTAGGAATTAGGGCCATAAAAAACTTCCAATTTCAAATGAGTGAAGTTGTTGATCATGCCTTCTCTGCCAAAAAGGAACAAGAATTACAGATTCTTTACCAGAAAAGGATCCCAAACTCATTCTTCTGAGTGGCATCTACATATGAGGTCAGAAAAAGGATATGTATCCAAGAACAGTCTAAGGCTGAAGGCAAAGGCCGCAACACTATAATTTAAAAAGTCATGGTTGTAACAACTACAGCTTTAATTTCAAAGTGTTTTTAAGAAATTAAGTGTCTTAGAATTATTTAGAAAGTTGTATTTTAAATACCAAAGGCTGCTGAACTTTAGTCATACCTGTAATAAATACCTTTAAAATAAAGGTTTATAAAATAAACTCATAGATTTACATGGAATAAAGGCTTACATATTTAGTACATAATAAATTACTCAGGCAGAGGGAACAGTTCATTAAAAAATACACAGGCTGAAATATATATCTTCCTTCATAGGCATTTAAACATGTGTATCAAGTAGTATAGGACTAGATGCTATCATGCATCTGTCAAAGGAAGAAAGATTTATATTCAATTATTTTTACCAAGAGATCAACTGTTTCAAGTGTTGTTACTTGACTTCAAAACTCAGCTCTTACAGAAACTCAGTATTATTTCTAGATGAAATACTAAATTCTCATTAAACCTGACATTGTTCTTTTACCTTATGATGTCAGATGTGATTTTAATTGCTGAGCTAAAAAGTAAAAGCATACATTTCAGCCTGCTACTCTGAAAATACTGCTTATTGCCACACATTCAAGCAGTTTTATATTATAAACAATAACCAGTCCATCTTTTCCCCTTACAAAGAATCCCCAAACCAATGAAATATGCAAATGTTATTACAAAAAAGGCACATATTACTGTATTACCTCCCCTAAATCTACAATTATAAACTAATGAATTCTCCAATATTTGAAAGAAATAAACAGCCAAGACTTGAAGCTTTGAAATTAGCTAGTTATTTTCAAAGATTTTCTCCAGTGCCTTTCTGGCATTAAGATACCATGAACACTTTAATTGCATTTTTCCAATTTTATTAAAATTGGCTTTAATGTATCAAGCTAGTTCATATTTCACTACTAGTTCTTACTCTTCTGTACTTCATTATTTATAACATTGCCTTTCCATTTCTCTTCCATCAACCGCTTTCATTTCATTTCCTCTCATATTACAGAAAGTATGGTGATTACATAGTTATCTGCTAGGATTAATATATGGAGCCAAAATGGCAGGTACAAACAGCCAAGTGACAAAATTATAGTAGAGATTTCTTTACAAAAGCAATTTTCTTTTCACTTTCTCTGCGGCATGTTGTAATTCAATTGCTCTTTCACATTCTTCGTACTATTTGGAAATAAAGGCTTTAGAAGTTGCTTGCTTTCCTGTATAGCTTAGGAACATTGTGAAATACTGCAGCCAGCATTTTAGGTAACACAACCAGACCTCCTCACCCTCAAGATCAAAAGTTTAAAAATCACGTAAGCAACTAAACAATATAATGGATGACATTTATTACAGATTATACGTTTCCAGATCCTATTTTCTGACTGAAAGGTTTCAGGAAAACAGCCCCTGAAAATAAAGTACTTTGGGTTGCAGATAATAAAAATTCTCTTGGTAAGTCACAAAAGAAAGCAGGAGAGGGCCAGCACTTGACACTCAAGTAAGTAGCAGCCCCAGAAGAATGTTCAGGGGTCTGCTATACTATCAACCAGCTCATAGGACACAAAAATAAAGGCTTTTCTCTTACTGACCATCCAAACTAGGCATTCATTGCTAGAAAAAAAAAAGTCACAGCAACATAAGCAGAGTAACCAAAGTAATGTGAGAACTCATCAAGCACATGAAGACTGATAAATTAGGAACTGAGCATGTCTCTTCCATTGTCATTCTATGATTACCTACAACACGCTTGCCTCCAAGCCAATTAGACTGCAGAAAAGAAAACATAGCAGCCTTACTTTTAGAAAGAGAAAGGTGCATCTATTCAAACTGGCAGTCACTAATTGCACAGTGAACCCAAGAACAATGATTCAATTGTGATAAATTAGAGGTTGGAAGCAAGTATTGGGAATTAAGTTGTACGCATTTTGAATTTCCATGCATAAAGGAACTACAGCAAAGCCAATCAAGAATACTAAACAAGAAATTTATTTCTGGAGCATGCATAACAAAATTAAAAACTTTTTTAACTGATCAATTCAGGTTAATTTCAACGTAACATCCATACTAAAATAACAGAACTCTTCCCCCTTAATTTAACCAAGCTGTGCCATTCTTCTGTAACTACCAACTTCCTCTGTCAATGGCTCCTACTACATAAATGACAGCAAGAAATTTTTTCTAACTTCTCGATTAATCTAAACACAAAGATGGCATTTAAGAAACAGCCATGTTCAAGGATGATGTGGGATAGTACTGAGTTACAGGAAGCATGAAGAATTACTATGCTTTGACTAGAACATATGCTGCTCCCTTCCAACGCATGCTCAGGTTGCTCCACAGACTTGTGAAGAGCAAGGAGCTGAAGACCTGTGACCCTCTCCATTCCCTTTTTGGAATAACATTGCTCCCTGGTGTGTCTCAAGGAGAAAAAACTGATTTTTTTCTTTCTTTTTAACTGCAAAACTGAATTAGTCACTGAAACTTGAACGTCGTATCTGCTAACAGGCACAGATTTTAGAGAATGGTACTCCCTGAACTATACTGCTTTTCTGATCTCATCAATATCTAAATACTGTAATTTCTGTAAATACTGTAAAGAAGAAAGTCCCACACTATCTACAGAAAATCATGTCTTTTCTAGTTTGCAAAGCAGGCTCAGAACTGTACTTTAAAAGGTTCTTTGAAAGTCAATGGACCAGAGGGCAAGAGTAGTCCCATGGAAAAATTACAAAAAAGTATTTGCTGCTGCTGCTGCCTCTTCAGATTCCTCACTTGGATGAGGTGCAGCTTTGGGCAGGATTGCAAGAGTTAAAAGTGCTCCTTGGGTATTTCTAACCAACAGCAGTAAAGATAAGAAGCCATTCACATAAACAGGTACATTCTGCTGTTCATAGAACTGAGGCAAGAGAAAGCCGGGAAAAAAGCAACAAATAGCTGAAAAGCAATAAATAGCCAAGCATTAGAATTGGCAGGTATGCCTAAGCCTTTCCAGCCTCTGCGTGATTGAAAAAAATCTGATCTTGAATCAGCATGTAATGTGATATGTATAAATTCCTATAGTAACTACAGGAAGATTTAGAATGTTTCATTGCTGTTTCAATTCCTGTCTTCTTAAAATAATGAGCTAAATATTATAGTTTTAGTAGAAGGTAAAATTTGTTGAAAGGAGAATTACAAAATGGATCACTGTCTTTGCACTCTTTTGCCTAAATATATAGTTAAACTGTGTAAAAACTAAGAGCTAAGGTCCAGGAAAAACTGAGCTAAGGTCTAGCTTAGCATACAACCTGTTTAAGTGTTAATAAACTTATTTTCATACAATTATGAAGGACATAAATAGACATTCAGATTGCCATGTAGACTACGATTGATGACATTTTGGGCATACCAACTTAATTTGTAAACCAAGTGCCCCAAAAACGAGTTTTTCAGCAGGATTCTGTAAAGCTAGATAAAGCTAACACATTTTCAGATGTGTTGATCACTTGCTCCAGAAATGTTTAGAAGTGTGCTAGGGAACATATTTTAAACGACATCCATCTTCCTAATCTAGATGCGGTGTAAGAAGTATATATCAATGCTGTCATTTGAGCAAACACAGATTTCCACTAGCTTTCTTCTTGCAGCAGACATAACTCAAAACATGATTATCTTACTAGTCCAAAGCACAGGACTATGAATGGTAAAAAAGAGCCAACTTTATTATTGCTTTAATATCTGAATAAGAGTTTGTATTTGGATAGTTTATTACTAGACTACTCTCACTACTGGAGAAACAAGGAAAAAGGAAAGTAGCAAAAAACAATAAATTCAATTAGCTGAGACAGCCAGCATAAGGTGTCACTTCATTATTTTTTTTTCCCCAAAAATGGTAATATTAAAATGTTTCTTAAGGTAGCTCTTATTTTGTAGGGGGCTTTATCCAGGCAGAGGAATTTTAAGTTATACTAGTAGTGCACTGCTAACCAAGTTAGCAGTACTACTAGAAACTAGTTGGTGGTATGAAAACTGATTTGCAAACATGCCAACAAGCTTTAAACATGGTGAATCCAGCAAAGGCTGTGTTAAGTACAAGCACTACATTTAGCTTCAGGAGGCAGCACTAACATACTAAGCATGCCTATGAAATACATTTCCAATTACTTGGTGTGTTTTATTTTAATCTTCCCTCCCACAGGAACTCAGCAGCCCTTTCCCCAAGGAAGGCTCCATAATTGATAATTGTGAAGCTTCAATTGGGTGGTTTTGCCATTAACAGGAAAATAACAACCTAATCAGAAGTGTACTTTTTGCTGACAGCATCCTACAAAATTATTTTAAAGAAACACTAGTAGACTAAGATAAAACATTGACATTTTCAGCTGGCAAAGGGAAAGACAAAAGAAGTAAAACAGAATTCTGTAACAGAAAACAAAAACCCCACACCACTATGTCAAGAACTATCTATCCAATTATATACAATAAGGGAATGTTCTTGGTAAAGCTTTAATAATGAGAGCTACTACATTCAACCTAAGCTTGTTTGATGGCCATCTACTCTTGGACATCCACCTAACGATTCCATATTTCAAAAGCTAACTTGTGGCACAAGGAAAAATCTAATCAGCCAATCAAAACTGAAAACACAAATAATTTTGAAATATACATATTGGCTGGGTTTTTGCTAGTATAAATAAATAGTGTAGCCTCCATAAGAGCCTGTCAAGTCAAAACTGGCAAACAGAACTCTTAAGAAAGACGTAAATTATTAAAAAAAAGGTAATGATAAGAGACTGAGCAAGACTGATATAAACATTTCATAGACATTTCTATTAGAGAATTTGTAAATTATATATTGCCATTGTATCAAAAGCTAAAGTTTTACCCCAGATGAAATGTTGCTAAACATTGACAAGTAACACATGCATGAATGTTGCAACATGAAATATCAGAATACTAATAACATATTTAAATGCTCGATTAAAGTATATAAATGCTACAGTATTACATAATTATTCAGAAATAGGCCCTGCTGCCTTTATAAACTGACGATTAGAATTAGTTTGTTTATAAAGGATGTTTACCTACAATTAACATCTCTGTGATGAGAACTGAAGTAAACTGTGAAAGTATGAACAAGCTCAGGGTGAAATCTTGGCCTGCTAGGTCATTTACATAAAAACACAGTTAAAAGTTTCAAAGTTATTCAACAGCAGTTATATGTAAGTGCTTTCATGACACAGCAACTCATTGTAAAATATTCTTTTTATTATGGCATATCTGTAGCTGTGCCTGTTGAGCTGAAGTCATGCCAGATTTATAGTGAACTATTTCCATTCAACACCTGGGCTTCACAAAAATAACAAAGCTGAACAGGCACTTTCTTTCAGGCTATTTGCACAGAATAATGTAAGCATTGGATATGTAAAAATCTACTTCATGACACCTAGCTTGAGTCACACATACACATGAAATAAAGAGTGTATCATAAGAAATTCTCCTCTTGGATGGCAAATCAATTCAATATACACAATTATTACACAATGCAGATAAAATTTTATTAAAATCAGTTACTACCTTATTGCTGAGACAGACAAAATATTTAGGTGTGGAAGATATACCCAATACAACAATAAAAACAAAACTAATACTTTTTGTATTTGACAGAATGGTAACTTAGAGGGTTTGTTATACTTAACAAACCAATGAAAAAATTACTGAGACCTTAAATGGTGCTGCTATAGTCCATTATGAAGTGCAATTATGAGAAGGTAAAATTATTTCAGTGCAAGTCCTCAGAGAGGCCATTAAGGTGCCATTAAAAAACCATTATAATGTTTAACTTCAACAGTAAAGCTACTTCATTACAAGTCATACCATCATTTTAGAGAGGAAGGCAGTTCTCACCAGAAAGAGGTATTCTAATTCACAATAACTACTTCATCCTCATTTTGGCTCTTTCATTTGCAATTTTAAAGTTTGTTAACCTTCTGTTTGCTTATGTAAGAATTAAGATCCAAGTGGTCCAATCTCCATATGTGTTGGTACTTACAAGAGTCGTTAATGCCAATGGAAGTTGAGGGTGGGGGCTTAATAAACTTCAAGCTTTAGATTGAGTTTGAAAATTTGGATTTTAATCTCTCAGTGTTGTATCATCTACTATAATTTACCCTCCTAGCTGAGAGAATATTAACACCGCTATTAATTTCTGATTAAGCAATTAGCAGTTTCATACATATACTGCATAACTATGCAGTTAAGAACAATTAGACAATATATTTATGACCACCTGATAAGCATCTGGGTCTGAAAAAATATTGCAAAATTACTTTCACATTCATTAAATACATAGTGATTCTTCACTTTTAGGCAGTGAAGCTAGCTTCTTTTTTCACTCTAGAGATTCTCTAATCTTTGCTTCACTTTCCACCAGAAAGATCATTTCCCTCAAAATCGGAATAACTCATCCCTGCAGAAAGTTTGGGTTATTTCAGACGCACTTACAAGGCTAATCTAGCAGTCATTCTGATGTGGCTCTGCCACAGTGAAGTGACTGATTAATAGTTTCAAAGACAGGAGACATGTCAGAGAGCTCTCCGGGCCTCAGCGTGTTGTGACACCGCAACACACGCAACGCTTACCGCGCGGCATCCTCCCTCCGTGCACCGGCACGGCCACATCACAGCACAGGCGACTTGCTGCCCAACGCGGCCAGGCACATCCTGCTGCGGCTGAGCAGGGCAGGATCAGACACAGGCACCGCTCCGGAGAGGGGTTCAGGGGAACAATAACCAGACATGTTGTTACCAGATACAGTTTTAAAAGGGTACTGTTAGAGAACATGCTATTAAGTGGTGATAATCAACAGCATCGCCAAAAAAAAGCAATACTAAAGTGGGTTTCAATCTGTTCCAGCTTCCAGAACTGAAAGAAACCCCCAGTGGGAACACAGGCTATGCAGCTCCCTTAAACCGACTGTCAAGTAACACACTTTTCTTAATCATTTTTTATGGATCCCTTAGAAGTAATCTGTGTTCCCAAGGATCCAGTAATCACAGACTTAAGACATTACTACTACCTATTAAATGATATTTTTAGAGTATCATTACATTATTGAAGTATGATCGCTACTGTGCAAGCTTTGGTCTATCATTTGTTATAAAGGCACTTCAGCTTTGAACTTTTCACCCAAAATAAATGAAAATTTATTAACTTCAACAGTAGTTGATTTTTCAACTCTGATAATTACAGGCTGAAGGTGGGAGGCGGGGGGGAGACTTAGAACCAGTGCATTTTCCTTGAGGAATAAATAAACTATTGCACATCATTTAGAAGTAAAAAATTTTTCCCCAGCCAACCCAAAATACATGTTTCAGAGTCAAAATACTAAACATATATATATACACACTGTTTAAACAATACCTGGAATAACTAGAACCACTTAGGCACTTAAAATCAATTATGAGTTTGAATAATGACAACAATATTCTAAAATAGCATAGACAGATCTAGATTCTACAAATAAAGGAGTATCTCATAAAGTGTTGCACATGCCTGATGTTAAATACCACATTAAAGGGCAAGATAAAGCAGCATTTTATTTTTTTAAGTGTCATAATACTTTTAAGAATAAATATCTGCTTTAATTTTAACATCTTTGATCATTATTTAAACAAAAGGCTTTTGAATTTGAAGTAGTCTTTTTGAAGCCATGTTTCTAAAATGAAACTTCGGAGCATTTTTAAATGCTGGAGTACTCTTATATTCACTTGAAAATAAAACCAATCTACAATTCCTTGTTTGAGGGGGTTTGGGGTGTTTTGGTTTGTTTGTTTTTTTAAATGGGTTTCATAAAACAATCATAGACCATCTGACTTCAGTTCATTGTTTTGTAGCATTTTCAGTGAACATCTAGTTCAGATATGGCACCAAGCTTTGAGTTTTAGGGGCACAAAGTTTCATGTACAGTGTGTGTGGCAGAGAAGTTTGTTTTTTAAACAGGGCTGAGGGCTACAGGTTTCAAATACGCATTTATTTTTAGTATCACAGTGGAATACAAGGCACATTTAAAAAGTGACAAAATCAGTTTCAACAAATTAAATACAGTAGGAGCTATATATCTTACTTGTTTAATGAACAGTACTAGCAGCACATGTTCCACCCCCACTAAAATAAAAAAATATTAAAACAAGGTCAGTAAGTAAGATGATCTTGCTGTTTAAAAATACTTCCAGGGAAGTGGGCAATGAAGAGAAGCACTAACACAATTCAGTGTTCCTTAGACATCATCTGAATTTCTCTACAGGAATGACTGCCATCCAAGGCAGGGTGGGGAAATAAACTAAAAATTGAGGATACATGTTGAACAACCAGAGAACTATCAAATCTTATAATCTATTTAAACTATAATCAAGGTAGGCAGGTACACAGTGTGGCGTGAAAAAGCAGCTTAGTTTCTTGTAATACGTATTAGAGCTTTAACTCATACGTTGGTTAGAACCTATGGTATATATCTGTTCAAAACACAATCATTGTACAGTTGCTGCCATTTTTTATTGGTTATATTTCTTTACAGCATTAAAGTTGAGAGAAAACTGACATGTTTATTTTTGTTACTTTTATGTATTTTTTCTACATTGCCAAGTGAAATCTTCACAGTTCTAGTTTCTTTCCTTGAAACCAAAACATCACTATTAACAAAATTCTCCTGAAACCATTTTATCTTGCCTGCTCATTTAAAAACTTCAGGGAAATTACACTGATAGACTTTCAAAACACATTGATTCCTTCTGCAGAAGCACATATTTGTTTGTTAAAATGTTTTATATCGCATGCATCATTTTAAAAGACACTAGAAGACTGCAGCCGTTTGCAGCATAAATTCTTCAGGTAATGAGATCAAGATCTCCAAATACAGTGATCCTTCTTTTGACTTTTATTTTGGCAGACAGCTAGAGTTTCCCCAGTTCTTCTTTGTTCTTAAAAAGGAGAGATTCCAAAAGAATGGAGATGAAACAGAGGTAAGAGCAGCATTTTTTCCCCTTTCCCAAGATTTGGGAAAATACTTTGCTTTTCATTGATATCAGACCACTCCAAACACAGCCCTTTTGGCTAAGAGCCCTTTAAAGGCCAGCAAGGCACTTGTGGGACAGCAGTGCAACAGCTGGCAGCAAATACCCTTGGACAGAGATGCCAGCTCCTCAGACCAGTTCAGCATCCTCTGTACTACGTCGCTCCCTCCACTGCTGGTTTCAGCATAAACTCTGCAGTACCAAGACATCAAGTGAAGGCAAGTGAATCAGTCACGTTACACACAGCACTTGCTCGTCTCTCTAAAAGGCAGTGAAGCTGCAATCTCTGAAAACTATACTAATCTAGACACGCTGGGAACTGCAAAAAATTGAACGTATATTAAGGTGTAGGATCCATGTTATCATGGATTTGAAGATATTTGATTTTGCCTACATATTTTAATATCCAGATGAATAATTAATTCAGGACTGTCTACCACAGCTTATAGTAGCATTTTACTGAAGCTGTATTACACAATTAGAAACAAGCTGGAGTGATCTTTACCTTCAGAGGAAGAAATATCAGAGTCACCTCTGGCAGCTGAGCAACTTTAACAGCTTGATTCATTTCCACACAAATAGCCTTATCCTGCAGGAGTTCAGAAACAGGGGTGAAGAGAAAAGACGGATGCAAGCCCACTGTTTGATTAAATTCTTGCAGTAAAGGTCTTGAAGCACGAGCAGATTTTTTTGCATTTCCCAGAGTGGAATACAGTTTGAGAAATACAATGAGCAGTTTGATTATTTAAGTGACACTGAGGATAAGACTAAACTTTAGTTGTAGCAGAGATAACTTTGTACTACAATCAGTTTAGCCAGGACAACAAGAGAGCACTGAAGAAGGTAATTTATTTTGATAGCTTATTTAAAATTATACTGGATATTTTTTAAGTGCTCTGAGGAATACACCTAGCCTGAAGGCTACAGGGATAAACTTTGGTTGAGGTCTTTTCAAGATTTTTCTCCATAAGATGTTATTCAGCAGGATGGATGTACAATATAGGAGCCTCCACTTGTTCAAGTTCTACCAAGGTCACCCAGACTGAGAATCTTTCCTGTTTTTCTTGTGGAAAACATCCTGCTTTATAACAACTGTTTGTACCATTACTAAGCTATTATGATTTTTACGTGTCTCTAAGAACTGGGGAAAGTAATGAGGAAAAACATACAGGAATTTTATGGTCCAAGTGACAAGGGTCTCTGGAAACAAGGTTTGGTCTCCTGCTTCCCCTGGAACAAGCTGCTATGTATGTTGTGAATATTATGTCTTCTAACACACACATTGAATTGTTGCATGTGAATTGGAAATGTGTAATTCCTACGTAAATTAAAGAGCCTCCAGACAACAACTCCAAGCACAAAGCTGCTCAGGTGGGTCTCCACTGGATGGCTGAAGGCAGATTTTATCCAGAATGAAGTCTGTGAAAAATACTGGAAAATACTGGAAAAATACTTCCAGGTTAAATCCTGGAAGCTGAAGAGCATCACAGAATGAATAACATGGTGAGGTACAAGTGATTATTACATTATGGATGTTTGCATTTCCTGGCCACTAACGGGGAGTGTCTCCAGTATTTGGAAGTGTAGGAGGCAGACACCCCAAAGACCCTGGGATTTCTCAGAGGTTCACATTTGGCTCCCAGGATATTCAGTGCCTCCTATAAGACCTGCTGACTCAAAGAAAATAGTCTGCACCACAGATGGGGAGGGCTTTCTTCCACAGAGCCCAGGTTTTCTTTAATGTGTGCAGCAGTGCACACAAAAGGTATTCCCTCAGGATATTCCTGACATTTAAGTGTAGTGGAGACAATCCTGCTCTGCAGTAGCTATCTAGGAAAGAAGCCAGTTGTTTTACAACTTGTCCATTTTTTAGATTTTTTTGCAGTTTCCCTCCAAACACACACCACAACTCAGTTTTCTTCACTCGGTGCAGCCTTCACCAGAACTATTCCTTGGCCCACTGGTGGGCCACTGCACAGCTGCAGGTCTGGTAAGCATGCTAGGAAATTACTGTGACCAACAGAAGTGTCACCTTCCCTTCCAGCTTCCCTCATGTTACAGACAAAAATATTTCACTTCCACATTTATCTTCAGCACACTGGGGCCATCGCACTGATTCCCGCTCTTCACATCCATGTGTCTCTACACTAAAGAGAGGGGTACAGTTTTGGTTTGTTTCCCCAGTTGGTAAAGCCCCCACCAGCATTACACCAACTGTCTCAGGTTAACTGAGACTGGTCTAATTCACAGTAATTTTAGCACAGATGTACAACATCGGCTGTGTCATCCTATTTTCTTTTTAAGTATATTCACTTTTCAAGTGAAGTGATTACAGCAGCTCCTCTTCTCCAAGCAATTTACACAACGTCAACATGCCTCATTAGAATACTCAGATTTTATTTTTTTTTGAGGGAACTCAAGTATCTACATATTAACAGCTTTACATAAAACAAAACTGATTAGCTTTTATTATTTCTCCTTTGCATATCTATGCAATCCATTAGATAGAAAGGGGCCTGGCACTCATATGACAACAGAAGATTACAAATATGTTTAATATTCCTCTTTGTAATATAGTTCAGTTCCTATAACATCATTTAGATTGCCCTATGGAGCTTCTGTACTTTGTGCTTTATAACATTTAATCTCTCTCCTGCGAAATCTTGAAGAACAACCTATAACATAAGTCAACCCAACAGTAAGTTACTGACAATGATTTCATGAAGGCCTTTATCCCAAAGGGTGTTGGTAGGTAATTTGCAAACCTAACGTACATCTAGTCAGCAGAGAGGGTTTTCTATGTTTGTTTACTTTCCTGTAATGTAGTACAATCATATAGCTAACCTGAAGTTGAACAACAGATCTTTGATTATATTTTTCATCAATACAAAGCAGAACAGTTTGCATCAAATTTTAAGATTTGAAAAATAACCTTGAAAGAACAGCTAGCTATTTCTTTAACATACTCCTTTGGTAAATAGCCTTTTCTTTATTAATATATCAGAGGGCTGTTTACTTTAATAATAGATTCAACAACATTAAACAGAGCCTCAATATTCATTTTTAAAAAACTTTTTCTTTCTTAAAGCTGATAAGCATCTAAAAATTGTGTATTTACTTTATCTGGCTATCACATGGTGAGAAAAATGACAGCAATTTAAGATACAATAAGTTGTGCCTTAAAGAGGGATTATTATTACTGAAGTTCAAATGTTTCAAAGCTATTTGCCAGCAGTAACTAATTTTTTTTAATTTAAACTAGTAGTACAGCTCAAGTGAGTAGTGTGGCTGAAAGCATCTATAAATATTCAGAATTGCACAAGTTAAAAAGTATCTACTATATTACTCTATAGTAATAGTTTAGAAATTAAGTAAAAAGCTTGCATAATTATTGTGGTTTTGTCATATTAGGGAGACAGTCTTACTAACTTTCATGTTACAACTGTTATAAAAGCATAGCTTTGAAGCTGGAAATGAAAATAATAATACTCCATGCTAAAAATCTAGAACCAGGTTAAAAACTAGCTTTCTCCTATTTGGATATTGACATGAAACCATGAATCAATGACAATGTAGAATTATCAAGGAGCAGATGTGAACATACTGACCCTTACAAACATTGCCTGGCACTTACATAGGACCCAATTAATTATTTTTAACTATATAAGCAAATGTAATATTTAGATATTTGTAAAATTACACACCACTGCCCCTCCCACACACTTTTTTCCTAAAGTTTGATGAAAACATTTCATTTTAGCAAGCATTAATGCATAATTATTCTATTCTATCATGAGGGGATGCCTCTGGTTCCATTCACATAGTGCAAACCTACTCGATCACCACATCAGTGCAGTGGCACCATGAGACATCCCACTGTTAAACTATCCCAGAGGAACACCTACCTAGCTCGGGAGGGCATCACACCAACCCCCCCTCTGCAGCTTCTAGCACCCAAGCTGGCTTGACTGCTCTATGCAGTACAGCACTGAAACATGCACATAAACCCAAAGTAACTTCCACCATAGGTCCCAGAGTGCTCGACTCCCTGTCACTACCACAACATAAACATTTAAGCAATACAACCACAGATCAGGTAGAATGGTTCAGCATTTCTCACTGCAGTATGACATGCCTAGAGAAAGTGTTACTTCACTACTAGAAGTACTTCATTGCATTTACTTCACTATCACTATAGAACTACAGAATGAATAATTTAAAAATTAAAAGTTAATGTAAATATTTTGGGTTTGGGTTACTTGAAAATTCTAGTAGCGTTACAGGCTTCTGTATATCAGCAAAAATTTAAGGAGATTAGTGACCAGTTTTGAACATATTTTTCAGGAGTATTTAATTCCCATATAAGCACATAAAACTGAACAATTTCTAAAATAAACAATCATAATGTCAACAGTTGCATATCAAGTTTTTTGATAAACCAGGCTCTATACCAAGATACCCAAAAGCAGATTTCTCATCAGTCCTTACAAAGAAAAGAGTCCTTCATGTGTAATGGCAGAAAAAAAATAAAGCAGTAAGTGTTATTTTTTTTCAACCCATTTGACATAGCAGACATATGGGTGAAAGTTTTTTGACATTCAGAACATTACCATTCAGTTAGAATGAGTCTATGATCTTCTCCAAATACTTAAAATCAAAACCTGTTAGTTGTGAAAAGCTTGTTTTCTCCAAGTCATTCTACAACTGAAAAATTATTATTGGGAAGTTTCCTCAATGAAGTGCTTACCACCTCCAATGTGATTTTCACATAACACTTTGAAGACCCTTCCACAGTCAGATTCATGTTATTATTTCAGCTTCCTATCACTCAGCTTCTTCCCCATTTATGTTGCCATCACTAAAATACTTTTACCACTCCAAACAGTATTCATCACTTGCTTGGTTATGCCTTCATGTACCTGCAGTTATCTCCATTCCCACTGCACAAAGCACAGATCATTAGTTTAATTAATCTTCATGACTGTTTCTAAAATTTAGTAGCTTTTCTTGCTGTTCTCTGAATTAGCTTTAAATTGATGTCTGAGAATTCAAACATGTTTAGCATGTTGTAAGTGCTGTCACAAAAACTTTGTTGTAAAGCATTTATACGTCACAGAAAAAGATTATTATGAAATATAAGTTATATACTATTACCAGGATTTCAGTGGACACCTCATTCACACAGGTGAATGAAGTGTGCAGGCAAAGAGAGTATCCATTTTTTAAGTATGAGTAATTGACAATAGAGGTTTTCTGTTAATTTAAAGCTCTTTATATATAAAAGCTCTCTCTATATAAATATATGTATTTTAATATACATACACACACAAGCACATGTAAAGTGTGCTGCTGCAAACAAGGAGACTATCATTGTTGAAGAAAGATTTATTTTTTAAGGGAAAAAACTTGAAAAGAATCCTTTGACATTTCAATTAAGTTTCTACATGAAAGGCAGAGAAGAAAGATGGAAGACAGAAGCTGGAAACTAGAACATAGGGAGGATTTTCTAGGATATATGAGGTTTTTTTGGTTGCACTGTAAGCTATCTTAGGTTGTATAATGCTCTTTGCCAAGAAAAACCATCCTTACAGAGAGAAAAACATACTGAGCATAGGTGCTATGACAGAAAAAACCCTTCTGGTATTATCATAAGCCATATTTCTTTAGCTGAAGATGTCAACACACCTTCGTAACACCTCATGATAGATCTAGACTGCCAGCCTCATTTGCTACTGCTTGTCTCTTCGTATTCTGCTTTAAAAAAAAATAAAAATCAACTGCTTGCTTTCTTTAGAAAGAAAAAAAAATATCATATACAGCATGGTTCAGATGTTAAAAACACTGCCCAGATATAGCAGAGCAAATGGAATGGAGTAACTGATTCTCCATGCAGCACAGGTAGAGATAAAATGTACAGAGGGTCTAAGCAACAGTAACACTTTAAGAATGAGTTAAGTAAAATCTGGTTTTTATACTGCTAAACCTTTAGAAGCAAAGTACATTTTTCACAGTGGGTAAGAAATTCCAGGAACATAAGTACTACCTTGAGTAATTATTGTTAATTAACTAGCAATGAGGCACTACTTCCAAATGTGACATTTAAAGCACATAATGTGATTGTGAATATTCACAAAGATAATTAAGTTCATCTGCTTCAAGTCCTTGATTTCAGCACATCTGAAAACACCTCTTAAACTATCATTAGACCTGTAATCAAGTATTTTGTTGCTCAGGAAAATTGGGTACCTTTGCTTACCGGCTAATATAGGGATATGAGTTCAAATGCAAGTACACGGCTTTTGTTAAGAAACTCTCCTTCAGGCAAAAGCTGAGAAAAAAAACCACTAATTCTGATTGTTTTCTCAGAAGAGACAGTTAAAAATAAATTCCTCACACCATCAGATGTAAACAAAAAACAAAAATGACTGAGCTTCCTTAACTGAACTCAAGATCACAAGACCAACATGAGGGATTTTGTTTGAAAGTATTCATCATCAAGCCACGGGTACCACTACTGTGCATACTAAGGATACTATCCACATTAGGTTGTATACTTTCTTCCATCTTGTTTACAGCTAAGTCAAGTTCATTACAAAAAGAAAAATTCAACCAAATTACAGGGCTGAAAATACAATGTATCATGTAAAAATGTGAAAAATCGGAAAATGTGTTGACATGATTCTGTTGGGGGAAAGTTATAACCACTACTGACTTCAGAGAAGGAAGGAGGTTTTGATCATCAACACTGATCCTGGTCTTGATCAAGACTTGCAGAAATAAACCCTGAAAATAGGAAAAAACTGATCCCAAGAACAGGGTGTCAAAACAGTCATGCCTTGGTATTTTATGCTTTATTCTTTTAAGAGTAAAGAAAGCTTCCTTCCACTAGAAAAGAGATTAATGAATAATGTGCTCCAAGATGGAGAAGAAACATTTAGGCAGCATTCTAAAGTACAACAGATTAAGTTTACTCCATTGCTTTCCAATTATTTGACACAGAGGACTTTTAATCAGTCAAAATAACAATGTGAATAATTATATGCTATAAGGATGTCCTACTGGTCTGTATCTCTCTACCCAGTTTGACTAGCAGTTTTATTCTATACCTGAAAAGTCTCTCCTGATGAAAATTTTGTCAAGAATTATGGTTGGAGAGAAAAACAAGGTGAAATATTTCTAAAAAAAGGAAAATCAAATGTTCTGAAATTGCATAGTGCCAAGAAACTCCTGACCTTGTCTAAAAGACAGTTCCTGCTGCTGCCTAACTGCCTAAGTGCACATTTAGTGTTCTGCTTCAAAGGTGCGTTGCAAGCACTGGCAACACCTACCGCCCAGAGAACAGAGAAGGGTATGAGACACTCCATGCTGCAGGTCATTAACCCCCAAGTCTGTACCCTGCTTATAACAGCACCTAGCTGGACTTTGCTTGGGAGGATGTCATCCTCCAAGAAAGCATTGATCCTTTTCTCATCAGTGAAAGGACAATACCTGACCCCAAACAGCGCATACATCTACGACTCCCAATTCCAGATTTGGGAAGAACTTCCTCGAGAGATCTACATGTTACCCACCTTCCCCAATATCTGTTTTCTTAAGCTCTAAATGGACTGAGAAAGCAAGAAAAAAAATGTTTAAAAACTCTGGAGATGAACAACAGTGAGAATTAAGACCATGTTCCTGCACTCCTATGAAAGACACAAGTTCATATAAAAGTGATCTTCAACCAAACTAGTCAATAAAATCACAACTGTAGTTCTCCAACAAGTGCTCAAGGCATGTTTCAGAAAAACACAACCTACTCAGGCTTATCCAAAAAAAGAAATACACTGGAGGAGTAAAACTTAGTATATAGATCTTTCTTGTCCCTCTCTTTATTCTGTGTAAGAACACCAAAAATACTGTTGAAACGCTTTCTTACAGTCAAAATTCAGTAATGGTCACTTTTGGAAAGTTTCATGAGAACTACTTCTGTTCCCGTATTAAATGGCCAGCAGAATAAAACGGGCAGTTACATTACACTAACATTACCGAATGTAAAAGGTTAACCCTAAAGCAAGCCATGTTGCCAAACAGGCATTAATTGAAGGCCAACTGCTATGGTCCATGTGCCCTCAAAGCTACTACAGATTTTACCTCCCCCCTTTTAGAACAGAACAACTAGGGAATAGAAGGAATAAATAAGAAGCAAAACTATGTTGTTAGTACTGTTCTGCTATTTCTGTGGAAGTATGACAAAATAATGCCTTTTGACACTTCAGAGGAATAAATGTGTATGTTTCTGATGCTCACCACTGAATTTACAGCAAATTAAGAGGAAAGCAACAATTTAAAACATGTTTTTCAACTGAATTCATCTGCTCTACAGAGATAGATGGTATTAGACCATATACATCATAACCCAATATGTAGATTATGCATGCTACTTTCTCGAAACATTTTAAAATCCAAAGTATTCTCTGAATTACTGCAGAAATTTGTACTAAAGGAACCTACTATTTAACACCCTATGTATTAGGCAATCCAAATGAAACATCAGAAACTCTCAGCCAAAATATCAAATAAGAGTTACAAGAATAGTTGAGGCAAAGCAGACCAAACAGTAAGATTCATACTATCAGAGACTTCATCTGATATTTTAGTCATCTGTACCAATCAATCTTTTTTTAGCTAATTCCCACTATTTGCAAAAGAGGTATGCTTTCCAAACACTGAATAATAAGGCAAGCTGCCAAAGGAAGAAAAAAAGGGAAAAAAAAGAAAGAAAAAAAAATAAGAGAACCACCTCTAAATAAAAAAAAAATATTTTTCACTCTGAAGACAGGCAACCCTTACATTACAAGTAAAGCTCACAAAAAAGGCAATTTGTAAGTAAGTGTGTATATATATAGTAAAGGATACTTAAAACCATTGCTAACCAGTAACTCTATTCTTCCAACAGCAAAGTGTTTCTGCCATCATTTGCCATCTTTCAGTGTAGTATGTTCTTTATTTTGTAGAAGGATTCTGAGATAATCACACCTGAAGCAAATCACAAATTCTCCATTGACTCTAAGGAAGATGCTCACACAGATCACATTTTCAGCCAGCTAAAAGTTACGAGCATGACTAGTTTTTCTGAACCTACAAAATAACAATTGTACATTCATGCTGGGCAGACAGTGGAGGAGAAGTAACTTCCCACACACACCAAAATAAAGGGAAGAATTCCCAGCTATTTTGCAGTTAACCTTTAAGTGTTTTGTGACGAATCATTGTAATACAGCTAATATGGCTGTGGATGTACCTCAAATGGTAAGCTCCTGGAAAATGAAGAAATGGAAAGAAGTTACGATATAATTATAAATCAGTTAGTGATTTAAGCTATGGTTTGTTGTGCAATATGAAAAACCAGAATTACTTTAGCAGAAGGTGAAGCCAAATATGGCAAAGATACTTAAATCCCCACCCCAGTTGTATACTACATATACTAAAATTTTGGCTTAAGAAAAAGAATACACAAAAATTTACTTCAGATAAATTATCTACTTCATACACTGTATTAGGCATATTTGGGATGACATGGTTAAAACAGAGAAGTTTGATGCACATATTCAAGTAATTCAAGAGAAACCAACATATAATGACAGAATTACTTTAAAACCACTAAATTTTCTATTGCTGAACCTATATGGGAGAAGAATAACATGACATAAATTTGGCAGTTTCTCATCAAATTCACAGTGTAACAGTAGTGTGTTAAGAATGATACAAATGTGTTCAGAACACCTAAAAGCACAATCACATTAGTGGTTACTAGTAGTTACTATTTGTGCCCAAAAAACAGTTAAGCAATCAATATTTTACCAGCAGGCAAAGGAGAAGAACTTTAAATGTATTACAAATCCCCAGTAGATAATTAGCTAAATTTCTACAGCCATTTATCGAATAATCTGATTTTCCCTTCACCTACATGTATCATACTCATTTGCAACAATAATTTCTCCAAGTCACGTACATTTATGCTCTATTAAAAGTGGGTATTCCTTGTAAGTGTTATTTATGCTCTATTAAAAGTGGGGATTCCTCATAAGTGTTAAACACCTCAATTTCAGACTTATAGCACTTCGAAGGCAAATTGTCTTAATTGTCCTCAATTCCTACAGGTAACTGAGGACTGGATAGATATGTTCACGAAAACATATCCCACAGATATTTGCATCCTACAGATTTTGAACATCCACTACTACAGTAAGAAACACTGTTCTATTCAGAACATAAGTACAGTCTTAGCAACTGTACTCCCCAGCTTCTGAAACACTGTCTATCTATTTGCTGTTGACCTATGACTTATTTCTGAAAGCAGGAGGGAGAAAACAAACACTGACCAAATCTTTTAACATGTTTGGGGTTTTTTCCCTTAAGCTTCAGTTAAACAGTGGCTATCAAAATTCAAAACATATCTATTTGTACTGTACTTCAATATTACAATACTTTTTTAACATAAAATCGTGAATCAGCTAAGGCCATTCGTGCTTTACAGCTTTATGTTGATATATGTACATATATAAAATCAGATAACCATCTCTTCTATTAATACAGTCAATAAAACAAATAAGTACAAACACAAGAAATTAAGAGGAGCAATTTAAGCTGTCCCATTCTTGCACATTATCCACTGGGAGAACTTGACACAGGAGGGACAACAGCTATGGACAAGCTCCGCCGACCCCACCATCAGATGAGTGGCAGCTGTTCTACAACACAACGCAGCCAGATACACTGCAAGCAGGTGCATGACTGGCAGTATTTGTGCAATAGCACAGAGTAACACATTGCCATCACAGTTCTAAAAATAATGGTAAACAGTTGGACTTCAGGACAAATTTCTATCTGTAAGAAATAACCTAATCCAAATTTATGAGCAAATTCTGTCCCATTCCCAACATGACCAGGTGGCTTTCTTATTTTAAGAAGTAGTTATTGCAGCCTTATTGCCCACACTGATTTGAAATAATATCTAACTTAAGGGGCAGTATACAGTTAGTGATTCAGAACAGCTATCTGAAAAGCTGAGCTTTAATGAATCTTGCATTTATTTATCAGTAAGCCTGGCTGAGTAACATTTTCTTTACAACTCTTCATTCTTTCAACTAAAAAATAAATTGTTTATTATTCCCAAGGCTATTGAGAATGTTCATAACTGCAAAATAACCCCAAAAGATGAAAAACTCTAGGCTATGGAAAATATAGATGCAATCTTAAACCCACTGATGTCAGTGATATAACCCAGTCTTAAAGATGAGCAGAACTAAGTATTTAATTATGAAAATAAACTATTATGTCAAGCAGCTATGTGTTTTGCTGGTAATGAGGACATTCATAACTAGTGCTATTTCAATACTAGCAAGCAAAGTAAGATTGAACTATCTAATTAATTTTCATTTCTTTTGCATTGTTAACATAGTGCTAGCTTTAACATATTTGCCGAGCTTTAACATGTTTGTAACGACTATGTCATCCCTAACCACCTGCATCCCTAACAGCCGTCCTTTCCATAGAGAACCAGCTGTGTCTCTTCCTCATTATATAATAATATACAATTCCAGCCACTAGTCACAATGTTCAGAATGAGAAAACTTCTTTTAATGAGTAAAGTACAATCTGGAAAAAGACAAGAAGACTAGAGAACAGGACAAATTCCAAAATCTGACTTCAGAAAGCAAGGTGTTACACAGCTGGCACATGCACAACATACAAGCACATGCAGTCTTTACTATCTGTCATGCACAATATCTTTAATCCATTAACCACCCGAAACATATGAGAAAGGTTGAAGTTTTTTAGATGTGCCCTAGAAGAAAATCAGCACGTTTAATTTAAATTAAATAAATAATAAATAAAAAGCCTCCACAAGCTCATTGAAGGTAAAGCTCAGTCTTAATATCCTAACCAGCCAGTCAGCCAGCAGGTACATACTGGAAGACAAATCAAACACAGTTCCAGACTAGCCACAAAATACTTTTTCTTTGAAGAGGGACGATTACTGCAATGAAACATGATATGTATGATAAAGGAGAGTAAGTCATTAGTTCCACAGCAGCGAAGCAACTTCTCTAAAGAACAAGAGTTTTTTTCATGTTTCCTTGCTCTTTAATTTAAAAGGAATCTGTAACTAACAGTTGTCTTTATAGCATAAATATATAGCAAAATGTCATTAAAGTTCTTTCTATCAGACTTATCTAAAGATCAAGTGTCAACAATCTTTGGTACATTCACTGATATTATGACCTTAAAGATGCAGCTATTTCACACATGTTAAAAATAAAATCTGCTTAAAAAAAGCAAGGACATGAACATACTGAAAAGAATAGAAACTTCAGGAAAATTGTTTCTACTCCTGATGCTGGATAAATCCTACACAAGTAACCTCTCTATAGAACCTGAAAAAGTAGAGCAAAGTTTCTCAAAAATTTGTTTCCTTGACAACACCATCAGACCAAGAGAGGTAAAGAATCGAATTCACAATCGATGCCTTGTAGCTTTCTTAGCAGATTTATTTTTTTTAAAAATATATAGCAGTATGCAAGATGCATCTATAAAGCTAGACTTCTAGAAAAGAAGCAAAGTTAGACTGGTGTTATTTATATTTTTAAACAGCAAAAATATTCAGAATTTCTCAACTGTTAAAAAAAATTGAGATACTCCCATAATGTATTACAGTCATTTAAGAACTTAAAACTACTCTAGCTCAATTTTTTTCAAGCACCAAAATCTTGACTTTTTTACCAGCAATCTTACTGAAGCATCCAGAAGGGGGATGACACCACCATACATTTCTCCCACCTCAGGTGACATTCTGACATTAGACTGCACAGCAGCTGCCCACACAGATCCTACTCATAATTGGAGGGCTTAATTTATGATATTATCAGTTAAGCTTCATTAGAGACACTACTTCATTGACATCCCTAGCCCTGACTTTTTCTTCCCTAGTAGGCTGGCTGTGCTTGCAGGAGGACAAGGTTGCTTATTTCTCTACTACAGGCTACTTCAGAGGCACTTAGTAAAGAGCTGGAAGAGTTCTCAGTATAAAGGAAGTGCAGAACTGAGCCATTCAGGACAGATGGGTTTTTATGAAAAAAGTCAGATAAACACTTAATATTCTTGATATTTCTCTAAGTAATGACACAAGTAATCAAAACTTTTTTTTAGGTAACATGAAAAAACAGAATCCTTTCTTCTATGTCATTGTTAAGGACATCCAAAAGTCACTATCCATCCTTTTGGATTTCTGCAGAAAGGTTTGTGAAATAACACTACCACAACAGCCATGTCCCCCATGCATCTCGCCTGTGGCCACTTCGCACCTATTGGTCAAAATCAACCACATTTCACAGAGGTCTCAGTATTTTCCCCTCAAGACTCAATCAGCTGGATAAAAGGGAAAGACACTGCAGAAGCCCCAAAGGAAAGAGAAGTTGAAAAGGATCTACAGCCAGCCAGTCTCAGGACCCAGCCAGGCTGCATTAATGCTACTGCTCTTGGAAGAACTTTATTTTCTGAATTTTTCTTTAACTAATTGCCCATTCTGGGGGAAAACACAGGCATATTAGCTGTGCCATGCACGAAATACCCATCTTCTCCCGCTCTTCTCCCCCATTGCCACATCCTCTAACATGGCCATAACGCAGTCAAAAATGCTTTGCAAGACCACATGGGGTACTACTCTAGTATTATTTAAGGAGATCCTAATTCAGGAGACATTTCCAAGTGTAAAAAAAAACTAATGCCCCTACAGAGCTGAAAACCAAACCCAGAAGCCAAGAGGTTCACTGCATTTTTGCCCCCTTTTCTTTAAATGTCAGTTTTCACACAAGTGTCAAGATAAATTCTAATCCAAAGCAGCACTGAATATAGTTCTTGTGAGGAAGCAAAGAAAACAATGGCCTATCAAACAGCGTAGACATCAGGATGGTGCTATTTATACTCAAAGAAACATACTTCTTTGAAAAAACCCTTTGAGGCACAAGAGTGTGTCAACTACTAAGAACATAATAAAAACTATACAAGTCATCTCCAGCTGTGGATTTGAAGAATGTGAACAAAGGCATTACAAGGATTTCTGTTTCCTTGACAACGGCATTGCTGGAAACAAGAAAATAATTAAAAAAATACATCTCTATGTAACAGTGCTAGGTATTAACATACCAAATGTGGAACAACCCTTACCCACACATACCTTTGGGATGAAGAGACCAAAATCGACTGCATTCATGAACCATTCTTTGCTAACTTGTGTTAACGGCTTTTGCAGAACAATTGTGTGAGAGAGAGCTATTAGATCCTGACCTGTATTATCATCTAGGCATAAGCACAGTCAGAAGCTTTCACTGATGGTCAAGCACATTCCTTCCTGCATGATGTTCCTTTTCTTACAAAATAAGCATTATGGAGAATACTTCTCATTGAAGTCTATGAAATAATTTTGTTAGAAAAAGATCAAGGTATACAAAGAAGCCCTTTTAGCACTCAGGAAAGTGGCATTACTATGCATATATCTGTCAAATAAGTGTACTTCCATCTTAATAATCAGCAAGCTTAAAGTCCTTGGAAAAAATATACATAGTTCTAAACAGATAAAGGAAGAAGGTCAGAACAAGGCATCACAAAGAAAAGTCAGCTTCAGTATTTCAGAATAGCCTATTTAGTAGCCTCTTCAACAATAGCCTCTTCAACAAGAAAATGACAATGTTTTCACACAGTTAGGTAAGCAGCACACAATCTCCAGAATATGAGCGTTTCCTTGCCACTTCCAAGATAATGGGGAGAACTTCTTATTAATTTTAAAACACAGTATTAAAAGTGTACAAACATCAGAGATATCTTTTTTAAAACATTTCAGTTAAAGTGGAATATATGTTTTAAATAGGACAATTACCCAAATTTTCATCTTGCGCATCAGCTACAGTTAAAGGAGCATTGCCACAATTAGATTTTTAAAATGAATCTAAGAATTGCAATACTTGGGGTCCTAGCAGCACGATACCCAATACTGCTTAGTGAACAGTTTGAATCTAGCTCAGCAGTGACAGGACTATAGCCATCTGACAGCTACGTGTGAGTTTATAGGAAATATGCTGGCAGCTTAAATTCATTCCTTCATAAACAGGCATGCATGTGACAGAACAAGAAACACTGCCTAGTTCAAGTGAATTGTGTGCAGAATGGTTGAAAACGGGAACGTTAGAGTTTATTACTCTGAGGCAGGGTAACGGCAGTATCTAGGACATCTGTATTGCTACCATCAGTGCTACACACATTATATGGATGAATGGAGGCTATAATGTTCCAGCACTTTCAGTCCAATACAACAGGATCAAGAATAACAAATTCCTGGAATATACTACTATGCTAGCTTTCTCCTAACACACAACTACAAAAGAATTAAAGGTTTTGAAAATATGAACAAAAATAGTATTTCTTGTAGTACTTGATACTCTCCAGGAAGCAAAATCCGTACATTACATTTGACCAGTATGAGTAATATACGACTCTAGATCTAATGATCACAAGAGAATCTCCTAAGACTAGAGAAGTATCTGGAGGAGATCTCTTGAGGTAGCAAGTTACAAAGATGAACTACTTTGGAGCTCAGAAATCCCCTGACTTGAAAACAAGCAGAGACCAGAAGAGGTCTTAAATGCACCATAAAAATCTGACTTATTCTTTTTCTCTAGGCATTTACTTACGAACCCTACTAGAGACTGACCACTGGGCTAGACAGAGCCTTGGTCTGAACAAGTAAGGTTGTTTTTGTGTTCTTAATCATGAGAAGCAGGCAACGTCTCTGTTCAATGGGCTGACATTATTAAACTAAATTTAAAAACTTTTACTTTCCTCGTGTAGATCCAGCTGTGACTACATGGATATACAGTTCAACTAGGCAAGTAGAGAACAAAATGCATAAGAAAAACTTCCAACAACATGTTACAAGTCATCCCATCAAAGTGCTATAAATATACATCTTGCATACCGAAGAATCACAGTACTTTCTTTCCTTGATCCTGTTCCATCAATGGAGGGTGAAAGTACTGAAAATGAAGAAATACTTTGCAACAAATGGAATACCTGCTGTGATGCTCTAAATAGAAAACCAGGAACAGAGAATTAAAAGTTTACAGATGATTATATAAAGACTTTACCTTGAGTTAATTTTAAGACAAATAGGAAATACAGAATAATGGTGTGGGAGGCTTGAAGTTATGAACAATTGTTAAAAAGCTAAGTCCAGCATCAGTAACTAGTGAAAATGTTTACATCTCTGGATCTATGTAATTAAAAGGTCCTCCAAACAAAAGAGACTAACAAAGTGAATGCAGTATAGTGGTTTCTGCAGTTGGTAAACATGTCTTTCAAGAAATTTTTTCTACCCTGCTACCTAAGGCAAACAGCTGTATGCAATGGTAACCTGTGATTTTGGATTCTGTATTTGAGGTTCTAAACCAGAAATACCTAAACAAGGTCTGATGTTCAGGAAGTGTTGAATATCCATACTATGGAAAGTAAGCACCTTTAATAACAGTGTTGAGTCTCAAAATGTTGCAAAAAATGTTGCAAAAAACACTAGACAAGATATTAAAAATCACAAACACTATTTCAGTGTTTAAGTAGGCAAAACCAAAATGGCAGTAGTAGCCTAAATTTCATTTACAGCAGCTATTCAAAGAGAAGGTAGAGAAGAAGTGTATCCAAAGATAACAAATTTAATCAATTCAATCATGTTTCACAATCCTTAAAATACATACTTAAACTAGAAACACAAGCCACTGATAATACAGGTAGAATGTGTAGTGAAGAAGAGTACTGCCACAGTAAGAGCTCCCACTAGTACTTTCCCTAACTTGAATCAGGTTTCCTGCTCCTTTTTCCAGCCACCTAGGCTGGAAGTACTATCAGTTTCCCCTTCCAAAGGGGAAGCTCAAAATTCTAAGAAAATAGAGGGCAAAAAACTTGCCAAAGCCTAAATCTAAGCCCGCCCCCCCCCAACCCGGTCCTTACAATTTAAAATTTAGCACGAAATATTCTTCAAGTAATGCTCCAGACTTGAAGAACTGCGGGTAATTAATCTGCAAAACGTATCACTTCCCATATGAAGTTCTATCTTACTTCCAGGTCTCTCTGAAGTTTTCTTATACGTTTTGCAACACATGCATAAATTTTTAATTTTGGTCTTTCAACGTACAACATGGAGGCAAACATTACAGTCTTCCAGTCTTCGCAGCCACAGTTTAGTTACCATTCCTTTCAAAGAAGCTGAGGAGCCCCCTCTGCTGGTAGAAGTGTTACTCTAGAGAATTACACCCCTGAGCCGATAACTGATTTTTTTCAACTGTACCACCTGACAACTGTTTGGGGTTTGTTTTTGTTTTTTTTTTTTTAAATGCAGCTATACACAAAAAATTAATAGCAAATACTTTTAATGAAAAATATAATATCCTCTAAAACAGTGCATTCCTTCCTTAATACGCAAGATATTTATACAAACTGCTTCAGATGATCTTTCCTGACACTAGGCTATTCTTCAGTCAACACAAACTGAAAACATCAACTCATTTATTGCAAACACTTTAGTATGACTTACACTGATTCATAAAGAAGATGGTAAAGTGCACGTTGGTTAATCTGGGAGAACATAAATGGAAGACTGTTCTTTTCCCCTGATTTAAACAGGATACATACATACACTTAAAAAGTAAGAAACTACATAACCAGTTCTATATATACATTTTAGATATATCCCTGTGTGATATGGATGATTTGGTCATAGTAATTTAGATGGCAATAAAGAAATTAAGATCACTAAATTAAGATAACTAAACCAAGTATTTCTTCCTTCTCCATGCAAAAAGTTTCCCAGAAAGGAAAATTCTTAGTTTCTGATGAAAAATTTAAGAGAAAAATATTTAAGCACATAAGAACAGATAAAAGATGCAAAACTATTTGGCTAAATGGTACAAAAATTGCATACAACTATAGATCTTTTGATTTAAGCACAACAAACTACCACAATCAGTTAAATCTGCGTATACAGAACTCTTACTCTGAGAAATCTCCCCTAATATTGAACTCTTCAAAAGATAAATGTCTTAATGCATAGGCTGAATGCAAGGACTGAATCCAAGGTATTTACACATAAAAATATTCAGTCACAGTTATTCAAATGACTAACTGAAATTACAGAGTTTTGAAGCTCTGGATTGCCTACTCTCTCTGATCATACAGGGATTTTAGGCTTCTAACTGTGCTTTGAGTTTTATCTGAATCGGATGTTGAAAGTAAATACTGCAAATATCCTGAGTGTCTGCATATTCCCATTAAAGGGAGAGAGGACACACTCCCACTGCCCGTATTTAAACTAGCAATTCCAAGCAGCTGTTTTTGGAAGAAAACAACAAAAAAGGTAAGCTGTGTGAAGGTACAGGATCGGAAAAAAAATAGTACATCTACAACTGCATCTGCATTTTCAATCAGTTGTTTTATACTTCTACCAGAAAATGGAGAACTTCAGGCAATGGTAGACAGCCAAAAAATCCCCAGAAGATAAACTACTGCTGTGATAGTCATTAGAGATTTATGGGCTCATGACCCTAGAAAGTTAGTGAAATTAGTTTATAACATCACATCAATACTTAATCTAACTGTGCCCTCTACTGGCCTGAAAGGTACTTCTGTAAAGGTGCAAACTTTAAAGATGCTGCTGTTCATACCATTAGTCTTCGATTTCATTAAGAAATAACAGCAAGAAGCATTCATAGGTATTTCTCTACAGGCTACCTTCCAAAATACGGAAGTGTGTTTTAATACACCTTGTAACAGTCACATTATTACTTTATTAGTGTTATAGACTTGCACGCTCTGAAGTGTTGCCAACTTTAACATACTCTATTTATATGAATTTCCATGGTTTGGGGCACCTAAAGCAATTAGATGTCTTCAAAAACCAGCATTACTGTTAAAGACTGCTTCCAATCAGGGGTGGTAACACTACCTTAGAAAAAGAAAGTAATCTTCCTTTCTGCTTAGAAGACAAAACAGACAGGCTATTATTTCCACTTTTTAATAATTTTACATTGCAATGACAACTTTGATTTTAGATTGTTTTACCAAATTTAACACATACATAATTTCACTTATCAGTAAAATGAGGCTCTGGGATAGTAAACAAACATTAAGCATATGGTGTGACAGTTTAAGACAAAAAGTCAAATTCAGACACACTGAAGTCAGAGGTGCATATAGTTTTGTACAATCCAAATTTAAATTGCTGCTTACCAAAAACATCCACCAGCACTTTTTGCTTATCTTAGTCTTTTCCTTCTAAGTCTGTTCTTCAAGTAGCAGCCAAGATTTAACTTATTAAATATATTAAAGGACACTTGCAAAGAAAAACCAAGGTACTTTTTTCCTCCATTTAATCTTTAAGACAAAGATGTAAAAAAAGCATGGGAAAGAAAATAAAGGAGGAATCGCTCACAGTTCAAAGTATTCGGATTTTGATGGTGTGATAGGTTATGTTGACTACAGAACCAGTGAAGTTATTATAACTTAAGAGAATAAAAGATAAGCAATTGAGAGGAGTAAATTTTATTTATGCTATAGATCTGAGGTTTTCTCTTCCGTGAGCACCAGTGCTTTAATAGACATAAAAGAGAAAAAAGGAGAAGCTCTGTCCAAGATTCAAGAACATCACTGCTTCAAACACAAAGTCAGCACATATTTCACAGGACCCCATGGCAAAAATGGGGAAAGAGGAAAGAAAAGAAAAAAAGAAATTCTAAGATAAGAAAAGCCATACAAAAGCCAAACTAAATGAAACTCAGTTCTCCACTACAAATTAAAACAGCAAGAGTTAAAAAAAAAAAACCACCTAATTTTAATAAGAGCATTTAAGAATATTTTTTCCTACATGAAATCAAAACACAAATTCATTTTTAAAGTTCCCTCCTCTCCTTTCGTTTTAGAAGTATGTTGATACAGAGGGTGTATCTTGCCTCTTTACTTACTAGGATTTACTTAGAAGCCCTAAATTTTAGAACAAGTTTTAAAATAATTGTACCTACTATGTTAAATACATGTTAGATACAATAAAGAATGCTTTCCACCAAAAAGGACACTTTCTATGCTCTCTTATCAAAACTATGTTCCTGTGTAAATCCACTTTGGAAGACTATTATTTGAACCCACAGGGAGCATTAGCCCTACATCTGGAAAAGCATACACATAAAATATTTTTATTAACCATTGTTAAAATAAAAGCATGACTCATCGGACTGACTAAAATAAACAAAGAACTGAAGCCAAATTCACTAAAGCTAGAAGGAAAATACACTTTAAATATTGAGCAAATAACCCTTGAAACCAAATTAAAGTGGGAAGACTCCTTAGATCACGACAGGACACCTTTCAGGGATACAAGACCTGCCACATTAGTTCAGATGAAAAATGCATCTGACCTGACATACCTCCTCCACCAGTAGTCACTTAGGCCTGTCAGAAAGGTAAAGTTCATCAAAATATTATTCCAGTATTGGCAGTCAGTTGCTTAATGACTTAAGGCAGAATCTGTACCCAGACCATAGTGCTTATTTCCTACTTTTTAATATCACAATGGCCATAAGGAAAACCTAACATTAATACAGATTACGAGAAATTACCTACTAGAAATCTAACTTCTTAAGATCTAAAACACTGCAATGTCTAATAAAAAAAAAAAAAAATTCCAAAATAACAGAACTGACTATAAGTCTAGTGAAGGCTTAGGCTGCAAGTTCATAATAGGGTCTTGTACTGCAAAGCATCTCCTCGAATTCTGAATACACTGGAACCGTTAAACACACACAAGCAAGGATGTTATTCCCAGAAGATCATTATTTAATACAGTATTTTTAAGTTTGACGACTGGTCTGCAAAGCATCTTGTTTTACATTACCTTTACTGTTTTATCCATAGAAGCCGAGAGAAGCATGTGACTTTGTTCTCGTACAGGACACCACTGGATTTCATTAACAGGGCCACTGTGTTTAGACATGTAAAATATTAAGCTTTTGGGGACTTCAGTTAATTTATATTTGGATCCCAAATATGGCTTAATTAATTCAGAGATCTTTCTCGAAGTCTGCTCTCCTGATATGCCCAGCTTAACATCACAATCTGAGCTATCTCTCTCATCAGATTCTTTTTTTTCAGGCATACTGGAATTTTCTTGACGCAATCTTTTAGGGATATATGGTCTAATTCCTTTTATGGCAGTAGCACTGTCTTTATGTATTCTCTTCTGGGAAATGCCATTTCCAGAGTTTGTTGAAGAGCTTGATGTCTGTTCATAGTTTTTGTAGGACATACATAATGCAGTATGGCCAGAGTATGCTCTCCTACAATGAGAAGATATCGAATCAGTGTTATTATTCTGTGCATAGTGCTCAGGGGGATCTTCACAAACAGTGCTTGTGCCAGAACTGTCAGTGTTCTCAGTGGGCTGCATTTCATATGTAGATTTTGTACCCAAACTACCAGGTGCAGAGTACTGAACACGATTCACAGATGAACTTGGACGGTTTGTTTGTCTGCTAGAAGTATTGGGGACTTCAGCCTTTTCAGTTTCTGTCTCAGAGTCTGAATCATCATAAGCAACCAGTGAGGAACTCATTAAGGCTAGACACAGCAGACTCCAGAAATCTCAGTGCTGGAATCCTCCAAAATTATGATCTAGAATAAAGAATTGATTATTCAGAGCACAATTTATTACAGAGTCTACAATTTGAGTAACTTAAGGATATAAATATGCTATTCTTAACAAAAAAACCCGTAACTTTTATTCCTGTTTATTAATGGAATTTATTCTTCTATTATAAGACATCTGTACATTCAATTACGCAACACCATTTGCCTCCAAGCACTTCGCATACATTTTTAATGTACTGCAGAGATGCATTTGCATACCAGAAAACAATGAAAATGAGTATGAAAAGGAAAACAAACTTGCAACATAAGTACTGCAAATTACTTTAACCTCACTTGCAGTAGCACTTCCCCCCCCCGCCGAGGGTAATTAATTATGTAGTGTTTTGGTATGTACATTTATAAGAATACAAAACCAACTGTTTTGGAGTCAGTCTAACAGTATCTATTTCTTAACAGTACAGATGACTTGAAAGAAGCATGAAGGGGTTCAACTGGCAACTAAAAAAGTAAATGCATTTTTGACCCATTCAGCAGTCTTGCAGTACAAGGAAATCTTCCAACTATATCCACAGAGCAAGTTCCACACAGCCTTTAGTTTTACAGAACAGACTTAGGCCAGAAGCTATGCTGAATTCATTATTTACACTTACTTACAGAAAAATAAAAGCACAGATGCCTTGTTTGCTGTGGAATAAACTTTTTTGAAGTGTCTCTGAGAAAGAAATCTCACACTGAGACTGCATATGTAACATGCTGAATAACTCATCACCATAACAATCCCACCAAGCTTCTTCCAACAATTTGGATGGAGCATGTGGAGTATAGGGTTTACATTCAAACACTTGATGTGTCTGCAAAAATAATCTTTCAACCTCTGCTGTTTATAGTAGAAAAGTACTGCTACCCTTCAATTGCTAAGATTGATTAAATGGGACTTTTTTTTTGTTTCCTTGTCCAGCTGTTAGCACTCATTACGCTAAAGTGATTTAACCCACAACACTTTCAGATCAGCTGCTGAAATTCTTGGTTTAGGTCAGTGAATAAACCACCCTCAAAAGCATCTTGATTAAAATGAGAAAGCTGTACAAAAGTCAGTATCTACCCAAGCCTTTGCAGAATTGATGCCAGAAATGTAGGTCCTACAAATAGTACTGCAGGGGCAGTACTCTGGAACTTGTAAAGATTACTCATTTAACTTCAGAAGTAGATCTACTTGAATTAAAACAAGCATGTTTACTTTAACCTACAGAAGTGTTACATTACAGGCTACAGTTTGTAGTCTGTAACGAAATTTACAAACACAGATCCAGAAGACAGGTTCCTATTAAGACATACACATTCATCATCACAAATCCTTTCCAAGATAAGTGATCAAGACGCCTAACTGGAACAAGGTGACCAACATTTTAGCACATAAAAGCATCAAGATCTCCCTCTAGAGGACATTTTGTCTTTATCTGAAGTTTATGACAGCTGTAAGTGACAGCAACTGAGAGCAAGAAAAAGTTCTTTTTAATAATACAGCCTCATTTATTAAAACAGCGTAAACAGTGTCAAGGAAAAAAAATTAAGTAGTGTTTCAGGAAAACTTAACTAACAATTCAATTCAAAACCAGTAAATTGAAGGTTTTAGCCGTAAATTGAAACCTCTTATCAAATAAATAGCAACTTTGAAGGACTGCACTTCAATAATTGCAACAAGTGGTTAGTGTTTGTATTGCAGGGTTGAAAACAGGCCCCAGCCAAAATGCATCATGTTCAAAGAACAAATACAGTACGAAGCTGACCTCTGGCTGAAAGCTATAAAAGAAGATACACAAGTGGATTGGGATAGACCTTCAAAGTTACTTTATTTTGTTTTAACACAAAAAAATTTAGGCTGAGATTCAGAGGTAAGTGCAAGATGGTACCTTGCACACACCAGGTTAAAAAAGCTTCCTGCGCGATGTTGGAAAGAAACTGTCCCATTACATTTGGTCACCATAAATCCAACCCATCACACACACCACCTGTAAGCGTTAGTATTTTTGTAAAAGGAAAGCATCTCTCTCGCCTTAAGACTTCCCATTCCACTGCTGTTTTTAAAAAAACACCCCCCCCGAGTTTTTTTTTCCCCCCCAACAAAAAAAAAACGGGGGGGGGGGGGGACCCACAACGTCCCTCATTGGAAGCATACTGCAACTAGATTGTGAATTTATTAACAGTATGACTTACAACGTACTGAGCCAAGAAGGAAGCTCATAGAGTTTGGGTGGTTGTTTTTTTTTTTCATTTTCACACGACCGATTTATCCGAACGCACTAAACCGAAGAGCGTTCGGGTCGGCGCGCACAAGGCCCCAGGCCCGCTAAGGGACCGCAAACGCCCACAGAGGTACGACGTGGAAGCCGAGACCGGCACTGCCGGCCGCTCGGGGCACGGGCCCGGCCGCCGTCGGACGAGAGGCGCAGCCGCCTCCCCGGGGCCGCTTCCTCGCTCCTAACGCCCGGCAGCCCCGGGGAGGGGTGGAAGACCGACCCCCAACCCGCCGCCGGAGCGCCCAGGCCGTCTCCTTCTCCTCTCCCCCGGCCCCGGAGCCCGCCCCGCGCCGCCGGTACCTGCGCCCCACAGCCGCCGACTGCAGCGCGGCCCGGAACTCACCCGCCGACCCGCGGCGGCTCCGGCTTTAAAAGCGCGCCGGGTGGAAACAAGGCGCCCCGCTCAAGCCGTTCCGCGTATCACCGCCCTTCCGCAGGGGCGGCGTGTTGGGAAGGGCAGGGGTCAGGCTGCGGCTCGCTGGGCGCGTACGAGCCCTTCTCCCGCCGCTGCGGGCGATGCAGAGGGAGGTTGGTTGGGGTGGTGACTGTAGGGGGCGGGAGGACAGTGGGAAGCGATGGTTCCGGGGGTATGCGTTTCCCAGCCGGGAGTCGTGAGTGACGTGCCGGTTGGAAGGTGATGCAATGGCAGTGACTGAGGAGCGGTAGGGAGAGCCGAGCCGGGCCGGGTAGGTCGGTCACGGCCGGGCCGGGGATGCGGCCTCGGTGAGAGACCCCGGCGGGTGGAAGAGGGGCTTGCTGGGCGATTGTTGCTGCCCCCGTGGCCGGCGCTGGGAGGGGGGGTGGGGGTCTCTGCTGGGCGCATTCCCTCCCTCCCTCTGTCCCTCTGTGAGACGGGGCGCTTGAGGGCTTTTTCCTCCACTCCCTGCGGGGCCGCAGCCCCCGTGGCTCCATCGCCAACGCGTCAACAGAAAAAGCCCTTTTCCCTGGGAAGGGGGGAGTGGGGGGGGGCGTCCTGGTCGCTGGAAGATGCGGCCCAGCCCCGGGAGGGCAAAGGTGGTGGGTGCCTTTGCCTTGGCCGGGCAGGCGTGCGGTGGGGAAGCGTTGCAGGGCTAGAAACATTCGCCTGCTGGTCAATTTTATGCGTGGCCGTTCCCGCACAAGAGTTTAGCTCTTAACGGCTGTAGTACAGTGAAGAGTCATGTTGGACTTTCTTCAGATGAGAGTGGTTGGGTGGTCATATTATTATCTCCAGGAATCGTCTTGCATACTTCTATTGTATTTTCATACAGAAATGGATGATTACCGTGACTGGGAAGGTAGGTCAACTATGAAATGCAGCCTATGTTGGAGTACCTCTCAAGGCATGTTTAACACAGCATCTGAGTGCGTACTGCCTGCTTTAATTTCACTGGTCATTTTTTGGTTTATTTCCAGGAGGCAAAACAGTTTTCAGGAACATCAGTGCTGTCAAACTTACATTCTCATTCTTCCATTCGTTCATGAAAATTTTTTCAGGAGTTTTGTATTACCATTGTCTTTGGAAGTCTTGATGTACCTTCATGCAATGTTTGTCATGAAAGAGCTCTTCTTAACGTAATGTGAAACTCCGTTCTTTGATCCTCAGGTCTCTAACTTACCAAATCAGATAGCAAACCAGGGAAAGTGATCATAGATCCGTGACTGTCATCCAGTTGGATAGAGAGGAGAATACAGTAGTTTTCTGATACCAATGCCAAGGATTGTTTTTGAGCCTCGTCTCATGACGATTTAGTATTCTGAAACAGTCACAAGCGCAGTACCCATTACAAGTTACCATGCATTGCATAGATAGAAAATGCACACAGTTCTTGGCTTCCAAGTTCACACTGTGAAACAGGCTTTTAAGTTCATCGTAGACTCTGGTCCTAAATATCCTGGTAGTCCATTCTCAAGTTCCCACGTATCATTTTTTTCCTCCAAATCTGTTTGCGTACAGTATGTAATGTGCGTGGGACTGTTAGTTTTCATAATATCAATAAGAAAGCAAGGAAAAAAAGTCATGATAAAACGTAGAATATCTAGATGTTTCTTTCAAACAGTTCATAATTGCATTTATGAATTTCAAAAGATAAAGACCTATGTTCCATATTGCTGAATTCCTAGCTTGAATTCCACCAGCAAATAAGGACAGTACTGAGGTAAATAGAGATAAGTTTTAGGTAGCAGTCAATATCTTTTGTGTTCTATGATTGTAATATTCTTATCTCTTGTTGCAGTGACTAGGCTACTTTTGCTACTTCTTAATGAAAGTGCACCTTCATTTAGGATTCTATGCTTGGCTTAAATCCATAATATTCCAAACTTTCTTTAAAAAGTCTTTCTCTTTCACTGCTCTCCAGTATGTGTGCTCAGCCTCAGCTGTGACATTTTGGCCTTTGTGAATCGAGGCAATCTATCAGTAAGAATGTACATTTAGGAATCAAGTGAAAACACCAAGTCATAAGTTGTTCTACACCAAGGAATAATTCTTGTTTACCTTTTTCTATTTTGTAGAATTTGAAGCTAGTAAATATAACTGGCATATTTCTACAGAAAGAGTGTGTGTTAACCTTCATAAACATTTTCTAATGTGAATTTACTCTGCATACTTTCTTTTCCAGTGAAATATCTTGTGCCCATGTGTCATGGTTTAACCCCAGCTGGTAACTAAGCACCACACAACTGCTTACTCACTTCCCCCCCACCCAGGGGGCATGGGGGAGAGAATTGGAAAAAAACAAGTAAAACTCATGGGTTGAGATAAGAACAGTTTAATAGAACAGAAAGGAAGAAACTAATAATGATAATAATAACAATAATAATAAAATATAATAATATTAGTAGTAATATAAAAATAATAATTAAAAGGATTGGAATATACAAAACAAGTGATGCACAATGCAGTTGCTCACTACTTGCCAACCGATGCCCAGTTAGTTCCCCAGCAGCCATTCCCCCAGGCCAACTCCCCCCAGTTTATATACTGGGCATGACATCACATGGTATGGAATACCCCTTTGGCCAGTTTGGGTCAGGTGTCCTGGCTGTGTCCCCTCCCAACTCTTGTGCCCCTTCAGCCTTCTTGCTGGCTGGGCATGAGAAGCTGAAAAATCCTTGACTTGGTCTAAACACTACTTAGCAACAACTGAAAACATCAGTGTGTTATCAGCATTGTTCTCATACTGAATCCAAGACATAACACTATACCAGCTACCAGAAGGAAGATTAACTCTATCCCAGCTGAAACCGTGACACCATGAAAAAGAGGAAAACACTAGTATCCAAATAAAAGAATGTAATTAAATTATAGGAATACATCAGAGAATTGTTTGATATGCTTTAAATTACCTCTTTAAAAAACACTGTGAAACTGCAAATAATCAAGCTTGCAGGGATTGAGATTAGGTTAAAAACTTAAGTATTACTGATAACACATTAGTCAGTCTTATTTTAGTCAATTATATAATCTAAGTATGGTATCAGTGTTAATAGACTAAGCAAATTAAATTAGCAGGTAGATGTATATACGTCTCAGTTTTCTCAAAGTATTCAACTGAAGCTGAAATCTGGGAATATTGCAGCTGTCTGACAAACAAAGCCTTAATGATAGATAAGTTTTGGTAACCAGCAAGTTACCAAAGCAACATTCTTAAGTTTTCTAGGCAGGTGAAGGCTTTTTACAGTGGCAGTTTAAATATATACTGTGTAAATATAACCAAGGTTGTGATTAGGCTGATTATTTTGTAGAAGGAAGGCTTTGAAATACTGCTGAACAGCTAATGCAACTATTCTGTACTTTTGTTTCTTCTTTTTTAATTCTGGGAAAAGGAAGCCAAATGAACATGTATTTTTATTAACAGCTTTTATGATTCACTTTGGTTACATATGTATCTTGTAAACTATATGTATTCATGCCTCATGCATAGCAATGGATCAATAATACGCTAGGAAATCTCTCCAAAGAGGCATAATCCTTTACAAGTCAGTAGGACTTGACATGGGCACAGAGTTCTTCCTTCATGGGCACGGGCATGGCATGACAGAGGATCCTTAGGGCAAATGCACTGTTTCCAACAGACCACCATTTGCACCTCAGCGTGAAGTTAATTTACTCTTTCAACTTGCATTGCATTTGTCACTGTCACGTCTGAATACAATGCATGTAAAATAAGCATCAGCTTATGAATTAGGATGACATCACTTCCTCAAGTAAAAAAGCTATACAATAGCTTGGGTGGTTGCATAAATCGACCACATCAGATTGTGAGGCAGCAATTCACAACCCTGGCCAAGTTTTAATGATAGTTTTCATGGAAAATTTACTTTTCCTTCAGTTCACTTTTGTCATTAGGATCTCCTCTGTTATCTCATTTTAACAGCCTTAGGTTTTCTGAAATTCTTTTATAATTCTCTGTATGCTGTCTGTGTACCTTGTTATTGTGGTATGTTCATCCCAAATGGATTCATTTGAGGTAGTTGCAGTTTCACTTACAATGTTGTTTTTCTGACAGATGGTGTCCTCCTTTCCCATTTTTATCACTTGTTCTATGTAAATATGGCAAGCTCACTATAATCAGAACCATAATGCTTTTAAAACTCTCTTCCCAGTTTATCCTCTGTTCTGAATATTTAAACAGCATGATGCTTGAATTTTTACCAAAAAAATTATTCAGAGCATATGTACTTCTAAAGATCTCATCATTTTGTACAGAGACCTGCTGAGCATGAATAATTTTTGAAAATAAGGATTTCTTAAAATAAGGAATTCTGCCTTTGCAGTTAAAATGAGTTTTCACTCATGGCAGATTGGTAACAGATTCACCAGATTTCTTAGACATAAATAAAACTCCATTTTTCAGTTAGAGATTATCTTAAGACAATTTATCAGGTAATTTTAGAAAAATTAGAGGGAGAAATTGCTGGGATACCATGAATTGCTGTGCCGCCTTTATGGGAGGCATATGTAGTAAAGTATGAGTTAATTCAATGCAATCCATGTTATAAGGGTCTCCTGTCTTGGAAATTACTAAAAGGTGTTCGGTGTATTCATTAAAATTAAGTACAGCAGAGCTTATTTATAACATTTTAGACTATAACTGATGGGACAAAGATCAAGATATTTCTGATGTGGAATGAAAATTATTTTAATGCATTTGATAACAGAAACTATATGCTTACTTAACATTTTAACAGCATTATTTAACTTTCTGTACTTTCTGTGTTAGTGTACTATAAACTATGCAGTTGTAGTTTTCCAAAGTCTCGGTTGCTGTTAATTAATAGACTGCTAAGAAAGATTCAGATGATGTTATTGTTAATGTATACAACATAATAGATGTTAGCCTGAGAGAGAAGCCCATTTGTGGAAGCATGAGCATACTCTGTGCTAGGAAGTTCCAGTGATCAAGGTATATGTTGGACATAGGAAGACTGCAGTGTTATTCTCAGCCATCTCATCGGGTTATTTTTTTGTATGTACTGCTGAGAAACAGTACATTTTAATTCACAGCCTATTGCTTACTCAAGGATTGATTGTTCTTTAGAAAGCAGCATTTCTCACTAATCATCAGTGTATTTTATAACCCCTGGAGGAAAGCAGTAAAGAAGATGACTAAGCTTTTCTTTTTTATATCTTTCTTTGGGCTGAAGTACTATATCACATATATTAAGACAGAATTCCATATGATCGTTATAAAAATCTCATTATCACTCAGAATTTGACAGGGTATCAAGTAGTGCAAAAACATTAACTAATCAGGAATTGGATAACCTCTACCAACTGTTCCAAGATGCTCTGAATCATACATATATTTCATTACTTTTACTTTTGTCAGGAGTTTGACTTTGAAAAGGTGTTCTGGTGTTAAATACGTAGACAAACAACATTAAAAGTGATCTCTAAATTTATTTGGTACTCTTGTCAGTCTCAGTCCATTTCTGTATGAAACTGAAGCTCATTATGTTAATGTATCCACATTTATCAATCTGATATGAATAGAATTAGGTATGGGGTCAGTAGTTTTCATATTCTTATTCTGTTCATCTAACCTTCAAGATGTAAAGGAAAGAATAAAATACACTATTTTTTGCCCTACAGTTCTTCTTATTGTTGCTGCTGTTTTGAATCTACGAGCTGAAAAATTAGAAGACATTAAATTTAGTTGAATTGTAAATAAACAGATCTTTTGCAGTCTGGCAAAATGGCTGATAGTCCGAACTGTGATTTGGAATCTCTGAGTCCGCTTCAGCTGTTTGAAAGAGTAACTGAACAAGGAGAGAAAGTCAGAGCACTGAAAGCAGGAAAAGCACCAAAGGTATTTCCATTTCATGTTTTGAACCCATGCTTTTTCAAGTTAGGTCTGTCTTTAAGTGCTGGAGAATATGATTGGTTTTAGATCTATTTTGTATTGCAGTAAGAAAAAAATCTTGTTAAAAAATATTTATGTCCATTTTGTGAACTGTGGATGTACCTGGAACAAGGTAGTCACTAGCAAGAGCAAAGTTTTTACACCTGAAGTAAGAACAGAGAGTCATAGGCTTAGAAGTCTGCTTCAGCCAGTTGCCATGCTACGTGACAGGATCCAAGGTATTTGGGTTTCAAGTAAAATTTATATCACTTGCATTCTTCCCTGGTTTCTCTTTTTCTCCATGCATTGTTGTACACATTAGCAAATATGTCCTCCTGTAACCGTACTGACAGTCCCTGCTTAATCTCCCTTAATTCAGTAATTTGCCATTAGTTTCAGGTTCCCTATTCTGGCATCACTATGTCAGCAAAGAGAGGTCAGTTTTAATATGGGTTCTCTTAGGGTATTGCCTGTAGGAGTAAGCCTTGAAAACTGGGAGTTGAATAAAGTGATAATCTATTTGTTCCTTGCATGAGATGTTACAATAGCTTTGTATTAAAAAGGTCATAACCATGAAAATTGTGAAGAACTTTTTGTTCTAGTTTGTCTTCAAGTCTGTCAATGAATTGTAATGAATAAATTAAGGTGAGCCACTAAAAGCATTGTAAAGTAAATTAGATAATTTATATTTTTTATATATATATCTTAGAAATTTGTGCTTAAAATGTTAAGCTTGTTTATCTCTGAAAAGCAAGCAAGCATTTTTTTTTCCCTCAGACAGAAATTGAAAAGTAAGACAGGTGCTTCAAATACCTTGCTCTAAATTCTGCCAGTTAGGAGATGGTTACCTGCTATTTGCTTTTCTTTTACCTTTGGCAGTGATGCTGCAAACATATAAATAAAGGCTCAGAGTTTATGAATAATGCAACTCAAGTCAAAGCATGGATGCAGAATTTTGAAAGGTTAGGACATTAATGTAATTGTCTATCTTAAGTATGTTAAGTCAAACAGGTTTTTTTCCTTTATTCAGGATGAAATTGATGCAGCAGTGAGAATGCTATTATCATTAAAACTGTCATATAAAACAACAACAGGACAAGATTATCAGGCAGGCTTGCCTCCAAGAGATCTTATGTCAATAAACAATGGTACAACTAAAGAAGAGGATGAGGATTTTGTGGACCCCTGGACTGTGCAGACATCAAATGCTAAAGGCGTGGATTATGACAAACTCATAGGTATAACTCTTTCTTCACTGCTACTAAGGAATTTATGTAAAGTGATCCTAATGACTACAAAAACAGCAAGAAATCATAACAAATCCTGATCAAAACCATCATAGGTAACACTTAATTTACATCCAATCTTAGCATTTACATGTCTAAAGAACCTGCTGTAGGTGCTGAAAATGTCCCAGGCAGGGATTTGCTATGGAAGACTTAAATATTTTCAAAGAACTTTTCAGTTAAAAATAAAACTTTTACTCGCAGTTTGTTTTTCGGCACAAGGACTGTTATTAGAAGTTATGTTAATGAAGGCACTGTGACTGGGTATCTGCATCTTTAGCGACTGTGATGCAGAACAGCTAGAGCCTAGAGCATTCTGGCCAAGCTGTAGGATTCTTCCTACCATCTCTCCATATCTGCCTTGACTTCCAAATCAGGTAGGGCAGGGATGATCCAAAACTAATGCAAAAATCTGTAAGTGTAATGACTTCTTCAGAAGACACATTATCAAGCAGCCAAGTGCTGGCTGGGATGAAGAAGATGCAGCTCACTGAAAAAACATTTATGTAATGGAAAACATTTTAGACAGGGGTGTTACAACACCTGCAAAGTTTTTTAATTTAGGAAACAGGGGTTTAGTTAATTTCTTTATTTGTTTTACAGTTCACTATTTTAATATCTGGTCTGAGTCAAGCACAGAAACCGGTGAGAGAACTATTCATTAATTTTTGCTATCTTTGGATTTGGTTTTTTTTCATTATTGTCAATCTTCAATTCCTATTTAGTACGTCAGTTGTACATTGCTGGTGTCTGCTTAGTAGCTTTTTTCTCACAATAGAGCATATACCCTTATGTGGCAGTAACCATATATTTGCTTTGGGGACCTCAGTTGCTAGTGTCAGCATTCTTTTAACTCTGCGTGATGTTATTGTAAGATCATGTCAAATGTCTGTGCATATTGGCTTAGTCTGCAGAAGGTAATAGGAGAAAGAAACAGTTGGAAAGGGAGAAGTGTGCCAAGAAAAATATATCTTGGTGGGGGAGAAGGAAAAAAGATAATTGTTAGAATCTAAAAGTGGACAGGATCTCTCATCTTGTTACTTGTGTAGGAGGTATGGAGAAGGTAGGTTTTTATATTTTCTTGGGGGGGGTTCTAAGTCTTGCAGAAAAGTGGTAAGAGTAGAATACTTGTGTTGGCACAATCTCAAGGTCTTTCTGAGAATGACTAGCATGACTTCACTGTAAATCAATTCTCTAAAGCCGTGTTAAAGCCTGACAGCAATGCCCTTTTTTCCAGTTACTGTTTGTGTATGTATGACCTTTTGATCTACCCTAGAGTGGTGGGTTAGCCTAAAGGATTTTTATTTGCTTACACTACTAGCAGATTGGGGAATTGGGTGGATGAGTCATTTTGCTTGTTCTAAGTAATGTGTTGGAAATTTTTCAGAGACGAATGCTAGCCTAGCCACTTCAGGAAGTGAAACAGTTACTGCTTGTTATTGATAAACTTCCTCCTCTTCCTCCCTCTTAAAAATAATAACAAAAAGTATTGTCCAAGAACTTGCCACCTGATATCTCTTACCATAAAGGAAATTTTTGTGCTACTTGTAATCTCTTTATTTACTAGTGGTACCAGAGAAAGTTGCCAGTGTGCTTGTATTTACTCAGAAGAAATGAAAGTGCTAAAAGCACTATGTAATCTAAAGGGATGTTCTTCTCAAATGGTTGTTCTAGACATGCACGTTAAGTGTATGGTTGCACAACAAAACAGCCTAAAGATATTCTGGGAAGAAAGGTTCTGTTAGCTATGTACTAGACATGAACATTCCTAGAAGATTTTTGTTTGTTTGAGCACGAGCAAAGAGCAGAGGGATGAGTGAGATAGGGCTTTGTATGCTAACTGTGGTGATAATTCAGTGAGCTGAATATTGCAAATGATACAAAATGGTTGAAGTTGGCGGGAATTTTTGCAGATCATCTAGTCAACTCCTGTCCTCAAAGCACAGTCAACTAGACCAGGTTGCTCAGGACCTTGTCCAGTAGGATTTTTTTTATCTCCAAGGATGGAGACCCCATGACTTTCCTGGGCAACCTGTTCCAATATTTGACCATATGCACAATATGAAGGTTTTTCATATGTTTAAGTGGAATTTCCTTTATTTCAGATTGTGCCCGTTGCTTCTTGTCCTTTCACTGGGCATCACTGAGAAAAGTCTGATGCTGTCTTCTTTACTTCCCCCCACCTCCCCTAAGCACATATTTATACACATTGATAAGATCCCTCCTGAGCCTTCTCTTCCCCAGGCTCAGCAATCCCAACTCTCAACTGTCCTCATATGACAGATGCTCTAAGCCCTTCATCTTCATGGCCCTTGGTTGGATTCACTTTAGTATGTCTATGTCCTTCCTGTGCTGGAGCCCAGAACTGGACCCAGTGCTGCAGATGTGTCTTATCAGTGCTGAGTAGAGGGGAAGGATCACCTCCCTTGACATTCTGACAGCACTGTTCCTAACGCACCCCATGAGGCCTTTGACCTCCCAATGCCACAGAAGCACATTGCTGGCTTATATTCAATTCCTTGTCTACCAGGACCCTAGGACCCCAAGGTCCTTCTCTGCCAAGGAGCTGTCCAGCCAGTTGGCCCCCACTTGTACCAGTGTACGGAGTTATTCCTCCCCAGATTCAGGACTTTGCATTCCCTTTTGTTGAACTTCATGAGAGTCTTCTCAGCCCATTTCTCCAGCCTGCTGAGGTCCCTCTGAATGACAACACAACCATCTGTTTTATCAGCTACCCCTCCCAGTATTGTTTCGTCTGCGAACTTGCTGAGGGTGTCCACTGTCCCATCATCCACATCATTAACGAAGATGTTAAACAGTATTGGCCCCAGTATCAACCTCCTGGGGTATACAAATAATGTTGGGCTCCAGCTGGACTTTGTGCTGCTGCTCACAACCCTTTGAGCTTGGCAGTTCAGCCAGTTTTCAGTTCACCTTACTGTCCACTTATCTAGTCCAGTTATCAGTTATCTATGAGAATGAGATGGGAGATGGTGTCAAAAGCCTTACTAAAGTTGAGAAAAAGAATATCCACTGTTCTTGCCTCATCTACTAGGCTAGTCATATCATCATAGAAGGCTATTAAGTTGGTCTGGCATGATTTCCTATTCATAAATCCATCCTGAGTACTCCCAGTCACCTTCACGTCTTTAATAATGTTTGGGAATTGTTTCCAGGATTATTTGCTCCATCACATGCCCAGAGATTGAGGTGAGGCTGGCCAGCCTGTAGTTCCACAGTTCCTCCTTCGTGCCTTTCTTCAAGGTAGGAGTGTCATTGGCTTTCTTCCAGCCCCAAGGAGCTTCTCCCAGTTGCCATGACTGTTCATGGATCATTGAAACCGGCCTGGTCAGTCAAGTTACTGTATAACTAATAGTAGGTTATTAGTTTTCGGTATGCAATACAACATGGCAATGGCAAAGAGGAAAAGTACACAACAGATTTTCAGTGAGTGCAGATATGCTTTTGCAAATGGCAGCTCTCAGGACTTCTTATGTACAGCGAGTTGAAAGCTGTCTTGGTAAAAGCTAGAACACTAGAGATCAAAAGCACGGTAGGAATTTTTTAAAAGCTTGTTAAGGAGTGGAGACTGTGTCCTTGTCATAAGCTGTTTAGGAAGGCAGATTCTTTGTGGACAGAGAGTCTAAAATGTTTTGAATGTCCTCATAAGAAGAATAAGAAGAAATAGGTATGGAAAAATTTATCCAATTTTTTTAACAGGAAAGACGAAGATGGGCAAAGGAAAGGGAGCTGTGCAGTCTGTGAATGTTTAATAAAGATATTTAGGCATTTCCAGTGAAGTGTTCTATGTATCAGAGAGCTTTTGTCACTTGCTGTGACAGTATACAAATATTTCTAGGGTGGCTAGCCCCAATTAATCTGGGGCATTCTCATGTTTTCTGTCTCTGTAAGATTAGCCTCTTACCAGTTGCTGTTGTTCTGCTGAATCAAACATTTTCATGTTCATTTGGTCTCTTTTTAGCATTCATCCAGATTATAATTACTTTGCCATTTTGTAAGGCATTTTATTTGCTATGAGGAAATTCATTCAGTAATTAAGGTTTGCTTGGGACAAGCAGATGAGAGAACACTCGTTAAACATATGGATTAAAGTGGTGGTTGCTGAATCATGTACCAGCATTTGTCTTTTTTTAATGACGTTTATTTTAATAGGTCAGTGGATGGGCCCAGTGCTTCCCTTGTATGATGTATTGCTTGATTCACCTGGAGTAAATGAACAATTGTAAGCAGGAGCTTGTTTCCCATTGGATAATGGTGTAGACACCAAGCTGAGTGCTGCAGTTGACATGCCTGAGGCATGGGATACCATTCAGATGGACCTGGACAAGCTCAAGAAATGGGCTCATGTGAACCTCATGAGGTTCAACAAGGCCAAGTGCCAGGTCCTGCACCTGGGTCGGGGCAACCCCTGGAATCAATACTGGCTGGGGGATGAAGGGATTGAGAGCAACCTTGCGAGGACTTGGGAGTGCTGGTGCATGAAAAGCTGGACATGAGCCAGCAATGTGCACTCACAGCCCACAAAGCCAACCGTGTCCTGGGCTGCATCAAAAGAAGCGTGGCCAGCAGGTCAAGGGAGGCGATTCTGCCCCTCTGCTCCGCTCTGGTGAGACCCCACCTGGAGTTCTGCGTTCAGCTCTGGAGTCCTCAGCACAGGAAAGACATGGACCTGCTGGAGCAGGTCCAGAGGAGGGACCCAAAAATGATCAGAGGGATGGAACACCTCTCCTATGAGGAAAGGCTGAGAGAGTTGGGGTTGTTCAGCCTGCAGAAGAGAAGGCTCCAGGGAGACCTTATTGCAGCCTTCCAGTACTTAAAGGGAGCTTATAAGAAACAGACTTTTTAGCAGGGTCTGTTGCGATAGGACAAGGGGTAGTGGTTTTAAACTAAACGAGGGTAGATTTAGACTAGATATAAGGAAGAATTTTTTATGATGAGGATGGTGAAACACTGGCACAGGTCACCCAGAGAGGTGGTAGATGCCCCATCCCTGGAAATATTCAAGGTCAGATTGGACGGGGCTCTGAGCAACCTGATCTAGTTGAAGATGTCCCTGCTTGTTGCAGGGGGGTTGGACTAGATGACCTTTAAAGGTCGCTTCCAACCCAAACCATTCTATGATAATATGCCTAGTTTTCCCTCCCATTTAGTAATTAATTCCTACTAACTTCAAGTTTAATGACTATATACAAAGCCTTGTAGTAATGCTGTGCATACTGGTAATTCTAGAACAAAATGAAATGGGCATACAGGCTCTGGAACAGCAGAAATGCTTACCTCCAAGTTAATGCTCAAATTGGGTACATTACCACTCTTCGTTCCTGTCAAGATTGAGTCTTTCTTTCAGTGGGGGTTCCTGATTTTTGTTTGTGAGAGGCTGTTCAGTGAATAATTCATATAACAAAGTGAAAAAACAGTTCACATAACGAACTTAAACATCCCCATTTTCAGTCAGAGTGTAGGAGAGGAATTCCTTGTACTCAGAACTTCTCAGCATTCTGGTGCTCCAGGGTACACATTGGTCTGACTCTTCTGTCCCACCCCTTATAAATCCCTTGAGAGCACTGCAGTCTGAATTATTAGGATGGCCATGGTTTTAAATAGTCTTTTTTGAGATGTATGCAAAGCCTTGATGGACTAAAAATAGCCTCCATGCTGTGCTTTGAGAACCTGTGCTGTAAAGGGATGAAAGGCCTCTTTCCCTTTTCTGGGGAAGACATTAGTCTAGTCTAGTATAATAAGCCCAGAGTGTCTGAATATTTGACTTGTCAAATTACACCAGTGTGCTTAATCTGCAGGGGCAGCAAAGAATATTAATTTTCTTTGTAAATGAGTTGCGTATCCAAGGCAGTACATTGGGTAACCAGCACAGATAGAGAGCTCTGCCTCCAGCTGGAATCAGTCTCTCTGTTGTCCAGTGGTGTAAACTGTTACGCTGTCCAGATAAGGATGGTTACCATGTGCTAGGATGTAACTTTAGAAGCCTACCTGCTCTGGTGGAAGGTTGTAGTCTTTGGAAGGACATTTTGGTTAATTACAATATTCCTGCAGGAAGACTTTTAATATTACTTGCTTTTGTCTTAAAAAAGAAATTGAAAATTTGGAAGCAGGAACGTGCTTAAGGAGGGAATTCAAAGTAAACCTGATTTTATGTGGGGCATTCAAAGTGATTGTTGTGTTTTCCACAGGGGAGAAGTATAGTAGTCATGTAAGTCATAGTTTACTAGCTGCATAATGAATGGTTTAGAATTAATATCTTTGTTTCTAGTTTCTTTAGGAAACTGTCAAGATATCTGAAATTTATCAAGTGTCAGTGATATGTTCCTGTGGAATAATTATTTCTTGTAACAGCTAGGAAGAGCCAAAGTGCTTCTCCCATGTGGACATGTGTCTTATAACCATGGAATTTGCCAGTGTGGTCTCTCTTTAATAAGACAGTTGGAATAGATGGATCTAGATATTTTGTACATATAAAATGTATCTTTACATCCAGAATCTCTGTTTTGTTCTCTTGAATACTTTGGCATTTCCAATAATTAATAGTGCAAGTTGTTCTAATGTTCAATAGAGCAGAATAGTAGCAAAGAGTAGATTCTTGTCTGGATTTTTTCAATCAAGTCCAAATCATAGAGCATCGACCTGCTTATTAGGGTCCAAGAATTGGGGCTGGAGTATAGGAAGCTTTACTGAAGAAATAAGACTTCCCCAGTCCAGTTTTTGGGGGAATACGGAAAAACACTGCTATTTCACTCTGTCAAAACCTTTTTTTGAATGAAATGACTACATCTGAAAATGTTCTTTATTAATAAGCTGATTTCCTAAACCGCCAAGTAGTAAGTCCTACTTGATTGCCATGAAGACTATTATGCATTACCTTTTCAAGCCTCTTGAGGGGAGCAGTGTCTGTAATCATATCCACATAAAGGAGGAATTCAGTTTGCATAAGAGTATTGGGGTTGGAAAGTAAAAAAACATGTGATATGGGGGCAGAAATTTAGACATCAAGAGAGGAACATTAAGAGCCTCACAGCCTTTTTTTATCCTAGGCTTACAGAGGCCAAGTTATTGACCTAAATATGTTTCTTTGGAATGTTTTTTCTTCTGAATATCAATATTTCTGCTATAAGAAGACTGCAATTATAATCAGTCTTGGATGGACCAATACTACATGTTAGTCTTCACCTCCTAGCCTAGAGTTAGTACTGGAGATGACTGCTGGGACTTCAGGTAAGAATCAGGAAAATCTAGCCATTTTACCTGAGACTTGAAGGAAGAGATGTCCTTTTTGATCTAGGCCACATTGGTATGTTTTTGGTAATCCAAAATCTGGTTCTAGCTATGCTATGCTTTTTTTTTTTTTTTTTTTTTTTTTTACATTTTATTATTATAGTTCGGTTTGGCAGCAGTAAAATTGACACAGATCTGATCAATCGAATAGAAAGAGCTACTGGGCAAAAACCTCACCGCTTTCTACGTAGAGGAATCTTTTTTTCTCACAGGTGAGTTTTTCTTGGTTTAAAATTCAAAAAGGTCCTATTAAGTTAAGTAGACTTTCTGTGAACATTATTGGGAGAAACCTATGACTGGCAAAAGACCATGTTCTTCTATAACAAGGTAAACCAACTGTGTCATTTGAAATTAGCAACTACTGCAGATTTCCCCCGGCAAGATTTGAAACCCTTGGTTGCATCAGTTTCTGATATGTCCCCACTAATCCCAAACTGAAGAAATGCGCACAGAATCTTTGCTTTGTACAGCTTCCATTTTGACTCTCTGTTAGCAGCCAGACAAAGGTACTGGCCTAGCAAAGAACTCCAGGGCTTATATGGTGTCACTGCTGATTACAACAAGGGTTCACATGGCCTGTGGACCTATGCATCCATATTACATAAAAAAGGCTCAGGGAATAATCTTAAGCACCAGCCTGCCAGTCTACATTGTTTAATTGTTAGCATGCATGGGTGTTTGGCCTATGGCAGCTAGCATGTTTCAGATAAGTGCCTGAGCATGATTCAGGGCATAACCTCCACCAGAGAGCATTCCAAGCTGGTTGTTTGAACCTATTTAGGAAATGATTCCCAGCTCTGTTTCACTAGGTCTTAGAAATTATTATCCAATTAAGTAATTCTAAAAGTTGCACTTTTTTAAAATTTTAATTATTTTTCTTTGAGGTTTTTGTTTTCATGGAGGCTGAAGGAGACAATACTTTTCTTAAATTAAAAAAATGAACAAACAAAACATTTTCATTTCTAGGACACATAACATACTATATTTTATTTATAAATACATTTGGCTTTAAAAGCACTATGATTTTGAATAGAAGCTTTTTGCTGTGGATGCTTCTTCCTAAAGAGTTGCATCATGTTTTCTCTGTTTTGTTTTTTTTAGAGATATGGACCAAATCCTCGATGCTTATGAAAATAAGAAGTCCTTCTACCTTTATACAGGCAGAGGGCCGTCCTCTCAGGCAATGCATGTTGGTCATCTTATCCCATTTATATTCACTAAGTAAGTTATTTCTACCATTTGTATTAATCAAAACACTTTTTTCTAAGGAAGTGTTGAACATGGTTTATGAAGTGCCAAAATGATACATTGCAAGGAGTTGTGTTTAAGTGAGGTGAATATTAATGAACATAAACAATGCAATCTTACCTTTTCACTAAAATTATCATAATCCCTGCATCACCATAAACCCCTCTTCCTTGCACCCTTAGCCCTGTGGCACTCCTTAAAATTTTTGTTGTTCTTAAAAATGAGTTTGCGATGAGACTCAGTAACATTACTCCATAATGCAGTGCCTGTGGCAGCAGGACATAGAGACATTGGACTCAAATTGTTAAAAGTCTCTTTGAATTCTGTTTCCATTGCAAATGGTGACTGATATCATATGTGCAGGAAACAATAAGTGTGAGTCTTTTTTCCATGTAAATTGTCATTATACTCTGTATAAAATGCTTATTATGTTCACACACATAAATATAACTGCATATGCATACAAAGAAAAGAGAAGCAGACCTCTTTTTATACTTTTGTTTAAATGTATAAAAATATTTTAACTGCATGACTTACATCTTCATTTTAACGTCCTTAGCAATAAAATCTTTCTGCTTTTATTAGGTGGCTGCAAGAAGTATTTGATGTTCCCTTAGTTATACAGTTAACCGATGATGAGAAATACCTTTGGAAGGACCTGACAGCTGAGAAGGCATATGAGTATGCTAGAGAAAATGCAAAAGACATCATTGCATGTGGTTTTGACATCAATAAAACCTTTATATTTTCTGATTTAGACTACTTGGGGTAAGTAAAAACTTCTTTAGGGCATTGTAATGAAAAAATGTGTCTGTATTTTCTCTCCAACTTCAACAGCCAGCAATGTTTTAATAAATGTATCTAAATTTGAAAGCCTCAAGACAAGCTTTACAACACTTAAAATAGAAACATATAAATTTTTCTGCTGTCTAACATTTTATATATATTATTGTCATTCTCCTGTATAACATATGAAATAATACTTAAAATTATATTATGAAAAATATATTAAACCAGCTAAATTTTTTAAAAATACCTAAACCAACAAGAAACCTCCAGATTTATTTGTTTAAGATGGTATCAAAATCTTTGAGATGTGTTTGCACTTTATCTGTGCTAACAAAAGGCATTTCAGCAACTTGTTGTGGTCAATTAATTTAATAATGCAACATGAAAGATTATTATTTGAACTTTGAATAAAGTTTAAAGAAGATTAAAGAAAAAGAAACTGCTGCTGGAACTGCCTTCTCAGAAGGAAGAAATTTTATGGCAGAGTTCAGGACTGAAGCTGTCAGCTTTTTTCTTCCATCTGGGGTGATGAGATTCCTTAAAGATTTGGATGAGAGAATATATGTTTTAGAGACAAACTGTATAATGTACAGCCCCCAGAATGTGGAGCCTACAAAGCAGTTTTTCCTTTCACTCTCCTGACTTTCTTGCCTTAGAAAAGTTGTGTTAACGCAGATCTGCCCTGTGGCTGAATGAGGGCAGGTCAGAACTGCAGTTTCTTTTGCTTCGGCTCCTCAGCAGAAATAAAAAAGGAAGAAATTGCTAAGCTATTTTTGATTTGGAAATGTTGCTGCTGTATTTGGTGACAGAGAAAGTCCAGCCGGGGAACTTAGCTGCAGAAGATGAGAATTTGGAGGATTTGAGCTACTATTGCTTTGGTGAACTGCGGTGTCCTGTATGGGATACACACTGGGGATACCAAGCAGCAGATAAGACATGATCTATTCAGGTTGCCTGAGTTCACAGGGAGGCGTAAGGATAAGTAAACTTCAGGCTCCATGAGACATTTTGGCACCATTTCCAAATCAAAATATTTCTGGGTTTAGGCAGTTAATTGTGACAAAAAAATTTTACAGTAAATGTTGGGAGGAGAGAGGAATAAATTAAACTTTCAAGGCCTAAAATTATTGTTTGTAAATAATTTTCTAATTATCATCTCAATGGGCCACAAAAAGTCCAAAATGGTGAGATTTAATCCTGCAGGTTTTTTGACATTCTCAGCTTTTGGAGTGAAAGTTTCTACCTACAGTTTTCTGCTCTTCTTGTTTTATTTTTCCACTTTCTTTCTCACAGGACAAGTACCGGATTCTACAAAAACATCGTCAAAGTTCAGAAGCATGTTACATTTAACCAAGTGAAAGGAATCTTTGGCTTTACAGACAGTGATTGCATTGGTAGGAAGTAATATGAGTTACTAGAAGTGATGCTTGCTTTCACTCTCTGTGGCACTATTTAAGTAATAATTTAAAGAGATTAGTATCTGCCACTCATGAAACGATAGAAAAAGCAAGAAGATCCATGTTTCTGGGCTGATTCTAAAAGGGTGTTATTGTGGTTCCTTCAGTACAGAAAACACGGTACAGTGAAATTTCTAGCACGATATCTGCCTATTTGGCCTTAGTAACAGCAAAGTACAAAACACCAACGTTGAAGTGCCCAGGATAGAGAACTATTCCTTTTTTTTTCTTTTTTCTTTTGTTTTAAGCTATAGTCAATTATGCCTCCTAGAAATTTCTATACCAAATTTATATAGAAGCTTTTCGCTTCAGAAAAAGTTACATTAATACAAACACACACACATACACATATATGAAAAAAGTTAAGGAGCGCTCAAAAGCCTAATTATCAAGGTGTTGGGTAACTCTACCTTCCATTTACTTCAGTGCGTTTGCAGGTTTCTGTCACATTGGCCAAAAAAAGATTCTGTGTCAAAAATGGCATTAAAACCTTGGTGTTCCTGAGCACTAACATAATTATTTGACCGGTAATTGGGCCAGTGACAGCTTTTCAGCCTTCAGTGTAGCCAAGGAACAGATTCCTACTTCTGTCTTAACAGTGCTCTAATAAAAGTTGGTATTATGATAATTACTTCATTACTGTTTGTAAAAATCTGCTATTTGCTTTCTGTTCTAAGAGGATTTTGATCAGGGAAGCAGGTTGGTCGCTCTGTGATTAAGCACTGTATAAAAAAGAAAGCTAGGCACATCTGAGATGCTTCACGAGTACAGCACGCATATAGAAATGATTCTAAGATCTTAGAGGGGAACTTGCCTGATAAGTAGCTCTATACTCATTCCCTCACAAAGAGAAAAAAATGAGCAGCTCAGAGTGATGATATAAACAATTGCATTTCTGAGAAGGGTAGATAGTTCAATGATGGAGGGAGTATGCGCTGATGAACCTTTTCTGGAACCTTTGTGATCACAGCCTGCCTTTTTTCATTAGTTTCTATGTTAGTTGGAGGTTTGTTGACATCATAGAAGGTAAAGATGAAAAAGTTTCCTCAGATAAGGCAACACTGCTTGTTAAAGATAGAAGTTGGTCTTCAACTGAGTATCTGAATGATTCACTTGTGCATTTTACATATTTCAAAAAGTTCTATTTATCATTGCTTATATTGGCTTCTCAGCTTTTTCAAACATGTTGTTTTCTAGGAAAGATCAGCTTTCCTGCAATTCAAGCTGCTCCATCTTTCAGTTCATCATTTCCACAGATCTTCAATGGCAAGGAGAACATTCAGTGTCTTATCCCATGTGCTATCGATCAGGTAAGAAAATCATATTACTTAATTTGGTTTTCATGGATTTGGTTTTGTAATGTACCATTCAAGCTTCATGGTGGTATATCGAAACATCTGTAAAACATTCCTGCAAGTACCTTTCTGGGGCAGAAGCTGGAAGAGAGAAAGGGATTTTGTGCTGTGTCCTGACAAAGATGAAGGCTTAACCCAACAATCATGTATTCATGCGTTACTCATTCTTGCCAGTTTTGGATCTGTCTTGATCTCAACCCAGTTCACAGTGAGCTGACATCTATGAAAGCAAAGACAGTAAAATCTATGCAAAATTTTACTGACATGGGGGTAGGAAGAAACTTTTGGCCATCTCCGTGGTAACTAGGTCAAGATGTAATGAGCTTAACTTGCAGCACAAGAGATTTATGTTGAACCACAGGGAAAAAACCTTCTATCAGTAAGAATAAAGAAGCATTGAAATAGTTTGCCAGAAATGTTGCAGAACCTTAACAATTCAGATCTATAGAGAGGATGGAAGAACATCAGCCTCAAATGACAGTGGTAGCGTCATTACTTTGAGTAAGTATTGTTTCTAGGAATCAAATCCTGTACTGTCTGAATCTTTAGCTATTTTAGTCACAGGGACAGTCACTGGAGGATGATGTACTTACATTCATCAGCCACAATATTATGTAGTAATATTATTGCAGTTGGTTTAAGTCAGATCATTGGCACAGCACTGCCAGCTTGATCACAGTTTTAATTCAAATTCTGTGCTGGTGGTTAAATGCTTTGGGAGGAAGCTTGCATCTTAGTCTGCATCCATCTCGGTGTACTAAGCATAGTTTTCACAATTATTTGAATTAGTGTAAATCTTTGTAAATATGCCTATTAATTGAGGGAATTGGAGTGTACAGCAAAACTATGGAAATGAAAAAAAGGAATTTTGTTTGTTCTTTTGGATGAACTGGATTGGAAGTGGGTTCTAGAATGTTTTGTGGGGTTTGGGGGTTTTTTGAGACCACCTGTTAAGGGATGAACGAGGCAGCATTAATCAGCTTTTAAATCACATTTTTCAACTTACTCTTTGCTTTTATTGATGGTTGTTCTAGGATCCTTATTTTAGAATGACCCGAGATGTAGCACCTAGAATTGGACAGCCTAAACCAGCCTTAATGCACTCAGTCTTCTTCCCAGCTTTGCAAGGAGCACAGACAAAAATGAGTGCTAGTGACCCAAACTCCTCCATCTTCCTCACTGATACACCCAAACAAATAAAGACAAAGGTAAGAACCTGCAAAACTTGAGAGCGCAGAACTTTATAACAAAGAGGAGTGGTGGTCCTCACGGTTACAATGGCAATTTTTTAGTGTTTTCTTTGAAGATATCTGCATCTCTTTTCCCATACGCTTCATTGCAAAGCATCTTCAGGAATTGACCAAGTTATGCAAATTTACCTAGACTGTCAAATATAATCTTTTGCCTTGCCAACAAGTCTAACAGTACAAATACTAGTTAGAATAATGTACAAAATGTCATGTTTGTTTATCTGCAGAGCAGTGGTGTAAGAATAAGAGCTGAGGAGGCTCATACTCTAAAAATAAATATTATGTTGCCATAGTTTTGAAATCTGACAGTTCATGATGTAAACCAAATAAACAGCTCTTTCTCTTGCTTGCCTCTCCTTGCTGGGAGCACCAAGTATTGCACAATGACAGTTACAACACAGGTCAGACTTTTCCTGCTGCTTGGGGATCTGCTGCTGCCATACACTCCTCCTTCCAAATCACAATTAAACATTATGTTGAATTTCACCTAAGTTTTAAAAGGGTCTTTTTCTCCTATCTGAGTATATTCCTAGTGCCCCTTCTAGCTCAGAGGAGAATCCCTCTTATCCAGTGTGAGATGATTTAGTTTAGCAGAAGTTCACTTGTGTTGTGGTATTTTAAAAAAATAAATAAAAATCAGTCTTTGGAAAAAGATTTATAGGTATGATAACCAGACATGAAATAACTATCCGTCAAAACAAGAAAAAAAGATGTACATGTTATTTCTGCTGGGTGGGCTTCATTAATTCTCTAATGGTTAACAAACCCATGTATAGGTCAGGTTCTTCTGCAGTAACCTCATAATGATTCATTATCTTCTGTAGAAACTGATTAAACAGTACTGTTTTGAAGAATTGGAATTCTTCATGTGTTTGGATTATAATAATTCCAGTTTATATGCACAGTTACACAGTTGCTTTTTTAAAAAAGCCTATAATTTCAGAATAGAGGATACATGGTTAGTGGTAATGTTGGTAATATTCTTCCATTTTTTTCTGGCAAGTAGTTAGTAACCTGCAAAGGAATCCAAGATGCCTTATGTGCAGTTAGTAAGTCCTATTTCTGCTATCCTTAAACTAGTTGGAAAAATAACAAAATAATTCTTGAACATAATGTAAAGTACTGAGTAATGGAGGGCAAACTGAGATTTATTTCAGCTTCTGAAGCCCATCAGAAAGAAGTCTGTATGGAACTAGAACTTGAGTGAAAGACCAAATATTGTTATGGCCAATAAATAAAAAATTAGAGTAGGAAAGGTGACTTCTGGTGATGGATGGATGTTAAAAAGAGAGTGCCACTGCTGCACAAAAAAAAAAAAAATTACTGCTTACAGCATTTTTCAGATTGCTAGTACGTTGCTAAGTAATGAGGTTCAAAACTTACAGGTAATAGAAGATGAAAAAATACTAGATATTGGGAAAGGCTGAGAAGCTTCTGGGAAATCTAAGGAGGTAAATGGCAACATTATAATAAACTAGTCTTATTTCACCTATCAGCACCAAATTACAGCTCAATTATTTGCTTGTTTTCCTAGAAACTGTTATTTAGATTCTAATTCAGGGAAAAGATCAGTGCATCACTATAGATAAATCATTGAAACCCTCAGTCAATGAACAGGTGCCAGAATATGTAAAAAGTGAACTTGAGGTTAATATAGGCAACATTTTGTGTGAAACAGTAATGTGTTTTCACCTGGCATATTGTGTTTAATCCCTCTCTTAGTAAGAAGGCAGACTGTAGAGAGGAGGGACATAGAAAAAATTTCATACAAAGACTTTCAAAATCTAGTAAGGAGACAGGTTAGGAGAAGTGCAAAACAATATGTAAAAACTTAGCTGTCTCAGTATCTGTAAAACTATTCAGACTGTCCTACGATATAAGAATAGATGTAATGTGACAGATGGCAGTTTATTTTCTTTAGATATTTATCAGTGCATCATTTTTGTATGTAATTCGTTGCCATAAGACATCATCTGTAACGTGGTGGTTAGAAAGATTCAAAAAAGCAGTAGACAGTCATACAGGTGATAAAAATGTTCCGAAATTGTAAATGTATAGCAGTTCCTAGGTACCAGAACTAAAAAAAAAAAAAAAAAAAATCTACTTCATATGCATGTGTGTCTCTTGGCTGGTTGATGATGATATCTGAAAAGATACAAGACCCAAACGAAAGCTCAGCTTATGGTTGAGAAATACTTTTTTCTTCCTGGCAATTTATTTTCTTTTAATTTGTAGGAAGATTAGCATCCTCTGAGAGTTCTACACATGTATAAATTTTTTCAAATTGGCCAGCGGTTTCTGAATTTACTGGGAATGGGATTAGCAGACAGATCTATTCATCAGTGGAGTTCATCTCCCCATAGGAAGCAATGCTTAAGAAGAGAGGGGGAGAGTCAGCAAGTACTCCACTTTTAGACTGAACAACAGGGCATTTGTCCAATTTTAGCCATTCTAGCCAGGGGTTTGTAATCTTACCTTTGCTTTCTCTTGTTTTCCTTTTCCCTGAGAAAATGAGGAGACTAGGTTCTCTCTAGGATTTCTTCAAAAATTCTCCATGCTTTCTTCATGCTGGGTGAAAAACTGGCTGGATGGATGAGCCCAAAGGGTTGTGGTGAATGGAGTTAAATCCAGTTGGCAGCGGGTCACAAGTGGTGTTCCCCAGGGCTCAGTATTGGGGCCGGTTCAGTTTAATATCTTCATCAATGGTCTGGACGAGGGCATCGAGTGCGCCCTCACCAAGTTTGCAGACGACACCAAGTTGGGCGAGAGCATTGATCTGCTCGAGGGTAGGAAGGTTCTACAGAGGGATCTGGACAGGCCGGATGGATGGGCCCAGGCCAATGGTATGAGGTTCAACAAGGCCAAGTGCCGGGTCCTGCACTTGGGTCACAACAACCCCACGCAGCCCTACAGGCTTGGGGAAGGGTGGCTGGAAAGCTGCCTGGTGGAAAAGGACCTGGGGGTGCTGGTTGACAGCCGGCTGAATATGAGCCAGCAGTGTGCCCAGGTGGCCAAGAAGGCCAACGGCATCCTGGCCTGTATCAGAAATAGTGTGGCCAGCAGGAGCAGGGAGGTGATTGTCCCCCTGTACTGGGCACTGGTGAGGCCGCACCTGGAGTACTGTGTTCAGTTTTGGGCCCCTCACTACAGGAAAGACATGGAGGTGCTGGAGCGTGTCCAGAGAAGGGCAACCAAGCTGGTGAGGGGCCTGGAGCACAAGTCTTATGGGGAGCAGCTGAGGGAGCTGGGGCTGTTTAGCCTGGAGAAGAGGAGGCTGAGGGGAGACCTTCTCGCTCTCTACAACTACCCAAAAGGGGGTTGTAGCGAGGGAGGCGTTGGTCTCTTCTGTCAGGTGGCTGGAGATAGGACGAGAGGAAATGGCCTCAAGTTGCGACAAGAGAGGTTTAGGTTGGATATTAGGAAAAATTTCTTTCCTGAAAGAGTTGTCAGACATTGGAACAGGCTGCCCAGGGAAGTCGTTGAGTCACCATCCCTGGAGGTATTCAAAAAGCATGTAGACGAGGCACTTCATAACATGGTTTAGTGGGCATGGTTGATGGTTGGACTCGAGGATCTTGAAGGTCTTTTCCAACCTAAATGATTCTATGATTCATCTCCTTCAGAATTAATTTCTTGTTGAAGTGAATATCTTATTTTTTTCTTACATAAAGTACATTTCCTGTAAGCACAAATTCTAGCCAACAGGCAACTGCTTCAGCAAAAGGGACGTAAAACCTTTTTGACTGAATCTTGGGTGGATTATTTTTCATTTTTGCTTTATTTTTGGTCCGGTTATTCTGTCTGGGGTGTATGTTTATAGCCATTTTTCCCTGCTAGCTTCTGATGAACTCCTTTTGCCTCCCAGCTTCAGTCCTGAGGCTCTACATTAACTTGCCCCACTCACCCTTCAGCTAGTCCTTAGTATAGTATTTGGAGGATCGTGATACACCTCTGTTTACAATACAGTAATCCAGAATTTAGTAGAAATTATATCGTAAAATCATTATGCTGTTTCAGATCAACAAGCATGCCTTCTCGGGAGGCAGAGATACTATTGAAGAACACAGGAAGTACGGAGGTAACTGTGATGTTGATGTATCTTTTATGTACCTGACTTTCTTCTTAGAAGATGACGACAGACTTGAACAACTGAAGCAGGTAAGTAGCCAAGTTGAAGATGATACTGTTCATTCCTTATTGTGAGGACAAAGCTGTTACTAAGTCCTCCAATGAACCTTCTCCAGGAAGGTGATTGTGGTGTTATTTTTGCACTCTCCATCCCTTGTAAGTTTCAATATTAAGACCTCTCTATTTGTTTGCAATATTCTTCTTTCTCCCAGGTCAATCTAGCTGCTCTTTAAAAAAAAAAAAAATCCCTAGTATTTTCATAATGATCTCCGACACCGAGTAGGACAGTATCTCCCCTACCCTTCAAATGAGGCCACCTTAGTGTTAATGTTGTTTAACTGTGTAATACACTCTGCCTGTTCATAATGTGTAAGGTACCTAAATAGTCTGCAAAATTACAAAGACTCATGTCTAAAGCTTGCTGGGTTTTTGTGGTTTCTTATCACAAGAAGTGTAATAGTTATGAGGAATTGATTCACTGATCACAAGCAAAAACTGCTTCATGTAAGTTGCATTTTCCTTAAACCTATCTGGCTGACTTCTGTCCCTGGGGCAGTCGCAAGACATTTCACTTCCTTCAACTCTATGATCATTATCAATACTAAGCAGTAAGCGTTCTCTGGAAGGCAGTATCTGCGGTTGATAGTACCCATGTCACATTGATTTATCAGCTTTCTCCCGCTGGGAAGAGCTGCAAGAACATCAAGGGCTGCAGTTTCTTCTCCAACCCTCTACTCTTTCCCACACAAGAGCAGAGTTCAGTAGCTACTAATTCCCATGCAAACTGTTGTAAATTCTTTACGGAAATCTGGAGCACATTTGACATATTGAGCAGTTTTCCATTAGTCTCCAACCACTGCAACAATACCAGCATAACTCTGCTACAGATCTCAAATCCTAGACCACAGCCAGCAGCTTGGTGCAGTGCTGCCTCAGAACCAGATTAGAGAACATGAAGTCGCTGCTTATAGCGGCATTAGTGGAGCTGTTTCAGTTATGGTGCCAGAAGGAGAAACTTTTAGAAGTTGATACTCAAGAGAAAGCTTTATCATTGTTTTTATAGTAAACAAACAAACAAAATTATCCCCCAAAAACCACCACTGAAATTACAACAATTCAGTTTATTCTTGTTAGCATGTTTTCTGTTGCTGAGTGAGCATCAGTAACAGTTGCACCTCGAATTGGTGTTATGAATGACTTGATGACAAGGGGAGGTAAGATTATCACATTTATTGCTATTTCAATCAGTAACAGTTGCACCTTGAATTGGTGTTATGAATGACTTGATGACAAGGGGAGGTAAGATTATCATGTTTATTGCTATTTCAAATCATAGTTGAATGGCCCCACCTATGGTTTCTAACCAGGGCTGAACCAGTCAGCTGTTAGCCTGTGCTTCTAGCTAAAGCATTTTCAGTATCAGAGCAATCGAACAGATTACCAACTGTGAATATGACTACTAGTGTGAACACAGATTCTGACTGTCCTTGCTATAAAAAGGATACTTTAATCACATCTAATCTCTTACACAAATGCAGTGAGAGAAAGATATGAGAATTTTTACCTCTTACTGCAAAAAACAGCTTAGGGTGACTGTTTATTTGAATTGGGATTCTGGGGAGAAAAATATGAAGTTTCCTGCAAACAATTACAGGATTTCTTAGTTAAATTCTTGAGAAGGTAGCTTATTCAGTCCATATAACTTGTCACATATGAAATTGCCCAGCTGCCTTAATCTTTGAAAAGGCAACAAGCAATTTTGCAAGTTACGTTTTCAGAGTGATACCACGTGATCTTCTAAGTCATGTGCTTATTTTTAAGACATCCAAATCTGTATTTGCTAGGGCCAGGCTTTTAAAGAAATATATGTCACTGAGTCTTTTTCCATATAGCACCATTTTTAGCAATCAACATTTTCTTGACAGGCATACACAAGCGGGGAATTGCTCACGGGGGAGCTGAAGAAGGTTCTTATTGAAACACTGCAGCCCTTGATAGCAGCTCATCAAGAGAGACGGAAGCAGGTCACGGATGAAATGGTGAAGCAGTTCATGACTCCACGGAAGCTAGCTTTTGAATTTTGAAGAAATGCCTATGTAACTTACTACTGGATAAACCAAAACTGAGTAATTGTTGTCTTCTGTTGTATGTCATCACTCCCTGGTTATATACAGCCTGCAATCGGTGCTTTATAGATACAGCTTTTAATGAGTTAATTCCACTGAACATCAGAGTACAGGAAAAGTTTAAAATAGGACTCGCATCTATTTAAAATCAGAATATGCAAGACAGAATTGCCCAATCTTGCAGAAAAGCATGTCTGTCAGCACAACATTATTTGGTTGTATTTCATGTTGAAAATATAAATAAAACTTCCATTTTGATGATAAAGCCTAACTTGTAAATTGTTTTAGATATGTTGGTAAGAGGTCATATCTCAAACTAATAACTAGTAGCTCCATTTTCTGTTGTCCTGTGTACCTTGGTTTACTAGACTGCATGCCCTTTTGGGCTACTGGGAACATGCTGCACACAAAAAGATAGTGAATGTTACAAAGTAGATTACACAGTAACTTAGGCCTGGGATCAATACAGAAAAAATGGAGATCTGTGACGAACACAGGAAAAAGAAGATCAGGCTGGTTTTGCTACCGTCTTCCTCTTTGACCTGAGGCAAATCACAGAAAACTCGCTGTACTTTTGTTTCTGCAGCTATTTAACTGGTCTGACTGTGTCTGGAGGGAGGAGGTTATCACAAGGTTATAAAGTTCCTTCATATGCTCAGGTGGAAGATAGTATGGAATGCAAATTTTAGTTTCTAGTTATAAAAAAAATACCAAGTGTTAAATCATGCTGTGAAAATGAAGTTGCTGCTGGTCACAGGGATACTTGTAGTACTGTCTGTTCTGTTTTACTGCGCCAAGTCATTTAAACTAGGGGTACTTACTTTAAGATGTATTCCAGTGAGAAAATATACTTTGTTAAAATACCTCATGTAATATTTAATTATCTCCTTTTTTAAAAAGAAGAACTTCAATGTCTTTGCTATGATTTATGGAAGAAAAATTCAAATTATTAGCTAATTTGTTTTAATATGTAAAGTGCTGAATCCAAACTGTTAGATCTGCCTTGTATTTATATAGAATAGAAAGTTACTAGCCCAGACATAGTCTTATCTAAATCAAATAAAAATACCTTTGATAACACAGGTGGGTATTGATGTGTGGTATTTGCAAATCATTTAAAAATATAAGGAAGGCACTTGAATGAGGTGTGAAAGATTTAAACTTTAACAGGTTCTGTACTGTGGGGCCTAGTGGACATATATCAACTGTAGCATTCTTTTTTAAAAAAGAAAAAAAACTAGAATTAAAAAAAAAAAAAGCATACTTTTAATTTGACTGTAAACCTTTGAAGTCAGCTGATTACACTTGGGTTGAGGGAGAAGTTTCAAGGGTGAGACTCCTCACTGACTTCAGTCAACCTTGGATCAGCCTGTTAGTAGATGAGAACGTTCCGGGCTATTTGTGCTGCCTGAAGCTGGTGCCGCTGCCTTCCCACCAGTAGTGGTTCTGTGACAGCATACATGTCCTCTCCAGCAATGACCTTGCATTTCTGAGATGGAAATGCCAGTGTGCCAAGTTGTATATGAAGGGCCCCTGTTAGTTTGTGTTTGTGCAAGGTACCAAGGAAAGACTGGAATGCAAGGCAAGTTTAGTCCTATTGCATGCGTTTCAAACTTGTGCTGAAAATAGCAATGCTAAGCTTTTGTCTTTTTCTTTACAGTTTATGTGAGCTGGCATCACTAATCTAATGCCATTGACTTTAATGTATTAAAGTAAATGTTTACCAGCGACTGTCTCTCTATAACCCACAGACGTAGTATCTCAGTGCTAACAAGTGTTTAACAATCAGTAGAAAAGCTTTTTTTTTTTTTAAGTGGTGGAGCAATTCTTAGGAAAAAAAATAGCTTCTTATATCCAGTACTAAAGAAACTAATTCTTGGTTACTTTAGATTTTAATGATGACCTTCCTATTTTTGCAGTCTACTCTTTGTCATCTTTAAGCTGTACATAAAAGATAAGACTTAAATTGACTTTTAAAGAGCTTTTACAAACTCATAATGCAAATTTCTTCTTTAAAATATTATATGCAGATTTGTCCTGCAAGATTTATTTCATTAAGGATTAATTTATTATTCAGGAAAGGGAAATATGCTGTAGGAGAAATAGTAGTGTGTTCTATTCTAACTAAGCATATGGATTAATTTTATAACACAATAATTAAAATCTGTTTTGAAAGGTCTAGAAAGGAAAGTGATAGCAAAATTATTTAGTATTTGTTTACTGAGCAAGCACCTTGTTCAAGTACTCTGATGAATTCTTACAAACATGTTTCTCAAATGACAGTTTCTCAGAGGAGTCTTGGCAAATTCCTAAATCTGTTGTAATTACAATTCGTGTCCCAGAGGTATTTAAAAGTCAAGACAAGGCAGTCTTCAAAAGCATGCATGAAATGTCTAAGAATGTTATCAGGCAATGTTCATTACATTTTCCTCAATTTGCTCGTATTTTGTGCATCTCACTGTAATAAAAATGTAGATAAAAGTCCATATCAAACTTCTTTGATTTCACTTTTTTTTTTTTTTTTTTTTTATTTTTAAAAGGCTTGATTTACACTTACTCTGTTTTTGACATCTCTTCCTACCCTTTTAGGTGTTGATTTAGTCATCTGATGGATCTGGTCCTTGTTTTGATGTCCAGTGCCTTTCAAGTAGTGAAATAGGCTGCCTTATAACCCCCTCTATCCAGTCCTACCACGCGGACTTCAGATTGCTCCCAGAGAAAGCTAATAAGGGTCAGTTGTCCAAAGATTAACTGGTCACAAGCAAGACTGGATATTGCATTTCCCTGTGTACAGCAGCCAGCTCAGAAAGAGGGAAAGGTCGATGTGACCCATTTACAATAACGCTTCAGTAGGTTTGGCGTAAAGACTGGTACTTAAGTGGAAACATGATACTCCACAATTGCTGTTGTCTGAAAAGCACAGATTCTGAATAGCTTCACATGGCTCTTCCACAGTCACCAAGTGACTCTTGTCAAGTCACCATGAAATGGCGTGCTGAAACCTAATTGGATATTCATAAACATTGTCAGAGAAAAACAGTATTATCAGCAACATGAAAACATGAAGCAGAATGTGCCTTCCAAAGAAACTTTTCTTTTTTTCAAGGCCACCAGCTTTGTTATTGAAAGAAGTCATCTGTACAACAAGCTGCAGTCCCTGTAGCAGCGTAAACCCGATATCAGTACAGCAAATGTGGTGTCTTCATTCTGTTAGCTAATTTATCAAATTAAATAGTTGGCCTTTAGCTAGCTGATTTATCAGATTAAGTAGTTCTGTGAGTAGCTGAAGGTCAAGGTAATATAAAGAAATCAGAAAATAAAGCAGTCAAGTTCTAAAATCCTGAAGCCAAACACTCAGTTTGGTGTGTATGTAGTGAAGTACATGATATGTACGATGTGTCATGTCATTAAACAAAAATTGATTCATATTTATGTGCCTGTGTTTACAGTACTTACGCAGTCAATTCCTGTTCCTGTTGGTAGTTTGTATCGGTGTGAATTAGCTGTGAGTTCTTGCTCTAAGGCAGGTTGTCATACACTGTGTATATTTTTTTCCAGTAAAGGCCTGTGAACAGGATGGATTGCAAAGCAGTTGCCTTCCTGAAATAAGCTGCCTGAAGATGCAACTTGGTCTCTTGTGTGGCATTTGTTCAGGCCACATGAGAACCTGCTTTTATATGGTGCTGAACACCCTGAGGCTTACAGTTTTCGGCCCCTCACACTGGCTTCCACAGTTGTCCCACTCATTTTTACAATTCATCTGTAATTCCTGTTTCTTGAAACCAGCTGTATTTCAGTTACATCCACAGGAGGAGACATTTGTAGTCATCTGAACGCATGAGCCTATTAGGAAAGCTGAGCTACTTTATTTTCAAACCTTGGGCTGACCATGGATGGTATCAACACTGCCTAACAATAAATGGTTGGTTGTTTAGTCTGATTTGCGGGCAGTTTCTTACTGTCTCTGTTCAGAGGAGGTAATGCCTAAGAACAAGGTCAGCTGAGAATAATACAGCATGAAGGAGTTTGCTTCCAGAAAACATCCAGGCAGAGCTGGGATAAATCACTGCTGGGCTGGGACAGCACTCAGTTAAATGCATCCCTTGTAGAAAGAGGTGAGGGTAGTAGACTCTTAAGAGCCATCTTAAGAGGAATTCCAAATCTTGAGGACTTAATTAAATCTTCTGTTGTAAGGACTTTCTGACTAAAGGAAGTTTGGTGCTGATGGCCCAAGGTGTAACTGGGGGTGGTAGGTTGCTGAGGCCATAAGTGCTTTGGGTGAGAATCCGGTTCAGTGTTGGGTCTTTCATTTCACTCCCCTCTAAGGTGACATACTCTGCACCTGCCTGGTCTTTTAACCCGGCTCTTGCATCAGCTGCAAGAGCTGCTTAGACTCTTGAGAGAAGAATTATGATTTTTGTTTGATAGCATGGCTGTGAACGTGTTTAAAAAAAACAGTTGAAGCCTTAGATTTCCAGAGGACAGTTGAGCTTTTTACTGGTCTCTGTCTGGAGTGGAAGAAGTCCCCTTTATTCTTTTCTAGTAGCACCTGAAATTTTTTAACTTGTCATTCTAGTACAAGATCCTTTTTTCTATGTCCAAGGTAGCTGACAAGTCAAGTCCTGTCTGCTGCAAAATTACTGTCAGTGTAGTCAAAGCCATGCTATCAACTGGTAAAAGTGGCTGTGGACCAGAAGGGCATAAACCCTACTTTAAAAAATGTAGTCTTCCTCTTTCCCTCCAAAAACGCACTTTCAGCAGAATCTGACGGGTTGGATGCAGTCTGCTCCAGATGTCATCATCCAGGGATTAAAACAGAGACAGAAGACAAATACGCCGCTCCTGAAGTGGGATGAGCAAATTAAAGTATTTCTGGGCTTAGGGGTTTTCCTTCAGAAGCAATAGTGTGGGTGTTGTTTTTTTCAACTGACATGTTGATGAAACTTTACCATTGTGAAAAAGAAATAATTGTTAGGAAAGTCAGAAATTCTTTCAAAAGGTACCTTTGACAATAAAACATTTGGCTGCTCCTAACAGCGTAGTTTAAAGGGAGAAGAGTATATGCTTTTAAAAAGCTGTAAATCTTTATTATACTCTACAACTCTGCAATTCTCCTTTAACTTGCCTGATCCGCGTCCCCCCCCGTTCCCCCCCCCCCCCGTGCACAGATTTTATGGCAGCCTTTCATCTGAGAAGCAAAGAGGGTTTGCATCTATTTCTACCCTCATTCCAGGATGAGAACAGATTGCCTGCAAAGCTGTGCCAAGCTCGGGAGAGCCGCGGTGCCATCAGCCTCCAGCAAGGGACTGATGCTGTAATGCTCAGAGCGGCACAGGGAGAAAATCACATGGTTTACAGGAACCTCTGCCTGGTTTCACTTTCAATGAGGCCATTAGCACGATTATATAAACAGACCATGTCTGCCACTTATTAAATAAGGACAGGAAAAGCTGCTACCAAAGGGATATAATTGTAGACTACTTTGGGAAAATGACAGCAGGGAAGGAAAAGTTGCAGCCTGAAGCACAAATATGTAAGTTACTCAGTGAATGCAATACGAGCATTGCATGTAAAGAGCACACACTGGATAGTGTTAGATCTTACACAAACTCCCTCCCAGCTCTTGCCTTCATTGTGAAGATCGCTTTCTATGCCAGTAGAAAACAAAATGAATCCTTTACCAAAATCTCCGATCAGACTAGCAGCTTTTTAGAACATAATTATTTGCAAATGTTTCAAGGGCCTAAGCAGTGGCTACAGTCTAAATACATTAACAAGATAAAAGGGAGTTGTATGTAAGTCCAAGACTCCCTGATGAGTTTGTAATCCTATAAGAATAAAACAAAGCTGTCAGTCATCCAGCTTTGTGCTGAAATGTCCATGCTTCTTACTCTGTCCGTCAAAGGAGTGTTCAGCAGTTGTTTGTGGATGTTGTGTTACAAAAAACCAAATGAAACAAAATATGCCTCTGAACAGAATGGCACAAGCTATTTTTTGTTTGTATAATGATCTGTAAATCTCAGTACAGCTTCATACGTTACAAACACCACCATGTTCACAGGAAAGGCACGAATGCAGTTTAAACCCAGTCCTTTGAAAAGCACTTTTGCACCCTCCTTTCTCACACTTTCCCTAGCACAGTGGACAAGGCCTTTGTACTTGTGCTGGTCTGATTCATCTGTTTGCATTCGTGATTTGATGACATCCATGGGAGTAGCTAATCCCCAGGCCAGGACTCCAGCGAAACCACCAGAAAGCAGCACAACGAGGAAACCTGCAGGAGAGAGTGAAGGGAGGAGCAGTTAACCTGAGCCTTGCACTCATACAGCCACAAGCATCTCTGATTTCTGAGCTAACGTTGTTAACTTCCATGTTTTTCAGCAGTTATTTTGTCCAGCTCTTGCAGTTGTATGTTTCCAGTGATCTCACACAAACTGTGCGGCCTCTCAATTTCACAGCATACTCAATTTTTGAATACATGAGACTGGCTCGTGGAGGGACAGCATCTATTTTAACACCGCACGAACTAGATGTGATGCATCCTGAGAGCACTTATACCCCACTTATCTTTGCAATTCTCACTAAGATGCTCTTTGCTGAATGTCATCTCTTTGATCTTTTCTCGAAGTGAATAGTTGGTTTGGGGAGCCAAATCATAACCAGGAAACTTCAGGGTCTTTACATTCTGCACCTGGACTTTCTTTTCAAGCTCTGGACTGACCCTGATCTGTGCTCCGTGATGGCTCCTGGGAGGTTTGTCCATGTTCCATTTCTAGCTACATACCCTATTTCTGCATGAAGAGGAGTTCATACCCACATACTAGGCACCAGAGCGTGCCGTAAACACCCCTCACACAGGGAGAGGAGTAGCTGCTGAGGGACAAGGTCGTGCCGCCGAAGCCCTCGCACACGGGCTGTTGGCACCCGCGCCGGGAGGGCACAAATGGCCCCGTGGTGCCAGGAAGGAAACGAACAGCAACACCACGCGAGGACTGAGTCTGGGTGAGGTTTTATAGGTACTGGGCGATGTTTGCTGAGAGCCTGATTTACCTCTTAGCGTGGTACTAAATGAGCTGGTTTTGCAGGTAACGTCAGATGCTTTCCGATACCTACCTGGTTTATTTTTCCCAGCTGGTGTGAACCAGTCACACAAAGCAGAATAGGTAAGGAAATATATTGCAGAAGAAGAGCAATCTCTGCAAAGTAATGCAGAGCAGCCCTTGTAGAGACCCCCAAAACCTTCTTCCTTGGCGATCACCTTCAGACAGTGCAGAGACCCTCGGTACTTTGGCTTGGAAACAGGCTGGGGAGATGCGACGGAAGGATGTGGGTTCCTCTGAGTCTGCATGCGAACCTTAGCCACTTCACTAGGGGTCATCAACACAACCTGTAACATCAGAGGATGGTATTTTAACCCTTCATATTTAAACAGTGTTTTGATCCCTCTCCTGCAAATTCCTTGTCTCCCACCTCTTCAGGCAACAATATTATCTGAAACCGGCAAGTTCCAGCCTCCTCCCCTCTGTCTGTGCTAAATCCCACCCAGCAGCAGCAGGACACGTGTGCAAGCTGCGCTGTGCAGAGTGGAAGTCGAGGCAGAAATCAACAGAGGATATGAAACAGCTGTAACAACTTGATAAACTAGATGGGCATGAAAGGGGGATGTCCTCAGCTATAGGGTAGCATACATCAGGGCTCTTGTATGTATCTGTATTTGGAACCAAGGCCATAAAGACTTGAAAAAAATTAGCCTGTGTTAAGTAGAGTCGTTGCCTGCTAGGGAACACCTAGAAACCCGACCATCTGGACTGCTCTGTAAGAGGATTTCCTGAGACCCGGCATGCATTTCTGCCCAGCACACCATCGGGGTGCCGGGGTGAGCTCCGCCGCATTCACAGCTCCTGCAGACGCTCACAGAAATCCATCTGCTTATGGGAAACTGCTCCTGGATTCAGCCTCACCTCCCTGCCCTGGGATCATGCATGTTTGCCAGGCAGCATCACTTCTCGGTGATGCCCCATTGAGTTTTGCATCCTGACAAGGCAATGCTGTCTCCTGCCCGTTTTTACAGCAATACTGTGCCGGGCTTGTGCAGCCACTGTCAAAACACCGGCCTGTGCTTTAACACGCTGAGTTACATCTTTCTTACATAAATATACCATCAGAGTCACTTGGAAAGTTTGCTGCCCAGGGTGTTTTTCTTCCTTTTTTCTGCCAAGGTCCATGTCATTCTTAATAGCGTGTTCTTAAGTGTTTTGGCACTCTAAACCAAATCCGGCATGAGCTGCCCAGCAGGACTTGGCCACGGCACGGGGCCAGCCAGCGGGGGGCCAGCGTGGGCAGAGCGTGACCCCCTGCGCAAACAAACCCACGGTGCTTGTTGCAGGCTCCCTGTGGCCTCCCGGACAGAAAACGTTCACTGCTTTTCCAGCCTCCTAAGTTTGTGAACAAGATCTCTTGTTTTGCTTTCCCTTTCAGCTGTTTACCTACCCGGACAGCACCGGCAGCACCTCCGGCAAGAGAAACATCCAGCTTGGATGGCTTCGCATCTGCAGCCCCGTATCGCAGCTTGCAGATGGTACAAAGGAAGTTTTTGTATGTGCCAAATGAAACAGAAGAAATCACCGATACTGTGAGAACTGATGCAGACACACCTTTGTAAAATCCCCAAACCTAGTTGGAAACAGGAAAAAGAACACTTTTAAGAGAGAATGGCATGGGAAAGCATCTGCCCAAAAACCCAGCCATACATTGCTGAGCCAAAACTTACTCCCATCTTACAGCTCATCGGCAAAGCCAGATTTCATCCTGACCCTTCTCCCAACAAATGGTTGTACGTAACTGCTGCCTGTCCTCCCCAAACTGACAGAGGAAGCTCTGCTTCTCTGAAACAAGTCATCCGTACCTGGTATCAGCAATTCTGATGAGAGGTACTTACTTTTTCTGTCCTGTATGTTTCCTGAATGCAGTGCCAAATCCCACTGTAATGCCTCTCAGTCTGAATTCTCACCTAGGAATACAGGGGCAACTTTGAAATGCAGATATCAATTTTTTTAAAAAATTTTAAAAAATCAACAAATGCCATAGCAGCAAACCAGATAATTAGCCATTAAATAGCATCACCAAACAATTTACTTTTTTTTTTTAAAAAAGAGAAAAACAACACAGCCAAATAAAGTGAAATATGTTGATGTAACAAAGATGAAAGCATTGCCATGGGACTAGTTTTCTAAAAGGGAGGAGGAAAGCAAAAGGGCCTGTTTGTTTTCAGCCCATAGTCAAGAAATAAAGCTCCAACAGGTAGGTACCTTCACTGTGTCCAGCGGATAACCCACTGCTGTGCTTAGACCACCTGAAACAGAGAGTGTATTGAGATGGTTAACAATGCACGTCACAACAGACCATTTTCCCCCATGGCAGGAAGGCAGAAAAATGCAGCTTCAGAGCGCTGCCGTGCTTGGCACCAGACCTCTCTTGAGCTCCAGAGACAATGTTTGAGCCAAGAATAACAGAGCAAAATGCACAGACTTCTCTGTGTGACCAAGGCACACTCAGAGGAGGAATCTGAGCATCACAGGAAGCTTATCAGGAGGAATAACACCACGGTGCAAACCGAGACTGGGGGAAACACAGAAAGCACTGCTGCAGGAAGGTTGGAGAGATGACTTGTATGATATTGGACTGTTTCTGTTCCCCCTCTCAGCTTAGACGGTAAAGCATCTTTGGACTGTGACCAAGCACCCTCGCGTGAAGTGCAAAGCATCCCCACTCACACGAGGGGGTCTCTGGAGCAGTTTTGGTTCTCCACACTTGACTTGGAGATATTAAGGAATAAAAGCAGCAGTCATGAAGACATCTATAAAAGAAGGGTGGTCCTCAGCATTACAGGTTCTCAGCAATCTGTCTTCCTTCTTGAAGGCAGGAGAGGTCCTGCTGCTGCCTCCTGCACACCAGGGACTGGACACGTGCTGCACCTTACAGAGCACATCTAACGCCCCGGGTGAGGAATCTGTTGGGCATTAGGGTCCGTGGCACCATGCTGGACTCGGCCTCTGAAGCGCATCTCCTACGTGCACCGAACACTGCTGCAAAAGCAGAGCCAGAACCAAAAGCAAAGGTTGCCTGGAGCCCCGGCAGGCCGGTGTGACGCCGGGGCGCAGCACAACCGGCACGCTGCTCTGCGGTGAGACCACCCGCCCTCCGCCGCTCGGGGCTCGGCAGGATTCAGGGGCAGCGAGGGATTAGTGCCGGGCGCGCGCCAAGCCGGCATGCTCAGCAGCACGCCCCGCGCACCAGCTCACCGCGACTCCCTGCCTGCGGGAGTGAGGTGTCCAGCCTGCTGGGGAGCTTGTCAACCCTCTATCGACACCCAGGCTCATTGTGAGACCTTCAAATAGCCACTGGAGTTAGAAATGCAGTAATCCTGCGAGACGAAGTGTCCTGGTTTCAGCTGGGATAGAGTTAACTGTCTTCCTAGTAGCTGGTACAGTGCTATGTTTTGACCGCGACACAAAGTTACTGCCTTAATGGCAGATAAGGAGAGCAAAAGAGCTCCAACATGGACTTCTCCCGGTGGCAGTAACAAATAGATCACCCACCATCCCTGCCCTTTTACCTCGCTGCATTTCTCAGCTCTGATCTAAATGCATCTGTTGGCAGATACAACACGATAGAAGCGCTGACCAGCTAACTCCTTCCCAGTACATCAACTGCCAAGTCATCTGAGAGGAAACCAGGCTGGGGGACGATGGAGCTGTAGCCATGTGAGTTATTTAGACAGAAATCAAGTTCAGAAAAGTGCTGTATGAGCCCTTCAGGGGGCCAGGCAGTCATAGATACAGTGCATGTCTGGTGGCTCACAGGTTGGAAAAGGCCTCTCATTGAGTCCTTCTTTAAAAAAAATAAAACCCAAGATACTTAAAAATGTTTCAGCTGCTGCGGGCATTTCACTAGGCGTGTTCACCTGTGATTACACGTCTGCTTGGGAGCTCTGGAAAGCTCTACGGTGTTTTGGAAAAAAGCAGCAGCTGCTGGTGTGAGTCACTAGGAGACAATCCCGAAGTGCCTTACTCTGAAGAAAACAACCAACAGCATCTTGCTTGCAGAAAAATGAGGTTTGTTCTTCAAAAATCTCTATCAAATCTGCCACCAGATAACTAGCAATGAAAATGAAAAATGGGCCAAGAAGCCACCTTCTGTATTTCGAAACCAAAATGAGATCAGGCTGGAAGTGAGACAGCGAGGGGGAAAACACAACCAGAGTAATATGGCTTGAGAGCAACACCTCTGGTCCGAGCAGAGTGACAATGCAGAGTCACCCGGGGCCACCTACGCTGTGGCAGATTCCCGACCATTGGCCAGAGGCAGACTGCAAACACGAACCCCGCCAGCCAGGGGAGAGCAGCACATAACTCAGTGTTGGCATGACAGTGCTGACCTCAGAGGTGCAGTCCCCTGGCCCAAGCGCCCTGTTCCAGGCGGGAGGATTTGGCATCGCATGGGTTTCAGACTTCCTGAACTTTAGATTAAGCAGCCATGGGCTGACCAGACGCCAGCGATGCAGGGGCACCGTGTGCCTTGCACAGCTAAGCCCTGGCTTGCTCCACCAGTTCAGGAAGGTAGGAGCCTTGGCTCATGCACATCAGGGACCAAGGCTGATTTGGGTCAGTGTTTGACAAGAAGCATCCTCCCTTCTGGAGACAGCAGCAACATAAACAAAATAAAGCAGGTTTGCCCCAAACCAGCCTGTTTCCCATTGCTTCTCAGTCCCAAGGGCTCCCCACTCAGCTTGGTTCCAGCAAGGACCAAACATCTCCATTTGGGAGGAGACCATAAAGGTAAATTTTTCACTGCTCCCACCAAAGTGGAGATGTGAGCCCCCCAAATCTCCAAACAACCACAGCCTGCCATGAACTGCGCTCCTTAAAAGCCAAATCACTCCGAGCAGTTAAGTTGTCAGAGCTGAAGAGCTCAGCCAAGTCTATCGAAGGCTGAGGGAGAAGGGCTTTGCACAACGTCATGCGATATAAATAGCCTGGGACAAAGATAGCATGACCCACACATGCCCTGTTTGCACAGCAGAATTGAACAAGGCCAGCAATGCATAGCATGCATACGGGAGTTGGTTCCTGTGGGACTCCCTCCCAGTAACACTGTAGCAGCTGTGACAAAAACAAATAGCAAAATCAGGTGAATAGTCTTTGTTGGGTTTAGTGAGCCATTTTTTTATGCCTACTTTATCTGAGATGTTCTCAGGTATTGTTCAGAGGTTGCAGCATCCCACACACATATTGTGCAGGGACAAAACTGGGTTACGCACAGTCTCTTCATGAGCCAGGCCACTTCGACCAGGCAATTCAAATGAGGAGGGATCCTGGCAGGGTGGCCACCACAACAGCAATCAGGAGAGAGCAAGCAGCAGCCCTACGGAGCCCACCAGGCTGCAACAGCTCTGAGCTGTTGGCAACCCCCTGGCTGAAAAACCCAGGGAGAAGCAGGCATCATGGTCCATATGCTGGATGGGTAGAGAGCAACTTCCAAAGAAAGACCTTTGTTTTGTGAAGAGTTGGGAACATAAGAAGTGCCCCGTACCCTAAACAAGCTGAACTCCATCCAGTAACACGACCTTGGCAGTGACCAGCAAGAGCTGCTTTAGCTGTAAGGACGAGGAGACAGCATGTTCCCTCCGTAGGTGGACTATTTTATCTACCCTTGGACCGCATGTGACTGGTGTGTGACCTTGCAGCAAGATGTGGAGAAGCCCGGGCATGCTACAGACCCTGCTGCTCTACTGCTGTTGGGTCAACCTCAACTCCCCCTTCCCAAATCTTTATGCCTGGCATAAGAATCAAGTCATCCCCTAGTCATCAATAGCCCTGATCATCAATACCCATCCCCTGCCATGGCCCAGGCTGCTGCCGTAGCAGGGCTAGAAAACACATATGGGATCATAGGAAAATTCAAGTTGGAGGGGACCCTGGGAGCTCTCTAGTCCAACCTCCTGCTCAGCTTTATTGGCCAGGGAGGACATCCTTACAGATGAGCTGCTTTCTACAACATTCAGCCCCATTTGGTGGTTATTGAAAGTCTCCACAGTCACTAAGCATGTTTCTCTCACATTCTTTCTGTCTGGAGTCACAGCAGGTCACTGTTTTCTGGGCTGAAGATGCTGAGCTTGTCCCATGGCTGCAGAAGCAATAGCTCAGAGGAGATGCACAATATTTGTGCAGGTGCCTGAGCCAGGCTGGATCATTACATGGGATTCAAAAGGGCAGCACCTCTGCTGTTTTCCAGAGGTGCTTAAGCCATTCTTTCTCCAAAACACTCTGAAAACAGATCAAGGTCACAAGAATGTAATTTCCTAAACAAAAACTCTGTTATTATCTGTGTTGTCTTTTGAGTTGTTTGATACACTTCAGCTGGGTTTGTAGCCTCCATGCGAATAGGAAAACAGCTTCAGCTCTAACAAACACAAGCCATGAAATAAGTTCAGCACCAAAACCATCCCAGTTCTTGCAGGAAAGCTGTCCCTTCCCTGGAAGCTGTTCCATGTCGGGGTAGGGAGCGTGGCCCTGAAGCCCTGCCCAGGTACCTCGCCCATGTCTGTGCAAGCTCGCAGCAGGGAACAGCATGCCAGAAGACACTCCTGTCTGGCAGTAAAAAGTGTATCATCCCTCTTAGAAAAGCCCCAAGCTGGACACAGGTGACAAAATGGAAAATCTTGCTCTCTGACGTCCTGGGGTCAGTGAAGTGCGTTAAAACAAGCAAAAACATTTCTGATCCCAGCTGGAGCTCCCTGGCCTGCATCCTCCCAGGCTGAGCCCATTTCCAGGGCACCCATGGGAGGTGCTTGCTGCATGGCCGGGCGGCACGTGATGCTGGTGCCCAGACAGGGAGGCTTCACACAAATCATGGCCTGACACAGGAGCGGTGGCAGAATGCCGAGGTGAATGGCCACTTTGAAACTAGTGTTTTCAACTATGCACGTTCCTTTGCAAGAGAAGTTTATCCTTAAGTGGCTCAACCACAACTGTGCCAACAAAAGCAAAGGAGTCCAAGCAGTGAATGCAAGCATCGCTGCCCTGCTGAGCTGAGGCCAGTCATTTATGGGATGTCTTGGGGGGTTTGGTGAATCCTTCTGGGATGAGCATCCTGTTGCCAGCCTCAGCACAGCCACCGAAGTACCTGAGTACTTTAACGTTGGCAAGGAAAGAAGAGGATAAAGGCAAGCTGTTGTGGAGGGGTTGGTTATATCCCCCTCTCCCATGAAGGGTCTTTCCTGAGCAGGGTCCCCCAGCACCCTGGGGAAGGCCAACACCCCAAGCAACAGGCACCTCCGGGGCTGGGTGCTGTTGAGATGCCAAACCTTGCCCCATTTGCACATTTTGGGTGATGAGCAGGGTAAAACTCATGATGGTCCTTCCCAAGAAATGCACACCTGCACCGGGACCACAGGCTGCTCCTGGTGAGGGAAACTGCCAAATTTCAGCAGATCTTAAAGTGAGATCTGACATGCAGGCTTGGGAGGGGCGTCTCAGCCATCTGGCAGGTTCACCTGGCATTTCTGGCAGCTGCGACCCCAAGGCTCTCTCTTGGTATTTGACATTCCACTAAACCTGGCGAGATTTCAGAAAAGAAACAAGACCAGTGGCTACATTTTGTTGTTTAAAACAAAGCTGGGTTTGAGCAGTACATGCTCTAAAATTACCTAGAATGAAATCACACTTTTCTCCTTTTACTTTTTTTATATATGGCTAACCTACTTTCTCCCAGACCAAAGTCTGCTACGTAGCACGCCTGCACTGAAATTACCGTCACAACTGCAAGTACATATTAACCTAAGATAATGTAAAGGTCATTCATTCAGAGCTTCTTCGCTGTGAAAAACCATGCCTCCACCCTCCTGTCTCACAAACCACATCCTCAACCCCCCAAGACCCACGACCCCGATAGCCTGCCAGGACTCCCAGGGACCAGACCTGTGAGGTTTTGCTGTCCGGGCATTACTCGCCGGTTTGTATCTGCACACAACATATTCCACTTTGTCTCTTCCTATCAGAGTTTTGCCCTGTCGCACTGCAATTAGACTGGAGGAGATTGCAGGGCAATGACCTCAGCTGACCAAATTGCAGTGCTGCCTCTCCAGTAACTCTGTGAGCCTGCTCTGATGACATTTTCCACTGAATAAAGATGAATGCACTTTTAACAAGCAGCCCCCATTGAAAGACTCTCAGCTTTACCATTGAGACCTTCCCGTTAGCTGAACAAGAAGGAAACACAGCAATCTGCTTTCATCAACAAGCACTAGTTTGTGTATTTACCTCCAATGGCCCCGGCAACGAAATCCATCCAGACTGGTCTGCTGCCTCAATTACCCTGATTAAACGTTAGCGAGGTAGAAGAAGGGAGGATATCGTTTTGGTCTTTCCAGAGCCCCGCAGGTCCTTCGAAGACAGCGTGATTTGCAATACGAATCACCTTCCTACTGTCTCCTCTTGCCTCTGGGGATTGTGAGCCTTGTGAATACTTGATGAATTTGTACACTGGAGGCAGAGACGGGAAGCCTGGAGCTGTTCCAGGAACACAGTGAATAAGTAATCCCGCGAAGCCCTGCAACGCTGCGCCAGAGCCGCTGTTCCCAGTGCCTTTGTGCTTGGAAAACCAGAAGGGGTGGTGCCTTGCAGGGTAACGCTGGCTGTGAAGGGGCCATTCCCCGTTGTACTTATTAACCCCAGAAGACAGCCTTGCGCACTTGTTTGCCAGAGGACGCTCTTGCCCTGCGCCATGGAGAAGTGGCAGAGGTGGCTGTGTATGAGCCCAGCCCAGCGTACCCTTCCTCCATCTGATGGAGCAGACCCCTTTCCCATCAAGGAAAATTCCTTGTGCCCTTCCCAAGGAATTTTCCTTGGCTTTCCTAACCGACACAGCTCACCCGAAACCTCTACCCAGATCCCCATAGATTATTACCTGCTCATAGTGTATACATGTGGTGAAGGCCAGAAATTACTCCAACCACATGCAAAGCGTTTGCTACTCTTTCAGACCACAGGGTAGTTTCCCCAGCCCCTGGAGGAGCTCTGTTCCTTCACTCCTTGCTCAGTCTCCCAAACCCCTTTCCAATGTCAGCTCCTTACTGAGTTCAGCGGCAGAGCAGGAATCACTATTGCTGCTGCCCAAACTCCAGCATTTTGCTCTGCAGGGGAGATGGGAGGTGATTTTGCCAGGAGACTGGTCCAGCACCTAATTTTTTCTTCCTAATTTACAACCAGCACAGGGTGATGATCTCGGCAGGGGAAAGAGAAAACCACAGAGAGAGATCTGCTTGTCAAGGGGAACCAAGATTTCAAGAAAATGCCATATTGCCTATTTTTGCCCAACAACCCTGTACCGGACGGCTGCACATCTACACAGAAAGGTTAAGTTTTGCCCAGAGTAAAACTGGAAACCAAAGTCCTGATGCAGTGAAGGGCTTGCCAAGTCGTGACCTGAATTGTACTCCTTTTGAAGAGGTTTCTATGGGTCAGAGCCAAGGCACATTGGCAGCAAAGGGAAAAGAAAATTTCACGGCTGCTGCACCCCTGGGTTGGCTTCACAGAGGAGCTGAGGACTTCAGTCCTCAGTGATGTCTCACACACATTTCACAAGAACCTATTTCTGTCTGAAGTGCATATTTTGGATGGGCTGATGCATCAGTGACATATAGCACAGGTCAGTGTGAGGGCTCAGGGTTTCTGGGAAGTGAAAATTAAAGAATTTTTAGTAACTTGCTTCCCATAATTTCTTATGTGTCCTTCCCTGAACACTTTCTGCGCTGGAGAGAACAGTTTATTCCAGTAAAACATCATGCAAGGACAGCAAAAACTTAAAACGAGAAGTAAAATATTATCTAGAGAGATATCAGTGTAGCCACTAAAACACACTGGGTTATTCAGTAGCCCTTCCTTTTACACCTGGTGACATTACAGGAGTTATTAACGGTTCATCAACAATCTGTACGTGCCAAGTGGGGGGAAAGGTGCTGTTTCCACTTCTCCTACCAGCCATTCCCAGTTGCTGTCATTGTGGGCCCCCTCCAGCAGCGGGCCCAGGTGTGGGACCTGCTGTGTCGGTGACACACAGGTACAAGGACACGGTCCCCTGTTGTGGGGCAGCCCGGGAGCCTCCTGGTTCCTGCGGAGATCAGGCAACCCGCCCGAGCCACTCCAGCCTGCGCTGCAGCAGTCACCGCCACCTTCGGGACCACTCCTTAGACATCACTGTTTAATATTGCTTTTCTGGGAGCTGCTTCCAGGCAAAGTGAAGAAATTCATTATATTCCCTATATGACAGTGTTGCCATGCGTTCCCTCCCATCACGTGGTTGGGGGTGTCATGGAGGGGGCATTTTTCTACGTATTGCAGTGATTGGTGCAGTATTGGCAAGAAAACAGAGGCTGGCTGGCATGTCACCAAGCAAAACTTCTACCTTCTCTACCTGAGCTGAACAGCTCAAAGAGAATCTTCCTCCTGAAACTTTCTGAGATTGTAAAAAATAACCCAACCAACCCCAAAACCTTCCTTTTGCAACAGAAAATTAACTCTTTTAAATTATTTTAACCCTCATTCCCACCAACACTTCTATCAAAATGTTAGTTTGCTTTATATAGCACAAAGCTGACTCCAGATTCAAGCATTTTGATAACCTTCTGATAATGGTTTCAGTCACTTCGGTGAGGTATACTGGGAGAAGTCACGTTTTCCATTTGACTGGAATTGCTCTGCAAACAGAGGCCATTCAGAAGGTGGCCGTCAGAAAGAAGAGTAGTTTGGGGCTTGAGGCATTTCACCTTGTCCCGTGAAAATGTCACTGGGGGCAGCCGGCTCCAGAGGAATGCATGCACACAGCTACTTTGGGGACGTTTGCCTCGACAGGGGCTTAGCATGAGCCCCAGGCAAACACAGTCACCGCTACTGTAGTCTCCAGTCCTTTGCTCCCAGTGTCCGGCCAGGACTAAAAGGCAAATAGCATCCACTGCCATGCTCGTCAGCTCTGTGTGACCCGCTCAGCCCGGCCACCGCGAAGGCCGCGAGGGCAGAGCCCTCTGGAAGAGGAGCCCTACACAAGTGTTGAAGTATTCACACATGAGCGAGTATGTAGGAAGGTGTAATTCAGTGTGAAGGAAACCCCCTCTGAGAAATGAAACCTGTCTTACTGTGTTTGCTGTTACTTGCTGGCACACCCCAAACAGTACAGACCAACTCCCTGCTGAAGAGAGTTATCGTCAAGGCAGCGATTCAGCCTCCCTTACCAGGAGTCCTCCTAGAGAAGTAGAGTCCTTGAGATCTCACTCTTTCACACCTTGCTGAAGAAGCTTCCTCCTTCATCCCCTCTTCCCCAGGTTTCAGAGATATCCTTGCTCTCATATACCAGCCTCATTAGAAAGACTTACCAGAATCCAGCCCCCCAGTGGCCCAGGTCAACAGAGACAGCCCAAAGAAACCTTGAATTAATAGGAAGATCTTCAAGATCAACTACAAGTTATTCCTGTCACCCTTTGACACAATGTCCAGAGATCACTGCTAGTCCAGCTTGCAAAGAAACACCATGGTCCACATCTATGCAGGGATGAGCGAAAGGGCCTGGCCTCAACCCAGGTGGTCTTCTCAAAGCATGCCCTAGGAAATGACACACGAAACGCACACTTTGAGCCTCCACAAGGGATAGTACTCTACTAGAAATAACTCACACGTCCTTTCCTCCAGTAGCAAACTGTTTAAGAGTGATTTGTTTAAAATGGGTGAATTTCACAGGGGATTTTGAGAAAGCAGGGCATGAAAGGTGCTGTCAGATGAAAAGACAGATCTGACGACATGAAGCAATCTGCAGGAAATTATGAAACTAAGTGATAGAAAAGCGAGGAAGGCCTTAATTTTGCACAGCGCCGGATGGATGAAACACTCCATTTGCTTCACAGGAGGAGGCATCTGTCTGCCCACCCAGGCAGAGAGAACTGCTCCACGGCTAAAGCAGCAGCAGGGTTAGAGGACTCCTACAAGTGTATGGGGCAAAAGGAAAGGTGGAGAGGGAGACTTTAAGTAGGTAATAAATGTTAAATAACATCTTTTAGGTGAGGCAAAAAAAGCAGGGACATCCCTTTATCTCTCTCCTTCCACAGCTCACTCCCAGGACATGACCAGCTCCATCCGTCCTGCAAAGTGAAAGAGAAGCCTGTCCTCTTTTGCCTCTGCAACTACCTGCTAGCTCATCAAGCCAGACTTGTGGAGAAAATGTTCCTGCCTCATTTCCTGCCATAACACACTGCATTTTCTATTCCCCTCACGCTATGTGATATCACACTCACATGCATATCCATTAATTCCTGTCCAATTTATTTTGGAAAAATCCTTGACTGAAGAGACTGTTCAAACAGCGTTACCCCGCTACGTCACCGGGCTGTTTGCACATTGCGGAACTGGAAAGAGTGACACCAGCTCTGCTGAGCTGGCAGAGCCTGGTGCTTGGCTTGCGTGGCGGTGGGTGGAAAGGGGGGTGGAACCTCCTGGCTCCAGCTGTGTTACGGATTTTCAAATCAAAGTGTCTCATTGTCCTTTATCTCAGGTAGTAAAGAAAAACCAATAATTCCAAGGACACAAACATTCGCGGCAGGAATTTCACAGCAAAACAAACAAAACTGGTAAGGAAACCACTCTGAGCATTGGCAAGTGCATCACTTTTAGCCAGATATAAGTGATCAGTGATTTCACCTCTGGAAAGCTGATATAAGGTTGTAATGCTTCTACACACATTTCCAAGGGAAGGGAAAATAACACATTTCCAAGAGGACTGAAGATGATTGCAGTAATTTAAGAAGTGACACAGATTTTCTGGCTTTGGGCAAGTCACTCAATCTCCCTATGTATAATCTTCTCCTCAGCACAATCGGTGTGCTGTATGTCCACTGCCAGGAAGTCACTGCAAGGATCCAGGCACTTCTCAGAAAGCCACAAGTCTGTGTTCAGAAGTAAATCATGGGAAAAGGTGGAAATAACAACATTAGCACCCGTCCTACAAAAACACCCATGTGAAAATATGTCTATATTAAAAATGGCATTGCTCTCACCGTTCTTTTAAAGTGTTATGTGAATCTTGCACCCAAATACTGATCTTTACAAAAGAAAGGGGAATTGTAACGGTGCACCACCGCAGTCAGCTCTGGGAAAGGATTTTATGCCAGCCGACATTGCTAGCACTTTGGAAGGACTCCTGACTGATGGAGGGAGAGGATGTCAGGACTGTTATTGACTTTCCAATTGCACTTTGAGCCTCTTTGCAGCCTCTTGCACATTTTCTGCACTTTAATGAACAGAAGATGTAGTCAGTGACCTGGCAGCAGGCTTGGAGAGCCAGGAGCGGAGGGAGGCACTCACCTTCCCACCTCCTCTTCCCCACCAAGCGATAATGTACTCTTCATTTGTCATGATGATATTAATGTGCAACCCTCAACCTTTTCAGCAGGATAGTTCAGGCATTAGGCAGTAAAACATAGCTGTCATGGTAGGAACAGTGACAAGCCCCAAATCCATTGATGATGCTGCTGCAGTATCAGTGATGACTCCAGAGTCTATGTCTCTCTCTCTTTTTCTCCAATATTCTCAAACTATGTGTCCCTCAGATCTCTGCTGTATACCAGTGAAAAATATGAGATGCTACATTACTTTGACTAGCTGACAGTCTCTCTTCCCTTTGGAACTATCTGATTTGAAGTGATTTAACAACCTCAGAGCTACTTGCAAATCTGGAAGAAAACCCAGCTCTAGCACTATAAAGCTTTATTATTGTTATTTAGGACTTTGATATCAGCTGCTTAAATCATGTGGGAAAGATTGTTATGAATATACTTAACTGGCAAACCTGGCACCAATGAATTCAGAAAAGAGAACTTTTTCTAAATACCAGCATTATTATAAGCTTATGTTAAGAGGGGATATATACAAAAGATTTTAAGACTTTTTGTTTTGCAGAAGTGGAAAACAAGTGAAATTACACTGAATTAATTAATGCATTCAAGCAAAACCAAAGCATCTACCTTAAAAATTCTGCTACAAAGCAAGTTTAATGCCAGAGAAGACCCCCATATTGTTGGGGGGCAAAGAGCTACTGATACCAATGCTACCGTGATGAATACTAATTCAGGGATCTCTGGCATAAATCTTTGTAAGCAGTGTGCACTGTCCTAGTGGAAACATAGACCCATTTCATCAGCAGGTGTTCAACTCTGTGCCTCCAACATTAACCTGACATTTTCATTGCCTCAAGCTGGAGAAAAATTGAGGTCTAAGCCAGAAGTTTCTGTAGGTTTTTCAGAAGCAACCCCACCATTAGCAAAGAATACCCAGACACCAGTACTAGCGGTACCGGTCTCTGAATATCATATGAAGTTCACAGCCTCACTTATCACTCTTGTCTTTTCCCTGGCGTTAGTTCAGGAGCCGCATGAGTGCCCATCTTACAGAGTATTTGGGAAGTTTCTGCAAAGGCACGTTAGTCATTCTGCTAAGCCTGTTCTTTCAGTTTCTAAGAAATAGGTGCCTCCTCTGCATGACTAATGCAACAAACATATTCCACATGACAGCTGGAAGCCCACACACGACTCAGCAGGAAGCTGCCTTGAAGACAGGCCAAGATATTAAAAATATGTCTGTATATAAACCTTAGTGGCACTGCCTTACACCATATTCCCACTTTTTTTGGCTATCTGTCCTCATTCATTACTGACTGGTGTCGTTACTGTGTGTCTACAATGTTGAATAACTTAGCATTTAGATTCAGCTGGAGACCTGGTCTCCCAGTCATTGACTTTGAATGTGGATACAAACTGTGCCAGAGGATTTCAAGTACGGGGTGTTGAAAGTATGTTTGTATAGCTGTTGGCAATGAAAAACCATTTGCCTCACAGAAATGTTCCTGTAAGAACAGGGTGGCTTAAAAAAAAAGACAGGAGACAGGCAGAGGAGGCCATCCACCTAGCTCTGCCTCCTGTTCCCTTAGGACAAATCAGTTTTACCAGCTTCCTTATCTATAAAATGGGCATAAGTGCACATTTTTACTTCACAAAAACAGCCTGAGGCTTAGGTTATATTGTCTGCAAATCCAGACTGGAAAAATGCTATAAAGATGCCAGCTACTGAGTTTTTATCTTCCTTTTCTGAATGATTTCCCAGAAGTTTTTGCTCACTGTCACCAGTCACGAGTATATTTGTTGAGTGACTGAGTAATGTGCAGAGGGAGAGATGGGTAAAGCTGCTAGGCTGATAGATAGTTACTGATTCAGGTAACCGGACTCAATGTCCACCCTATTATCTCAGCATGCCTCTTCGTGGTCTCTGCCATCTTAAAACTGTGCTGCTAAATAGCTTAGCATATGGGTTCTGCTGGAGACCTCCTCTCCGTATCGCCGACTGCATGTGCACGCAAAGTCTTCTAGTCTTCTCCAAGGAAGGCCAGCAGCAAAGAAACTCGCTCCACCTGCAGCAAACATAAAAGGATATAGTCCTCATAATATTTCAGGTACTTTGGACTCAGGTCCTTCCCCAAATATACATGAAAACAATAATTACCGTGTCTTAGCCATCATAGTGCTAGCACAAGCCAGAGAATAAAGATGGGACCCACAAAGAGAGAAGAAAAGACCCAGCACGGGGGTGTGATTGCGCAGGTCTGCCCTCTCTAGCGTACTTGCTAGCTGCTTGAAAGAAACATGCCAGAAGAGGAAAAGGCTCAGCAGTTTAGTTACCAGAACTCAAAGTATCGTTGAAATCAAAGATAATGCCAAGGAAAGGACTTTGGTCTGATGCCTGTAAGCAGCTTTTTCTGATTTTTTTGTCTGTCCATTTCTCATCTGCTTCCAGGGAAGCACCCAGGGGTTGGCTACGGATTTGTATTTCAAACAAAGCACAAGACAACTGACTATGAACAGGGATGGATTCTTCCTCAGAGTGATCATAAATGTTGTTGACTGTTTTAAGTGCATGTTATGCTTCTTCCTCTTGCCTTCTCCCACAGACCAGTATATTTAAAGCCAGTAACCCAAACTAAAATGCTCCTCCACATACACAGTATCACATGGAGCAGAGGCTGAGGCAAACAGAAGGTGCATGTCAGAACTTGGCCACTTCTGCTTAAAATGGCAACGGTCGGGATTTCCAGAAGATATCTGTGCCCAGTAAAAATGTTTCCATTTCACAGGGATAAAGCATGGAAAGTTGGAGCTACACCAAACTTTTCAGGATGCTTTACAATTTATAGCATACTAAGCCACTCCATTCCTGCAGCACTTCTCAGTCTCTGCCTCTTGCAAGCTCAGCACCTCAGATAATAGCTTAGACAGTTGTTCACCTGCCGTGATTTCCTTTGGAACAGAAGGGGTCTCACATGCTGCGATCCTGACCAGGACACTTTGGGGGATCACAAAGCCCCTACCCATCAGCAGATCTCTAAGCAAGGCAGCTCTGTTTCAGTGGCACCTGACTCTTGTACAAATGCATCAGTTACATCTCATGCTTTGAAACACCAGTCTTATCAAAGGATTTTATCAGGCTGGGAAGTTTCAACATTTGATATACAGTACCTTTGAAGCCAGTGGGATAATAACAACAGAGAATACCCTAAAGCCACCCAAGGTCATAAAGTTAATGGATAATAGAGGCATCTAGTCCCCTATGAATAATGCCTTAGCTGCTCTGTCTTCAAAGACAGCTGCATCCTGAGGATCTGGAGTATCCTAATGACCTGACCCACAACATAACATTGAGTGGGGCAATGAGTACAAGTGAGGCAATGAATACAACAGTGTTTAGGAAAACAAAGAAAATGGACTCGAATCCACACAAAGGTACTCTGTGAATTCACCTGGAGAAGATTCTTTTTCAGACACTGGGTGTTTCCACAGAGCAGCTCAGCTTATAATTTTTTCTTATATACTTAACATTGTGTCCCAATATTTCTCTCATTTCACCATTTGCATTTATTTGTTGCTGCTTTAGATGGTCAGCTGTTCGGTGAAGCATTAGCTGATCTTCAAGCCTAGTTGTGCTGGACTGCAGTCTCTGGAAAATGCAAGGTTTTCCTTGCAAGCAGTTTGCTAGTGTAAATGCAACATTCACACATGGTCTAAATGCCGCTTAGGTTCACATCATAAACAGGGCACAGAGAGAGACCTGCTGCCCCGAAGAGTCTTTGAAGAGCGATTCAGGGAGCCCAAGTAGGCGCTAGGAAGCAGCAGCTCGAAATCCAGTCCCAGCTCAAAATAAAAAGAGAAACTGATGCATTTTTCTGGGTAACGTGATGAATACTTAAGTTGTGAAGATGCAGCAGTGCATTACCTTAGAAGATAAGGCAAGGGCTGAGGCAGAAGGCTATATGAAAGGAAATTCTCCTGCCAGGTAGTGCCAGAGCTGGCCAAGCCCCAGTGAAGCTCTGAGGAGCACCCTCTGCATTCCTGTGGGACATGTCTACTGGGACAGGGCCAATTGTTGATGCCAAATTCACAAGCAAACAGAAAGATTTTGAAACACCTGAGTCAACAATATGTATTTTATTGCATGCCATTGCCACCAGAATTTCTACAAGTTTATCACAACTCCACATTTCTGTTCCTATCCTACTTCACTCTGCTTTTGCCCTTTCTCTTCGTGTTTCATTTACCTGCAGCGTTAATTCTGCCCTGCTAACTCCACTCTCTGCCTTATTCTGTTCCCCTCCCTACTCTTCCAATTCGCTTTCCCAGGTTTCTGTCCAGGCTCACCTTCTCCCAGATCTCCCCTGGGTGCCATCAAAGGCAGCAGACAGTTGACAGGGTCACTTCTTGGCACAAGAACGGAAGGAAACCTTCTCTGCTATCTCACCCCTCCAGCATCATCTGCAAAGCCTCTTCCACCTGAATTGCCACCATTCAGACCTAAAAGGCAATGAGACAAAGGGAAGAGGATCTTTGAAGGATAACATTAAATTACAACTTTAACCTTTTCTCTCAGACATGTGGCAGCGCAGCTGCTGTACGTGCTAGTAGACTCTATATGTTTCCCAAGCCACCATTAGCTCTTTCTTTTCTGCTTTCTCTATTTGATGAGCCCACATTTCACCATCCAGCAGGGAAGCCAAATGCTCCCAAAGAAGAAGAAAGCAGGGAAAGCACAACCCCTCACTCCAGCTCTCTAGGGGATGCATCCCAGCGAGTTGTAAGTTATGTTTGAATCTGCCTTAGCAGAATAAAAAGAAAGGCAGTCACAGCTGAGCCGAATCTATGGAGCCTGAAGGGCACAAGAGCTCCCAACGGATGTCTGAGTCACGCTCTGAGCTGGAGGCATCACACATCAACAAAGCTGACACAAGATCAGACATAGCTTTGGAACTATCTAGAATAACAGCCTGACTGAAGAGCAGAACCATATAAATCTGGGTTTCCTTGAGTGTTAGGTTAGCTCTCCTCTCCAAAACTGTATCTGTACTGCACACATAAGGCCCTGGATCGATAGGCAAAACATCTGGCCTAAGTCATACTAACAAATTGCAAGAACTATATGACTTCTCTCCCTTTATGGCAAAGCTCCTATGGAAGCCACACACAAATATAAGCACCTATACTGACTCACTGTCCTCCATCCCATACAAGCTTAATAAACTCCTCTACATTCATACAACATTGCCTCACAAGTGTAACTCGAACCAAAAACAAAACAAAACCCCAACCAAGAAAAAATGAACAAAAGGGAAACTCCCCAGTGGGACTAAAGCCATGCTCATTCTTAGTGAACCAACCCTTGACATGCCAAACTTTATACCAATGAGCCCTTGATGTTCTCTGTGCTAATTTATAAAGCACCCCCCACCCCCCCCTTTGAAGTACATGCCTGCTCCAGTGGGGTTCAGTAGCATTGAATAAAACATTCAGTAGCATGGAATAAAGCTTATTAGGAACAGCTCAAGCATGCAGGAACAAGACAGGCCTTTGGAGATTGCAGCAACCTGGGAGGGGCTGCACAAACATCGACAGCATGATTAGAATTCAAGTGTTCTTGACAAACTGGAAAAACAATCTGGAAAAAGCAATTTAGTACGGACAGCTAGGAATGACTGTAGAAAGAAACTGCAAGTACAAGGTAGGGAACATGCTGGCATGCCACTGATGTACTAAAAAGGGTCTGGGGCACATCATGTGTCACAGGCTGCCCATGAGTGAACAATGTTATGTTATGTTATGTTGTTATTACGAGAAGACTCTTGCAAATAGCTGATCTCATATTCAGATATATGAACAAGAGTGTTGTCTGCAAATACCCAAGGTAATCTCCCATTACTCACTCAGCAAGGCCTTAGGGGTCAGTTCAAGGAACTCCAGATCAACCGAAGAAAGCAGGGGGTAAGAAGAATCAGAGGTCAGAGATAAAAATCAATATAATTCAGAGAAGAAAAGACTAGGATTGAAATTGTCTTCAGATAACCTAAGAAGTGCCTGCAAAGAGAGAGGAAGTGTTTTCCCTGTCCATTGTGGGCCAACATTAAAATTACAAAACACCTCTGGTGGAGAAGGTAATTTCTTCGAGGCAGATCGCTTGGGAGATCAGAGGATTTGAATAACAGATTAAAAACACTCTGGCCAGGAACGCTTTAGGCCAAGCTGATCTTTCCAGGGCTTGTGGTACAAGGCAGATGCATATAACATCTGGACTTTCACCTGCAGAGCCGTGCGCATGATTGCAGTTCCTCTCAGGGATGCTGGAGCGGACAAGATTCCCAGAAAGCCAATTCCACCTCTACTTGGAGAAAGTGTTTAGGGAAAAAGGACTGATCAGGGCTTTCTGTCTGATTTCAAGTACTGGCTGCAGGTGTATGGGTTTGGCAAGGTCCCCGTTAGGAGGTAGGATGGTGTGTGGTACAGCAGGAGTGGGCAGCTCCCAAAGCTATCGGTGCTGCAGCAAAGGGCAGCGCCAGCCCACCTACCTGCTCTCTGATACCAACTGGTTGTCCCCAGGTAGGACAGGTATGTGCATCAGGGAATCAAAAGCATCCTGGAGACGCCCGACTGCTTGATTTGATCTGAGTGTTTAGAGATGAGAAGGAACCCAAATGAGTGTTGGGTTGGAAGAAGATAGGGGGAAGGTCAGGGATTCATTGAGTGCTTTGCATTTCCCTCTTATCTGCTTATTAATCGTAATGATGGTCCAAGTGCTGCTAAATCTGGAACAGGTTCTCCGGTTTTGTTCTGTAGTAGTAGCTTCAGACCCCCTTGGAAGCATCCCTGTCTTTATTCATTTGTTTGTGTGTTTTCTTTGCACAGAAGGTAAAAGCTGGCTTGATTTTTAGTATGCTATACCACTGCAAGATTTCATCGGCTTTGTATTGAGCTGCTACACCTAGAAAAGGACTGCCATAACATGGAAAGCAATAAAAAAAAAAAGAGAAAGAAAGAAAAAGAAAAACAAAAAGAAAAAAGAGAAAAAATCCAGCTGCTTTTCCATTCTGCTTCTGGAACTTACTCTCTAAAAGCTGACTTTGCAGGCCCAGAAGAAGATTGTGTTACTCTAAGCAAAGCTCGAATAGGGTACTTACTGTTCTATGCCACTGGTATTCCCCTTGCTCAGACACTGCCCACAGAAATAAGCAGCTTAAACAGGGCTCCCTTTTGAAGCTGTCAACAGCTTGAGTTTCCCATTTAAAGGCTCTGGCATCAGGGCACCTTGAGGCCAGGTAATGTTAGTAGGAAAGCAGAGCTCAATACAAAACAAGAGCCTGCAGGGAAGGGAGAAGCCTCTTCTGCAGGGCGATTCACAGCAGCAATGTGTAAGACTGAGATCCAGGGCTCTGCTAAGTCCCACAGACAGCAGGCTACTGATTTGTGTCCTTGGCCATCAGAGGTAGGGTCTCATCCCCACACTTTCAGTTGTGCCATGGGGGCAGCAGTTAGCACAGAGCCCACATCTGCTGGTGCAACCCTTTCTCCCCTCTCCGGAACAACATTGGGTGGGGGAATCTGGTTATAGAATCACAGAATGGTTTGGGTTGGAAGGGACCTTCAAAGATCATCTAGTCCAACCCCCCTGCCCTGGGCAGGGACATCTTTCACTAGACCGGGTCACCCAAAGCTCTGTCCAACCCAGCTTTGAACACTTCCAGGGATGGGGCATCCACAACTTCTCTGGGCAACCTGTTTCAGCAGCTCGCCGCTGGAGATTGTGAAGAGTGTCTTCCTTATTATTACAGAAATCTAAACCTACCGCCTTCTAGTTTAAATGCTTAGCCCCTGCTCTATCACTACAGGCCCTGGTAACAAGTCTCTCTCCATCTTTATAAGCCCCCTTTAAGTATTTAAAGGCTGCAATAAGGTCTCCCCGGAGCCTTCTCTTCTCCAGGCCGAACAACCCCAACTCTCTCGGCCTTTCTTCACAGAAGAGGTGCTACAGGCCTTTCGCCCCTATTAGAAGGAGGCACCCCCTCCCTCCGAAGTCCTCACGGATCAGCTCCGCAGCCTTTCCGACCACCAGCGCCTCGGGATGCCTCACCCGGAAAGCCGGCACCCCCCGGGCAGCCTCCCCGCACCACCCAAAACAGCTCTGGGGCGGCCGATGCTCCGCGGCAGGGATGCTCTGCCCGCCCCCCCCTCCACCTCCCAGCCTCCGAGGTTTCTTTCTGCCTT